>NW_026057585.1:86057552-86129436 GCF_023721935.1 Panthera uncia
GGGGGGGGAGTGGGAGAGGTGATGCAGGTGCGTGTGCATTAGCCCCTGTCCTCCTCGCAACTTAACTCCCCCGCTCGCTTCTCGTACTTTCCTCCTGAATCAGTGGTGAGGCGGAGGGAAGGGAGGGGTGAGGTCAAGGGCTAACCAGCCCAGTGTCTGGCAGGGACAAATCCACTGAATCTGGGGGCCCTCTGACCTGGGGACCGTTTTCATCATCCCCATTTGGCAGATGAGGAAAGTGAGGCACAGGGAGTTTAGGTGACGTGGCCCCATCTCTTTCCAGCAGAAAGCATCCCGGGGTGGGTGGGCGGGTCACATCAAGCCCCTCTGTTCTCACAAGGGATTTGGTTTATTTCCAGTCAGGGCTGCTTAGTGGGCAGAGAGCAGCCTTACTCACAGGGCCTCCCCGGAGAAGCCTGTCTGCATCTGCTGTGCCAGCCTGCCCTGTGCCCAAAACACACCCCACGCCCCCGTTGGGCCGGTTGCTGTGGTGCTGGACGCGTCTGTGGCTTCCCGGGGCAGTGGCTGGAAGGACACGCCGTCAGGAGAGCGAGCATGTTAGGTGGCCCGTTCCCACCTGGGGGCCCAGATCTAGAGGTCTGGAGGCTGCAACATGCATTCCCAAAGCTGTTTCTGGTATTTCAGAAAGGCTGCGCGGGTGACTTAAAACGTTGAATTCTCTTGCTTTTCAGCTCCCCTGGCCACGGCGGTCGATCGGAACTTCTATGGGCCGCATTCTGAACACGCACAACGTTGCCAGTAACGGATTCCTACGTGTAGTCACTTCTGTTTGTTGGCAAAATCCTGAAAACATGGAGCTCATGGGAGACGAGGATCTTCAAGGGGCTGGGGCGGTGGGAAGGCCAGGACCCCACTGCCCTGGGCTCTGGCTACTAGAACGATTGACGTGTGGGCTTCTTGTTCTCCAGCCCCACAGCGCCTTGGTTTCTCTTCTGTAACCACGTGTGTGGGTGTCTGGGTGTGTGTGTGTGCACGCGCACGTGTGCTGGGGGCATAAGCTCTATCTCCCATGTGGAGCTGAGGGCCCAGCACCTCCTTCCCCAGGCTCCTCTCTGTCCAGGGATCAGCCAAGGGGAGGGCCTAGGACCCAGGTATGGACTCTTCCTCTGTATTGGTCGGCTTTTGTTCTAGTAACAAATAGCCCCCAGATCTCAGTGGCTTTTTGTTTTTCTTTTTGGCTTGTGGGCATGAGGGTTGACTTTGACCCCACTCAGCTCTCAGCCAGGCATGAGAAATACTGTTCTCCTGGCAGACGGAAGCAAGAGGCTAACCTGAACCGCTCAGGTGCATTTAAAATCTCTGCTCAGATTGGGCCCATGTGATGTCCACTCACATTCCACAAGCCAGTTCTGACACCGGGGAGGGTGGAGGTGGAATTCTCTCCATGCGGCTGAAGTGGATAATTGGGGAACAGTGATACAAGTCTACCACAGTCTCCGGACTCTTGCTCAAGCCTCATTCACCCCAGGGGCAGGGCCCCGGCCCGAGAGCAGTTTTCTGCCTCCCAGACCCGAAGCTGGCTGACCCCTGTCCCTCCCAGCCGGCTTCTCGGCTTCCTGGACGTGCTCGCCTCCCTTTCCACTCAATTCCCTCTTGGATTTACACTGGCCACAGTCTGTTCATATGGCTTGCGATATAAAACACCTCAGATAAGAACACAAAATAACAACAAATTCGAGATGATGCTAGCAGAGTTTCTTTTTGGAACCCGGAGGGCCAACACTTTAAATTGGTAAAGATCGGTGGGATAAATGTGGTTGGCAAGGGGACTCAGGACACGGGCCTTGGAGGGAAGCCCAGGGGTCACGAGGAAGGAGAGAGCTGACAAGGGTCTGCACAGGGAAGGCGGGAAGACAGACCCCCTTCCCTCACATCTCAACTTGGCCAGCTAAACACCCAAAGATCTGGCCCCAACTCCTGGCCCCCAGATGCCCAGAACATATCCTCTGAGGCCCCAGCCAGGACAGAGGCTTCCTCTTATACTCGAGTTCGTTTCTCAACCTTGGCTGCATAGGAGACATCTCTGGGGAATTAACAACAACAACAACAATAACAACAACAACAACGTTCCTCCCCAGATTCCTCCACAGCCTATTAAATCAGGTTTTTTGGGGACCCTGGAGACCAGGGTGTGCAAAGAGCTCCCCGGGTGACTCTAATGAGCAACCAGGGTGGGGACCCGAGGCCCCCCCCCAAGCTCCATTGTGCCTGGAGAGGGATGTCAGCCCCTGCAATTTCAGATCTATGGATATTTCGGCAGAAAAGAAAAAAAAGTCTGGATAGTGTGAAACCTCGCCATTTTTATTTTTTTTTATAATTTTTTTTTAAATGTTTATTTATTTTTGAGACAGAGCATGAACAAGGGAGGGTCAGAGAGAGAGGGAGACACAGAATCGGAAGCAGGCTCCAGGCTCTGAGCTGTTAGCACAGAGCCCGACGCAGGGCTCGAACTCATGAACCGTGAGATCGTGACCTGAGCCGAAGTCGGATGCTTAACCGACTGTGCCACCCAGGCGCCCCCCCCTCGCCATTTTTAAATGTTAGCTCCAAGTTACTCAACTCTATGCAGGTCAGACAAAATGCGTCTGCAGGCCACTGATTCGGAACCTCTGGGCCATAAACCAAGTGTTAACAGCTCTGGGCTGCTCCCATCTGCTTGGCCGGCAGGAAGCGCTGGTGCGTGAGATCAGCAGCACTGGACGTGACCTAGGGCTGTGCTGAGATTGGGCATCAGGCCACGAGCTCTAGCGACAGGTGAATTACAGAGGTGACCGAGCCCTCACACGTCATCATCTACCCCTCGGTCCCCGCTGGGCCTTCCTGAGCATGCGGCCTGCTGTGTTTCCCCCTCAGGTAGCTACCTGGGCAGAACCAACAAGCCGCAGAGTGGGGGGCAAGTTCCGGCTGGGAGTTCTCTTTACCCCAACCCTGTGTTCCCCCTTGGGTTGTTGTTGGCTTTTTTTTTGGTTCTGTTTTTGTTTTTTGAGTTGATGTTTTTTTTAGCTTTTAATTACACTTAAACTGTGTTTTTAAAACAATTACTGTTTTTTACCATAAAAGTATTATTACGTTTATTGTAGGACGTTTGGAATATGAAGTAGAAAGAAGAAAATGAAAATCATCTATAATCTTAACTGCCCCTTGGGTTCTGAATATGGAATGACTTCAGGACGTTCTGCAAGAAAGTTCTGCAAGAAAGTCCTTCGGGGTGTGGAGGAGGGGGTGCCAGGAAGTCCTCTTCTCTCCTGGGAACACACTTCCATTTCCCGAAACCTGGGATATTCAATACCTTCAAAAGGCTTGTCCATCCGACCTTTGATACTTGTCAGAGACAGACTCTGAGAACCCACCTTATGTTTTAGGTCAATATTTCTTCTTCCTCATACATAACAAAAATTGCAGTAAGAAAGAAATCTTCAGGGAAAACTATCTGCTGTCCCACCGAGCGGCCGGGGGAGGTGAAAAGACTCCCAGGTGCCCTCTGGTGGCAGCTGGAGGGGATGGCGTCAGGCCGGGCCGGGGCCCCAGGGCCAGCCCTTGCTCTCAAGTCCGTGGTTCTCAGAGTGGGGTTCCAGGACCCAGCCTCGCTTGGGACCTTGTTAGAAACACACCGTTCCAGGCCCTACCCCGGACCTCCGGAATCAGAACCGCTGGGGGTGGGACCCTGCAATTTGGGTTTTAACAGGCCATTCGGGGGGTTCTGATGAACCCTGAAGTTTGAGAACCACTGTTCTAGGGAAGTACAGGCCTGGGACCGGAGGGCGTGTCAAACAGCGTCGGCCTGTGAGGACAAGCGGGAGGGCAATGCTAAAGACGTGTTGGTGCTGCAGGGGCGGGCGCCAGGCCAAACCAGCTCATAAAGGTCCCTGGCCGCAGGCCGTGTGGCCTCCCTCTCCATCCTAAGGTGCCTGGGGGCAGGCGGGGCTCCCAGAGTGAACAAACCCGTCCAGGCTTCCCCAGTGGGGCTTAAAAGGCCACAATGCACTGTGTGGAACTAGGCCCGGGATTCTTAGGACAGAGCTCAGAGGTACACTGGCAGGGGTCATTCCAGAAGCTGAGGGAACGTAAGAGCTCCCTCAGGTAAAGGCGGAGGAATGAAAAGCAAGCATTGAGACAGGAACAGAGCAGAGACAAAGGAGCCCGAGAGGAAAGGAGGCCAGCAGCGAAGTGTGGCCTCCTTAGTCAGATCGAAGAAGCCCCTCAAAAGTCCTTTTAACCTTCCTGGAGGAAACGCTTTATAGTCCGATCCCTGCCAAAATGAAAATCCCACACTGACTCAAGACGCAGCTGTGCCAGAACTGGGGGAAATCGGTCTAAGGCTCCAACTGGGTGACGGATGGATGGGTGGCTGGACGGATGGATGGGCCCAGCAGGTTCCCTGCGGCAAGGTTTCCCTGACGGAGAAGTGAGCGTCCTCTGCGCACTCGGCTGTTTAGGAAATCCCTGCCCCTGGCGAAGTCAAGCAGGCGTTTGTCGAGAAAATCTGACAAGAAAACAAGGATTCGGCAGAAACGAGACACAGGCAGATGTAAGATGTCATGGTAAATTGTCCCATCTTCTAGAAACCGTTCCGTGCACGCTGTCATTCTCACGGTACTGTTACAGAGACGCTGTTAAGAGGCGGTTTTTCAGGTTAACACGTCTAACCCGCTGATTAGCCTTATTCATTCAACACGCGTTTACTGAGCACCTACTATGTAGCAGTCATTGTTCTCGGTCACAGCAGTAAATAAACGGATGAAAACCCTTGCCCGCACAGAGCTTACATCCCGATGGGGGAGGGGAATAATAAACAAAATAAGCAAAATGTATAAAGCTCAGGGCCCATCATCTCCAGCTTGCTCATCGACTAGGCTCTTTTCTTTTATATATGTTTATTTTTGATAGCGCGAGAGGGGGAGGGACAGAGAGAGAGAGGGACAGAGGATCTGAAGCAGGCGCTGTCGGCAGCGAGCCCAATGTGGGGCTCGAACTCACGAACTGCGAGATCATGACCTGAGCCACCCAGGCGCACCACCCCCCCCCCATTCCCCTGCATCTACTAAGCTCTTAACTGAATTTTCAAAGCCTGAGAGTTGGCTTTTTCTGAACTAGAAGAGAGAGACAGTGCTTTGGTCTTCAGGTTAGGCTTCTAAACACTGCGAAGCCACCAAATCACCTGGAGATTTGTTAAAATGCAGATTCGGCTGGGTGGGGTGGGGTGAGGTGGGGGCTGGGGGGAGCTCCCAGGGTGCTGTGGGGGACGCAGCTAGCCCCAGGAACAGGAATTCTGCCGGCTCCCTGCCCCACCACGACTCCTTGCTGCAGTTCTGGACTTGCAGGGGGAGGCCCTGGGTAGTCTGCAGTTCCCATAGCAACTCCTTCCAGCCAGCAGGGCCAGCAGGGCGACCAGGAACAATACTCCTCCTTAAAGGTGAGGAAACCGCACCCACCCCAGAGAGGTTGCGGGAGGTCACGGAACTGGATCCCGGTCTAGAGGGCTTGCCGAAGCCACCGGGCTTTGCTCGGCCTGGGGCAGACGGGGGCCTTTAGAGAGCGGTGCCCTCGGGCAGGTGCAGCAAGCCTGGGAGGAGGCCAGCTCAGCGGCAAAGAGAGCAACCAGACCAGGCACTTACCGGCTCAGAGGTCCTTCTAGCTGCCACAGCCCGCCTGGAAAACAGTTTACTATGCCCTTCACTGGACCGGCTCCCGGGTGGGCTTCCTTCCGGTTTACCTCTTCGGCTCCCTCTAACGTGCTGTGAATTTCGCAAGCAGCAGCCCGATAGCAGCTGTTAGACATGTTCGGCCCTCCCAGGTGGCTTTTGCCACGGCCCCGTGAGTACAGCCAGGTGAGGCTGGCGAGCTGGGATGGGAGGAGGAAGGACGATTCCCTCCCCTCAGGCCCCGAGCCCCGAGGAACTGTTCCTTCTCACTTTATAGGCTCCCCTGGAAAGATTGTCACAGAGAATGGACACACGGCGGCTATTTCCTGGTCAGGTTGGAGGATGGCAATAAAGAGAGGTTATTCGGCCAGTCAAAACACACTCGGCCCTGCTCCTTCTGTAAATGTTTAACCATCCAGAATGGCAAACACGGCTTTATGGCACGTAACGAATGTTTAGTGTATTAAGGAGCGGAACCCCTTTGTCATGGGCCTAAAACAACAAAGACAACAACTGGAGATTTTCTTGGTGTAAAAGAACGTGCCGGTGAGAATGCCGTGGGCAGACACGTTCCTGCGGGAAGGCGAAGGCCAAGGCCAGGCCAAGGTGCTTCCCCCGAGGAGCTCTGCTCACGGTATGAAGTGTGGTGTATCTGTAAGAGCCTAAGTGGCTGAGACTCAGGAAGGCCATGCAGCAACGGGGACAGAGGGTGAGGTGCCAAGAGCAGAATTTTCCAAAACTGGAGCCAAGATCAGTTGCAACAATGGCCAAGAGAGGAAAGCAGGGACCAAGAGAGGAGGCTGGCTTGTCAGAAGATGAAAACAGACAAAGCCTCTAGAAACAAGGGAGGGTTTAGAAGTGGCTACCTTGGAGGTCAGCGCAGGATCTAGAGCAGATAGGAAACCCAATAGGCTATCGGTCACAAAGCGGCCCCAAAGATTCTGGAAAACGGGAAGGAAATTTGCTCTCAGTATTTCCTTGCCAACTCCCTTCCAACCCCACCCCTGACCTGCCTTTTCAGGAGAGGAGGGTTGTACCAGAAAACAGGTCAGCCTTGGTTCTACTAGGAAGCCAGGGAGAAAGAAAGTGGGCAGGGATGGACCAGGAAGGAGGGAGGGAGGGAGGGAGGGAGGAGGGTGGGAGGGAGAATGAGTATGGATACGTCTTAAGTTGGACTAGAACTAAAACCAACTTGAGACCCTGGTTGGATTCATCCCAAATCCTGTTTCTGCCCCACCACACAGGGGTGGGGGGGGGGGGGGCACTGCCCCCTGACAGGGCCCGGGATGGGGAGAGAGCAAGGGCGACCATCGAAGGCCCATTCAGAACAATCTACCTTGCGGTCCCTCCTGCAAAGTTTAAAAAGGCAGAAAACTAGTTTTATCTGTAAGAAAATGTTTTTATTCTTTTGAACCCCACAGGAAAGAAAAAAAAAAAAGAATGCAGCCAAGACCAAGTGTTTAACGAAAATAGTGTCCCAAAAGGCAGCAAAGTGGGGGAAACCTCAACACAAAGTCAGTGACAATTTTCCATGTTTTTGCACAAGGATGAAAAAAACCTGTGACAGTTGTGAGTTAACACTTCCAAGGTGACAATTACACAAGATGATTCAAAAATGCAAAATGGCAGCAACATGCACACCTGGCTAAAGCTAGAAGTTTTTTTTATTTTTTCTTACCCCCAAATAAGATCTGTGATTAAAAGGATGATTCTTTTTAATACTTCGATTTTGCTGACTTGCTCGTCCCCCTTAATCTGCTTTAAATATGACGTGCACGCCAATTGACGGGAAATTTGGGAAGAACGGTGTCCTTCCAGAATCCATGGCAAGGAAGCAAAACCAATCTGTTTGGTTCCTTAATTTTCCTAGTTTCCCAATACAATTTTGCCTCGCCCCTCCCTCTCCCCGGCCCTCCCCCCGCCCCCACCCGGATTCTTAAACACTTCCAAAAGTGGCCAGTGCAAACACTTTTCTACCAGTGTCTAATATACACTTGAAACCGAAATCTTTGTGCAGAGTTTTGAGTTTAAAACTCTTAAGAACAAAAACAAAAACAAAAAAAAACAAACCCTCCTTGGCACAAGAGCTGAGGAATAATCAAGTTTCTTTTAAATCATCCAACACAAGATGATGAAGAGAGGAAAAGCACAGTTAAACGAAAGGAGATTAAAAAATGAAACCCAACAAACCCGAACCCGGTTTCCTTGGCTGTCTTTGCAGGTCTGTGGCACACACACACGGCCCGGCTCCCCGCCCCCAGGTGCTTGCCTCGAGAAGTCCAGAACACCCGGGTGCTTTCTCTGAGAGGACACGGGATGCAGCCGGGGTGGCGTCCAAGAGCCCAGCTACACGCCAGCTGTACAGCAGGATCCGCAGTGAGCTCGACACAGATAGAAGACAGATGACGGGGAAGGGGGAAGATAGTTTAAAGTCATCAAGTTTCCTCTTGAAATGTCTTTTCCCAAGGCACTGCTAGCGATTTTCTAGGACTGCACACCCAAGGGGGACAGGAGCATTTCCGACTCGACCCCAGGGACGCTCGAGAGCCAAGTCCCATCACCTGGCTCCCCTCGGCTTACGGGACACTCCTGGGGTCTGTCTGCTCCTCGGAGGGGTAATCACCTTTTGTTTTCTGTCGTGTCAATAATCATCTTGGGTAATGCAGCTATGAGAGCAAAGCTGTGTGAGGTTATTAACCCTTCCACTCTAAAAAAGAAACGCTTCTGTTAGCATCCCACGTGAATCCAACGTGCAGGTTTTGCTTGCTTATTTAAGAACAAAACAGAACAAAAATAAAGGATTGGGAAGCAAAAACCCTGCTTTTGTTTGTTTGTTTGTCTGTCTGTTTTCTTCAAGAGGAAACTGTAAGAATACATAAAAGGCAAAACTGGCTACTTGAAATCCAAGAATGGTTTTAATGTGTTGGCCGAGAAAAATAAACTGCAAAGTTCTGTGAGGTCTTCTAAAAATTTACAAGAAAAACTGATGGGCAGTTCTAATCAGACTTGGATGTTATCTTTCCCCCCTTTTTAAAAACGACAACATATACAGTCCCACAAAATACAATATAAACTTTTTTTTTTTTTTTTTTTTTTTTTTTATCTTGACTGCCAGAGACGCTCCTTTGTGATGCCTTCTGGTAACCAAATGGCTGGGCAAAAGCCACAGCTGGCCTTCATTTCTTCAGGGGCTGGTAAACAGAGGCATTGGGATCAAGTCCAGAGGGGCTGGTCTCCACAAATTTGGAAGAGTAGTGGGGGGAAACGGGGCTCAGGGGGCTGGTCGTGGCGCTGTACGTTATGCTGGGCATGACGGCCATGACTTCGGCTATCTTCTGTTTAAGGTCCTTGATTTCCTGGTCTTTCTGAAGAATTTGTCCTGAAAGAGCAAAGACCCACCGTTAGTGAGAAGGGAGGGTCCCTCTAACACAATCCCTCGCGGAGGCCCAATCCCAAGTGAGTTCGCCTCCAGCTCTGATGGCTTCTAAGGGTAGGAACTTTTCCTGTTAAGGGCCAAACAATAAATATTTTAGGCATTGCGAGCCACACACTTTGTTGTTGTTGTTTTTTTTTTTAAGTTGATTTATTTTGAGAGAGAGACAGGGAGCACAGTGGGGGAGGGACAGAGAGAGGGAGAGAGAGAATCCGAAGCAGGCTCCATGCTGTCAGTGTGGAGCCCTACTCGGGACTCGATCTCATGACCTGAGCCGCAGTCCAGAGTCAGATGCTCAACTGAGTCACCCAGGCGCTCCCCCCCGCCTTTTTCTAACATGCAAAAACCATTCTCAGCCCATGGGGAATACAAGAACAGGTGGCAGGCCAGTCTGGCCTGTGGGCCGTGGTTTTACAGGTGTTTAAAAAGGGATTCTGGGGGCGCCTGGGTGGCGCAGTCGGTTAAGCGTCCGACTTCAGCCAGGTCACGATCTCGCGGTCCGTGAGTTCGAGCCCCGCGTCGGGCTCTGGGCTGATGGCTCGGAGCCTGGAGCCTGTTTCCGATTCTGTGTCTCCCTCTCTCTCTGCCCCTCCCCCGTTCATGCTCTGTCTCTCTCTGTCCCAAAAATAAATAAAAAAACGTTGAAAAAAAAAATTAAAAAAAAAAAAAAAGGGATTCTGTTTATGGAGGGGTGACAAGCGACACGTTGAGCCACGTGTGGAGCGCGGCAGTCACCCACGGCAGCCGAGAGGGTGCACCACGGCTGCACCTCTTGAGCGGAAATATTTTTCTGGGAGGCTGGACATCTGAGTGTCAGACCGAGGGATACAGAACACCTGAGGCCCGAGAATCCATCACCACACGCTGGGCCTCCGGGTTCCCCTACAGAAGGCACACGAAGCCCGGCAGCGGCTGCACTGGGGGGTCTAGAGTGACACAGTGTGCTCCTCCCCACCTCTTGGCACTGTGCCGCTCGGCCTGTCGGCCCACTTTGCACCTGCCGGACACTTTCACGTTACCTGACTCGGCCGCCCAGCATCCCCCCTCCCCCCGCTATGCTTAGCTTCTTGACCCAACCAACTCCTGCCTTGGGCCGCTTCCTCTTCTGGGCTTCTCCTGCTCTGTGTTCACTCCTGAGGTTTCACTTCCTCACCAGGCTTTCCCTGACCCTCCCCTTAAAATCAGACCCGACCCTGCACGCACCCCCCCCAATCCCTAGATTCTCAACACATCCCATGCTTTCCTTTTTGTCCCTTTCTTCTAGTAAGGATAATAATTACAATGGCTAACACACAAGTGCCAGGCACTGCTCTAAGTGCTTACATAGACAAACTCACTTATCACAATGACTCTAGGATGTGGGAATTACCATCATCATCATCATCATCATCATCCATTTTATAGATGAGGAAACTGAGGCAGAGAGAGGCCGAATGACAGAGCCAGGATTCAGCTCTGTGCGGTCTGGCTCCAGTCTGCACTCCCACGTACCACATTCTTTTACCTCCTGTAACTACCCATTTGGGTGATGCTCTGTGCCCGTCATCTCCAGTGGCCTCTGCTCCATGAGGGCAGAAGCTGGGTTTGTCCCCTTGTTCGCTGCCACATCCCTAGTGCCCAGCCCCCCAGAAAGCTCAGGCTCTGCAAGTTATGTCTCCTGCCCAAAGTCATTCCGTGATTAAGAGGTCGAGCGGGGTTTAAACCTGGCACCACTGTTCCAGAGCCCACGCAATTTGCATCACGCTTTGAAGCTCCCTGGTCTACTGCGTGAAGAACACTCAGGACTCAGGAGTAGCCCTTCAGAACTTCAGAAATTTAAATGCTTTCAAAAAAAAAAAAAAAAAAAAAAGAGGTTGCATTTGAGCTGCACTCAGTTTGAGTCCTGCAGAAGGTGGTAATATATTTGAAATGCAAGAGGGCGCGGTGACATATCTTTAACAAGCATGTAGTAGAGATGAAAGTCATTTTGGAAGTGGGATGAATCAAATGATACAGAAAGTAGGAAGCAGAAAAGCAACAAGGGGTTTGATTTGAATTACAAAGTTGGATCCTTATTAGAATATTCTCAGCTTGACAAGGGGGGGAAGTAGTGGGAAGGCCCAGCAAAGAGCAGTAGAAAGGAACTGCTCTGACTTCCTTCATGGCCCCTCAGCTTCAAGTTCGCATCAAATATCCTCCTTCCCTTTGAACAAAATAAGCCTCGGATGAATAAAATACCTAACGGCATCTGTGAGCCGCTGTATCCTTTTTTTTTTTCCCCACGCAGATGCAAGTTTGATTTTTTTAATCAGTAACATGCAAACATTCCCGGAGCTTTGAAAAAGGCAGTTCTCTTTGCTTTTTTTGTCTCTTTGCAAGAATTCGGGGGCTGACACGGAAGCCCAGTCTGCGCTGGGAAGCCAAACTCCCCTTGGCCACTCAGAGACCAGGTGCTCCCGCACTCCAGGGGGCTGTCCTCCCACAGTGCAAATCAGAGCAGCTGAAATGAGGTGGCCCCTTTCGCAGCCAGCTGAGCCAGGAGGGCACAGGAACCGGTGTGTGGCCAGAAGTTCCGCTTTATTTATTTAAACCAAAAAAATTTTTTTAAGTTTAAGTAATCTCTACAACCCAACGTGGGGCTTGAACCCATGACCCCGAGATGAAAAGCTGCGTGCTCTTCCAACTGAGCCAGCCAGGCGCCCCAGAAGGTCAGCTTTAGAACAGAATTCCCAGGAACCTTCTTCTTAACTGCTTTTCCCTGAGCCCACAGATTAATAAGCCCGACTCCCAACCTGCCATTCTTCTTGCTCTATCATCTGGGCCATCCCAAGCCCCTCCTACGGCTCCATTAACTTTTCACAACTTGTATATTCCCCCCTGCTCCCGGGGTTTGGGCCCTCTCGCTGGAGATGAGACCCCAAATGCCCCCTGACTGACGACGATCTCTCACCTGGGTGTCCAGGAAACGACTCCAACTCAGAGCATCTCCAACCAAAGTCACTCTCTCTTCTCGTTCCCTGATTCTGTTCTGTTCTTCTTCTCTGCTCCCAGCAACTTTAGCCTCCCACATCCCCCAGGTGCCTCCACTTTCCTTCCCTCCCTGTCTGGACCACCCTCCCTCCCCCACACTCCCCGCCTCTGAGACAAAAGACAGTCACAGCCTCCTAGGGAGTCTACCTGCCTCTCCTCAATCTCACCTTCCAGATCCATCTTTCACATTGCTATTGGAAAGACGTTTCCAAAATAATGGCCAGAACACGTCACCCCGTCCCTCCTGAAAAATCTAGGGAAGACACAGTCTGGTTTGGCTTCATGCACGGTCCCCCTCATCTCCCAAGTCCTCCAGCCTGAGGCCACCGCTCATCTGGACGTTTCTTTCCTTTGCTTGCACGAGCCCCCCAGGTAACAATGTCTTTCCCCTGCCATTCTCTGCCCCCAGAATCCATCCTTCAAAGCCCACTCAATGTCCCCTCCCTCGTGAAGCCACCCCTGATCACTGCTCTGGCCCTTCAAGTCCCCTACCTCTACCCACTGGCAATAGGCCTCTCTGCTGTACACAGGGCCCACAGGGTCCAGCCATCTTTGTGATCGTACTAATACATCGTTGGCCTTCTGCACATTCATTCCCTCCTGGGGGTAAGTGGAGTCTTCTAGAAACCACATGCAAGTAAAATTACAACAGACTGAAGGTAGAAACAGGGATGAGAACCGAACTATCTTCTATTGAAGCAGAAACTAAAGAGATTGGCTCACAGTAAAACAATGCCATTTTTCCTCATTAAATTTTCTCTGGGGTTTTGGGCAAATATAGTTCTTTCTCATACAAATAAGTTATATGCTTATTATGCTATTTGAAAATGAATTAATACATGTTTTAAGTTTTAATTTCTTTTAAACAAAATTTTTTTTAACGTTTATTTTTGAGAGAGACAGAGCACGAGCGGGGAAGGGCAGAGAAAGAGGGAGACACAGAGTCCGAAGCAGCCTCCAGGCTCTGAGCTGTCAGCACAGGGCCCGAGATGGGGCTCGAGCTCACAGACTGCGAGATCATGACCTGAGCCAAAGTCGGATGCTTCACCGACTGAGCCACCCAGGTGCCCCCAAGTTTCAGTTTCTAATAGGTAAATACTGATTGACATAACCCACTTGGAAAAAATCTCCTTGGGTTACTCAAGAATTTTAAGAGTGTCAAGGGGTCCCCAAGACCAAAAAGTTTGAACACCCTAGTAGATCCCCCACCACACTGTGTCTTATCTGTACCTCTCTCTCCTTCAGCTTCTCGTACGCATGCTTTGAATGTTCTTTAAGTGCCTGTTGAAATAACCTTCTCCTACTAAGTCAGTTGTTTGATTTTTGTTTTCAGTAATCTATGCTGGCTAATTAGTTTCTTGGACAAAATCTAAATTTCTTTTCATCAGGTTGTATCAGGCCTCTGTTCAGAAGCCTTCCAAAGCTTCCCGTGTTACTCAGAGCAAAGTCCCAAGTTCTTTCCAAGGGCTACAAATGTGGCCCGGCCAGCAACCATACCCGTCCCTCAGGCTGTGGCCTATGCTCCTGAGGCCTGAAGTGCTTTTCCCCCGGAGATTTTAGATTTACGTGGTTCCCTCACTCTCTTACTTTCAGCCTCTGCCCAAATGCTACCTATTCAAAGGATTTTCCACGACCACCGTGTCAAACTAGTGGCCCCACACAGACACTCACACTTCTTGCCTGGATACTGCCTCATTTTTATCCCTGCATCCATCAGCACCTGATACGCTCCATGCCTGCTTGTTATTGCCTGTCCCCTTGGGGCGTCTTGCAGTGCCCAGCACACAGTAGGGCCTCAGGAAGTAGTTGTGGAGTGCACGGCCTACTCTCCAGAAGCTGCTCCCAGTGCTCCCTCATTCGTAACCACGTACAGCCGGCTGCGGCCTGGAACGCGTCAGGCCTTCCTAGCTTCCCTGGCCTCCCTCAAGCTGTTTCTTCTGTTCAGATGCCTCTCTGCCCCTCGCCCTCCTACACTGCTTCGTCACTGAGCTAACCCCTGCTCATCATTCAAAACCCAACTCAGACATCAGCTCCCCTGAGAAACAGCCCTCTAACTCCCAGACTGGCTCAGTCCCTGCCCCTCGGTATGTTCCTACACCACCACCTTTGGGGGACTCCGCAGTTGTCTCTTTCTTCAACAACACCGTGAACTCCTTGAGCACAGAAACTCATCCCCTTCTCTGTGTGCCCTGCACTTGACATACTCTCACCTCAAAATACGTCCGCGGAATGAATTAATGTGATAATTCCTAGATGTCAAGGTCGGGCACTTACAAACCGAGAAAACCGAATGTCTTTGGTTCTGAGCTCTAAGGGACGTGTGCTGTGTTCCTGTGCATTGTTCGTCACACCACCTCCTCTGGGGCCCGCTGCTCTCCTACCTTGGGCGATCTCGAGCTGTCGCTTTGCGTCCCCCAGTGCAGAGAACAGGTCCAGCTTGATTCTCGTCTCTGCACTCAGACTGTTCTCCAGGTGCTGTGTTTTGTCTTGCATGGCCGAGAGCGCTGACATTAACACCTCAGTGTCCTTCTCATTTTCCTTATACTTCCGAAGCTCCTATCAACATCATCAAAGCAGCAAGATGTTACAAGATAGTTTTGGCATCGATGTCTACAAATTAGCCTGAAATCACAAATAAAATCCCACTATTACTGACCTGGCCCCTAGAATACAGAATCCTGGTGTTTCGTGGGTTAAGAATCTTACCACTTGGGAGTGAAAAATGTATTTATATGATGATATGACATACAAAACTATTTTAGTAGATGAATTTGATGGTGTTGGGCTGTTTCTAGTAACAGTAGACTCTGTTTCCAAATAAAACACTTTCTTACAAGCCTAATTCAGAACATACAAAGCACTTTTTCCTTGCCGCCAGTTGCAAATGCTGCTGTAATGCTGTAATCAATTTGCCAGAAGTCTACTCTCAATTTGCACTAAAAAGTTATAAAAAATGTTCATTATTTTGATAGGACATACTGCAGAGTAAGCCCACTTAAAACAACTGGTAATGTCGCCAATAAATACCTATATATAAATAAATATATACATACATACAGATATTTTAATTTTTTCATTTTAGAGAAATCCAAACTTATTACAGAGAATTAGAAATATATTAAAGTTCAAAGGAGAAAATGAAAATTACTCAAACTCCTGACAGCATAAAAAACTTTATATATTTTTAGTCTTTTAGAAGCATATGTATATCTTTTAGCATAAATGAGATCACACCATATGTAGTTTTGTATAGTTTTTTAAATCAACTGGTTTTTGAAAATGTAATTTTTAACGGCTATATAATATTCTTGTATATGTACCATAATTTATTAAATGAATCTCCCTTTGTTAAGATTTTGTTTTCATTTATATACCGCTATGATGAACATCTTTGTTTATCAATCAATGATGAGATTTTAAAATGTTTATCTTAGGCAGGAGTTCTGAAAAGGGAAATAAAGTATATGAACTTTTCCAGAAAGTTACACTTCTGCCAGCAATTATGAGGCCTGTTTCTATTATCCTCACCCAGGCTGATAGTATCATTTAAAAATTCTTTGCTAATTTCACAAGGGATAAGGAAAATAAAAGCAAAAATGAGCTATTGAGACTACACCAAAATACTTTTGCGAAATGAAAAGGCAACCTACTACATGGAGAAGATATGTGCAAAAGAGATATTCAGTAAGGGGTTAATATCCAAAATATATAAAGAACTTCCACAACTCAAAACCAAAAAAAAAAAACCAATCTGATTAAAAATGGGCAGAGGATCTGAGTAGACATTTTTCCAAAGAAGACATACTACGAAAAGATGTTCAACGTCCCTAATCATCAGAAAAATGCAAAATAACAAAATCACCTTATACCTGTCAGAGAGGCTAGTATCAAAAAGACCAGAAATAACAAATGTCGGTGAGGATGTGGAGAAAAAGGAACCCTTGTGCACTGTCGCTGGGAATGTAAACTGGTGCAGCCAGTATGGAGGTTCCGCAAAATATTAAAAGTAGAAATACCATATGATCCAGTAATTCCACACCTGGGTGTTTACCCGCAGAAAACAAAAACACCAAACATGCACCCCTATGTTTTTTTGTAGCATTATTTACAATAGCAAAGACATGGAAGCAACCCAAGGGTCCATCAAGAGCTGAGTGGATAAATAAAATGTGATATGTATTTGTACACACACACACAGAGAAGAGTATCACTCAGCCATAAAAAAGAACAAGGTCTTGCCATTTGGGACAACACGGATGGACCTAGAAGGCACTATGCTAAGTGAAATAAGGCAGACAGAGAGATACAAGTATCATGTGACGGCACTGATGTAAGGAATCTGAAAAACGAAACAAACGAACAAAGAAACAAACGAAAGCAGAAACAGACCCAAAGATACAGAGAACTGGTGGTTGCCAGAGGGTAAGGGGATTGTGAGGTGGGCAAAATGGGTGCGGGGTGAAGTGAGAGGTATAGGCTTCTAGTTCAGAATAAATAAGTCACAAGGATAAAAAGGTACAGAAAAGGGAATACAGTCGAGGTACTGCAACTACACCCTAGTGTTGTATGGGGACACTTGCATTGAACACAGCATGACGTACAGAGTTGTGTGCAATCACTACGTTGTACACCTGCAACTAAAGTCACACTGTATGCCAAATATAATGCCATTAAAAAAAAAAGAAACAGGGGCACCCGGGTGGCTCAGTCGGTTAAGCGTCCGACTTTGGCTCAGGTCATGATCTCGCGGTTCGTGAGTTCGAGCCCCGCGTCGGGCTCTGTGCTGACGGCTCGGAGCCTGGAGCCTGTTTCAGATTCTGTGTCTCCCTCTCTCTCTAGCCCTCTCCTGCTCATGCTCTGTCTCTCTCTCTCTCTCAAAAGTAAATAAACATAAAAAAATTAAAAAAAAAAAAAGAAACAAATTTCTACAGGAGAGAAATGATATCTAATTTTAATCTATAGGTCTTTGGTGATTGATGAGGATATATTCTTATATTCTTTTCAGTCATTTCTTTTTCTTCTGTGAATTATTTGTTCACATCTTTCGCCTATTTTTCCAACTGAGCTTCACTTAACAAATTTTATGAGCTACTTACATATCAAGAGTATTAATTCCTTATATTTGTTGCAATACCTATACCCCCCTCAATGGATTTTTTTGATTTGTTTTTTTTGTTTTGTTTTGTGATTTTTTCCCCATTATTTTCGTTTAGAACATTTTTCCCGGTTTCAAGATCAAATAAATTCTAGTATATTTTCACCCAGTTTAAAACTAAATGCTTCTTTTCACCCCGAATTCAACTCTTCATCTGGAATTTCTTTTTGTGTGGTAGGAGATGAGCTTCTAACTTTTTTTTCCTGGTCATTTAACTGTTCCAAAGCCTTTTTCTGACTGATCCTCACTGTCCCACCCATTTGTGCTGCCACTTTTATTACACACTTTGGGCTTGGTCTCCAAGTTGTGTCATCTACTCTAGCGACTTCCCTTTTTTTTTTTTTAATTTAAGTTTATTTATTTGAGAGAGAGAGAGTGTGTGTGTGCATGTGCAAGTAGGGGAGAGGCAGAGAGAGAGAGAGAGAGAGAGAGAGAGAGAGAGAGAATCTTGAGCAGGCTCCTCGCTGTCAGTGCAGAGCTCGACGTGGGGCTCGATCTCACAAACTGTGAAATCACAACTTGAGCTAAAATCAAGAATCGGATGCCTAACCGACTGAGCCACCCAGGGACCCTAACGTTACTTTTTTTTTTCTTTAATGTATATTCATTTTTGACACAAAGAGAGGGAGAGAGAGGGAGAGAGAGGGGGAGAGAGAGAGAGAGAGAGAGAGAGAGAGAGAGAGAGACAGCATGAGTGGGGGAGGGGCAGAGAGAGAGGGAGACACAGAATCTGAAGCAGGCTCCAGGCTCCGAGCTGTCAGCACAGAGCCCGACGCGGGGCTCGAACTCACGGACCGCGAGATCATGACCTGAGCCGAAGTCGGACGCTCAACCGACGGAGCCACCCAGGCGCCCCCTAACATTACTTTTAAACGTCCCTTTGCAGAACCAATGCCAAATACTTGGCTAAAGTCCACATGTGTCAGAAAACTGGTTGTGTCCACAGCACTGGCAGCTTTTCCTCTCATGCACTGCTCAGAACTGCAATCTGCAAGGTGCAGAGCCATCCAGAACGGTGAATTCCCTGGTAATGGACAGAGGTTTAGGGCTAAGAAGAGGCATACACATTCCAAAGATACTAGTCTGGCCTATAACCTGAAAGAATGAGATGAATCTACAGGAAGTCAAATTCTGGTATAAACCGTGTCAAAGGACCATCAGCATTCCTGGTTGTGTTAGAATCCAGCTAATTAAATGTGACTTGAACGAGCTGCACGAGGCTAGAGCTTCTTTTTGGCCTTCAGAGATTTTCCAAGGTGGTGGGATTTGGCCTCTTATCAAAAGGCACCATCTCCACACTGCAGCAGTGAGCACACAGCTAACACAGAAGAGGAACCCAAGTATGAGAAAGTCCTCTGCGCCCCCCGTACCTGAACTTTCAGTTCTAGTTCTCTGATCTGGTCTTCTTTCACCTTCATGTCCATCGTGAGCTTCTTGCCCTCTGCTTCTAATTCTCTGATCCGATTCCGTAAGGTTTCGGTGCACTCCCCCCTTTTGAAAAAAAAGAGAAGGAAAGAAAGAGATTTAAAAGACTGTATGGTTTACTTACACTGCAGGACTGATATTTCTCTTCTACTCCGGAGTTGGTCAGGTTTTAGTTTTTGGCTCAGTCTGCTCATTCTCTGTTCCTTGATTGTTTCAACAATGATCTAAAATAATTATCATTAATTGGGCATCTAATACAAGCCAGGCGTAAAGTGAGGTACTTTACCCATTCTGCCTTCTTTGCAAGGGCAGGACATATTGTCCCATTTTCCAGATAAGAAAACTGAGACCACACAGACATAATACTAGTCCAACACCACCTAGCTGGTAGCTCTCAGAACTGGGATAAGAAGTGAGGTTTTCCAGCTTCCTAACGCAGCCAGCTTCCACCAGGCCACGTGACCTGAGGCGGTGCCCAGGAGCTGAGTAAGAGAGCCCCGGGCAAGTGCTGTCTCCAGCAGGGGGCAGTGAGCTAAAAAGTTTTCACTTTTGAGGGTCTATGCATCGGCAAGTTCACCTCCCTTGAATCGTGAAGTTGCCACAGCATCAGGCTGCTTCTCAGGGCCGTATTAAGGACAAACTAAAAAAGGTGATGGCAATGGCCACTCTGAAGCTGACTAAGCATTCACATCGCAGAAACAGCCAGATGGAGAAAGCAGGTGTCCTGTGCCTACCAAAAAGGAAGGTCCAGCGAGAGACTTACACCTGGAGATTTACTCGGGAATACAGACGGCCTCTACGGAAGGGTTGGCAGACAAGGGCCATCTAAGGAGAAGACCAAAACAAACGGGCTTGGGTGGAAGCGAAAGGGAGTCAGGGAAGAGACTGAAACCAAGGTCCTGATTCTCAGGCATCAGGCACTGAACAACTTGGTTAAGGGACTGTCATATCCTCCTCAGTGGACTTTTTTTCAGGGTAGGTGCTGGACGAATTAAGGACAGCACAAGCCACACCAGGTGACTGTTCAGAAAAATCTCCTGCCAGTGTCAGTGCTTCAGAAACTTGGGCTTTTTTCAGAAGTCTGTGCTTACAAATCTTTAAACAAATGAATAAACAAACCCCCCACGTGCTAGGCAGGCTCGTAAAGTGTCTTGTGAGTCTGTATAGACGCTGATGGGCCAAGTGAGCTCAGCTACGTGCACTAGAGAGTCTACCGGGGGTGGCGGGCTCACACAGGAGGAACGAGTTCTCTCTGGCTATTATTTCCTTAAATGCGAAACGATGGTCCATCAGTTATTCTACAGAGCCCAAGAGAAGGCTTTTAACATGTCGTAAGGCAAAGAGCAAAACTTAAGGAAGAACGACGGTAGAGATGTATCATGTAGATACAAATTAGGGTCAAGACTTAAAACGAAATAAATAACAGTTTACCCTCGCCCTGCAACTGTAAACCCATACCTGACCCCTACACACAGATGGAATTCACTAGTCAAAACAAACACAGAAGGGAAAAAGTGATAAAGTGAAGCAGAGCACCCCCTCCCCTCCGCTGCCAGCGCTCTCCCCCCGCCCAAGAGTTCTCTAAACGATCTTCTCTCCTTGCTGGAATTCAGGCGGCAATTACATATCAGTTTCTGGAATCCTTACATCCTTTTCAATGGTGTAGAAGCAGTCCCCAGTTCTCCTCACTCCACAAATTCAATGATATCTAATAGTGACCTAAGTTTCCTTTCATCTTTTCCAGTTCATTTGACAGTTTGCTGATAGCCAACAAAGACAGGAGCGATCAGTACAAAGTACTTGGGCAAGCAACATTTTCCCTGTCTTCTATTTTAAGACAAAAACTCCAGAAACACACACACCTGAGAGTAGAGAGTAGCGACAGCTCTATAAAGGGAATAAAATCCCAGACTGGAATCTCTCCAAGCGTTTAGCAGTTACTGGCCACACACAAAGTGACTGGAAACCCATTTACAAGCAGCACTTTGCTCCCGGGTGCGGGAACCGTGGTGAGTCCCTCCTCCCACTCCATCGATGAGGTCGCCAAAGGACGAAGCTGTTACAAGACAGTGCGAGTTGCACAGACGGGGCTTGGCCAGCTCATGCAACAGTGCTCGGTGGCCACCTATCCCTGCACGATCGCTCTATTCCAATCCTGCCCAAGGCCTCAAATCCCCATGCCTGTCTTGCTGCAAGGCAGGCCCACCTCAGAGGAAGCGCTCGGGTGACGCAGACATACCTCGACGCAGCAGCAAATGCAACGGCCCGGGCAGCAGTGGCTTCTTCTAACTTCTTCCTTTTTTTCTCCTCCATTAACTGCTTTTCTACAAAACTTCGGGCTTCCTGCTCAGCTTTCAGCTTTTTCTCCAGCTGGCTGATATTCTGCTTGTCTTTTTGCTTCATTTGCACAGCATTATGTAATCTATATGGAAATGATTATCATAGAGTTTTGTAATTAGAAATGCCCACTCGGAACCCTGGAGGAACATGGCTCCTCTTTTGAACAGCAAATCATAAGAGTCAGCTCCCAGAGATCCCAGGAAAAACATAATGTTGTTATTATTTAACAATCCCAAAACATCAACAGAGAGGTTGCCTAGCAAGATACAGAGTAAGACCTAGCCTGTTAAGGTAAGTGATCTACAGAAGGTAATCCAGAAAAGAAGCATAAAACAAGTTTCCATCAGAGGGAAAGATAGTTGTAGAACTAAGTCTAGTGCCCCAAAGCACCTTTTGAAGAAACTTTATCCAGCCCCGCTGAAACTGAGGTCAAGGGTGGGAAGGGGAGGTTTTTCTTTGCCTGAATACAGCCTTTCCTTTCCAGCTGTGAGATGTTTTCTGAGGATCCCAAAATAGATCCTGGAGTTAGAGTCGCACGGTGCTTCATTTCAGACAGAAATTTTAGCCACAGTCCCTTCCCTGCCTCCCACCACCCCCAGCTTTACCTATCGATATAAGGTGAGTTTATCTCAGTGTATCAGTGTAAGGTGAGATGTTCTCCATCCCCCACATGTGAGCCAGAAGCAATGGAGAAGTTATTTGCTTATAATAAGCTGTAACGCTCGAGTTATGCTGTTCAAAAATGCTGAAGGACTTCTCTTTCAATGGGGAAAGCCCACAGCCTAGAATAGTAATCACTACCCCAGGCACACACTGCAGAGATTGAAGAAAATAAAAAAAATGACATGTTCGTATTGAGTCAAGAAGAAATTCCAGGACGAATCAACGGGAAGCATAAACAAATGCACACAGAAGAGCTGGCTTTTTGCTTGCCTCTTCAAATAAAATCAAAGTTCAATGTCATTTTTGAGTTCCAGAGATGAAGGTAAATAGAGTGCATTATTCCCCTGGAAACTTTCATTCAAAGGAGCAAGATTTTCACATTGTAGCGGAACTACTTCTCGTCACTTTTACTTATATTATCACAAAGGCACAATAACTATTTTAAACTAAGCGAAGAAGTTATTAAATGAGCAAAAAATACTAATATTAATAAACTGTTTGGTTGCAATGTAGTAAGTTTTTATAGATTTTATAATATGTTGGCTACCTAATACTAAATTGAACACTTTAAACATTTCATCGAAAACCCCCCTTGCCAGGTCCCTCCGGCATCGCAAATCCTGTGCTCCAAGCCACAGACGGTGCGGCCGCCTGGCTCCCGACCGAAGGCCCGCGCGGCGCACGTACTTGTTCTGCAGCAGCTCGTTCTCCTGCCGGAGCTGGCCCATCTCTGAGCGGATCCCTCGCTCGGTGCTGGAGAGGGAGCTGATCTGGCTGCGGAGCTCCTGTTCCACTTGTCTGCTGGCCTGCAGATCAGCCTTTAACTTTTTAATATCTTGTTCCAGCCTAGGAGAGGGAGAAATGTGGCATTTTCATCCCGGAAAGGACACCCACGGGCCTCTGCGGGAGAGCCTGGCTCAAGTCCCAGACCGCCGGGCACAGGGCAGAAGACCCCTCCCTTCGGTGGCTCCTGCCAGCACCGGGATGCCTGCCTGCCTGCGACAGGCTTTCTATGGAGTGCTTCTTTCTGCCTGGGTCCCCGCCTCTTCCCACCACCAGAGAGTAACTGTGGGTTTCCTCCAAATGTTTGTGAACACGGACAGGTGAGGGGCTTGTGAGTTCCTGAGCTGCTAACGAAGGAGGAAGGAAAGACAGAGGGAGGGTGGCTGAAGGCTTGGGATCCCCCCCCCCAACCCTTCCCCCTGCAACACCCACACACCCTGGTGAATTTCCTTTGCCCCTCAGCAAGGGGGATGTATTAGTAACGACCAGCTTATGACCCACCTGCCCTGGTATATTCTGACAGAGCAGAATTTACCTTCTGAGATTCCCTCCCACCACGGGCCTAGAGGAGTGTCTAAGACAACCTCTGAAATTACTAGCATCTTTGCTAAATGGTGTTCACACTTCCGGTGACTATGACAGCAGGACTCACAAGACTCAACAACAATGAAAAAAAGAACAAATGACATGCTCTGAGAATCATAAGCAAACTCCATCTGTGAGCTGAAGCCTATCTTCTCTCTTCAGTTTCTTACGTTGGCTCCATCTGTTTTCTTTAATACAGTAATAGCTTCGTTTTAAGCACTATGTCTTGGGGAACTCTTATATGCACGTGTAGGACTGAAAAGCGTCAACAGAAAGCATAAAATCAGGATTCTTTCTTCATGAGAGGGCTTTATAATTTCACTAGGGGCCAGTAAGCAGCTACTTAAAGTGAGTGATTAAACACTTACCGCAAGGAAGGCCGTGATTAAATATATGCGAGAAGGAATGATAACTAAAATTTAAGGAGAACTTATGCGCAGGCATTGTTCTACAGGCTTTAATGCTATGAACTCATTTAGTACACACAACTGTGGGCTAAGGGTAGATTATGACTCCCATTTTTACGGATGAAGAAGTCTAGATTCAGGAAAGGTTCCAGCCCACGGTTATACAGGCTCCAGAGCCCATTGTCCCCTTCAGCAGGCTGAGCTGTGGCTCTGTCATCTCCCCGTGGTATGGGTACAAGTGCCACAGGAGCGCTGACAAGAGAAGATGAGAACCAGGTTGGGCCTCGAAGGCTGGGCAGGATCCAGAGAAGTAGAAGAGGGGGAAGGGGCATTCTAAACAAGGGGAAAACATACTCAAAAGTAAGGACAGTCACAGATGTTTGGGGACGGAACAAGCCTGGCCTCTGAGGAAAGCCTGGACTCTGGGAAGAGAGTGAGAAAGGGCAGAAAGTGTCTGGTGGATGGGACTGTGGAGGGTGGCACTGAAGGTCAGGCCGAGGTTGGCCGCCAAGTGGGACTGAGAGGATATCCTTTCTGACAAACAGGCGGGCAAAAGTCAGTCTGCTACGATGAGACCCTTGTGCATTTCACTGATCTGATATTCCAACAGAACCGAGATTTCTGGATGGCAGTGGTGATCTCTCCCCAGAACGGCTGGCCCCACAGACTAAGTCCTTACAGCCATGTTTTGTTAAGCACTAAGTCCCCAGGGCCCGCCACAGTGATCAGCACGTACTAAACATATGTTGCCTGGCCTCCCTTAGAAAACCAAAGAGCAGTTTATTTACCGATCTACCTTTTGTCACCTGAAACAAAATCTCAAAAGCAAAAAAGTCGTAAGCCATCGATGGTCACTGCCCAGGAACAGTAGCCTGTCCCCCTGTCCTGTGTCCCGGAAGAGACTTGAGACCCAGTATTCCAGAACGCTGCTGGGTCTCCTGTCACAGCTCACTCCCCAGGGAAGGGGTCACAAGTCGACATCACGCCATACTTTCCCTACTGCCAGGGTTATTCCAGATGAATGTCCTCCCAGAACTGCTCTAAACAATTACAGACTGGCATTTATATCAACCCGACACCATCCTTCATTCACCCGAAGCAACCCAAAGCAGGTCAATGCTGTCAGGTTATCCCCATTAAGAAGTTTGGCTGAAAAACATGCTAGGTTATTCATCTTTCCGGAGAAGTCGATTTCAAAGTCTGAGGACTGCATTTTTAGTAGAAAGGGTGAGTTTTAAGAGGAGCATAGAGGCTTAGCGTGGTTTACTAATGGGGTTTAGGATCGGGATTCTAGATTCAGCTCTGGTACCAACTCCACAACCCTGGGCAAGGCACGTAACCTTCCAGGACTCAGTTTCCCTATCTTGGGCTAATGACCTCTCAAGTCCCTCCCAGCTTGGTCTAGGATTTCTAGGCCTGACACACTTACTGCTGGCTGCTGATCTGCTTCTTCAGATTAGCAACCTGAGCTGTATCATATGCGGAGGCACAGGAATCAAGTTCCACACAACCAGCCGCAGTTGGGAATGAAAGAAAAATTAAATCTGCTGAGCCTAGCTGTCAGTAATTTTGCAGTTTTCACTTTTTTGCATCTTTAATCTCTGAAGGCCAATTTCCCTATCCTGAACTTAGAATAACGACAATATTCTGAATGGAAATTTAGAGTTCCTTGAAATATGTAAAAACTCGGAGAGTTAATGTAATCATGAGAACAAAAAAGCAAGATATCTTAAGCGTAACTTCCAGAGACCATAGAACCCTGAACAACAATATATTTTCTTATGTATAATTATGAAATTTTGTCAGACAATGCAATAAAAATAGAAGAGCGTGGTTACGAGGGTTACGAAAATTCATAAATTGTATACTTAGGATTCGTGCATGTTTGCAGATGTGTTGTACTTCAATAAAGTTTATTTATTTTCAAAATAAAATCACCTAATCTTACAAGACAGAGAAGTGAAATTAAAATGCTTCAGGATTTTCAGGGCGCCTAGGTGGCTCAGTCAGTTAAGTGTCCGACTCTGGATTTCAGCTCAGGTCATGATCTTACAGTTTGTGAATTCAAGCTCCACATTGGACTCCATGCTGACAGCACAGAACCTGCTTGGGATTCTCTCTCCCCCTCTCTTTCTGCCCCTCCTCTGCTTGTGCTCTCTCAAAATAAATAAATAAACTTAAAAAAATGCTTCAGGGGGCTCCTGGGTGGCTCAGTCGGTTAAGCGGCCCACTTCGACTCAGATCATGATCTTGCAGTCTGTGAGTTCGAGCCCCGTGTCGGGCTCTGTGCTGACAGCTCAGAGCCTGGAGCCTGCTTCAGATTCTGTGTCTCCCTCTCTCTCTGCCCCTCCCCCACTCGTGCTCTGTCTCCCTCTGTCTCAAAAATCAATAAACATTAAAAAAAATTCTTTTAATAAAAAAAAAATGCTTCAGGATTTTCATAACTGCCCTTAATTTTGTAAAATTCTGAATTACTATTCTCCAAACAGCTACAGCAAACCTGTGAGCTGACACCAGCGTTCCCAGTTTAAGAAACGCCGATCTATACGAACACCGCGTGATGCGCGAGATACCTTAAAGTGCTAAATGGAAAACTCTCAGGAATTTTTAAAACTTACGAGGGGAAATTTTTCATTGTCTCTCAGAGAAAGCGTTAATCTAACCTTGAATGTTATACATATATAGTGAACATTCAAGGTTAAATTAACGTTTTTTTGGGGTGCCTTGGTGGCTCAGTCGGTTAAGTGACCTACTCTTGGTTTCAGCTCAAGTCATGATCTTGGGGTTTCGTGGGTTCGAGCCCCATGTTGGGCTGTGCACTGGCAGCACAGAGACCTCTTGGGATTCTCTCCCCCTCCCTCTCTCTGCATGTCCCCCACTCATGCAATCTCTCTCTCAAACTAAATAAATAAACTTAAAAAAAAAACCGATGCTTTTCCTGAGAGACAATTACATATATGCGTATATATAAAATATATATAAATATAAAAAAATATATATATATACATGTGTGTGTGTGTGTGTGTGTGTGTGTGTATGTATGTATTTTTTTAGGTAGGCTTTACACCCAGTGCAGAGTCCAATGCAGGGCTTGAACTCATGACTCAGAGATCAAGACTTGAGCTGTGATCAAGAGTCAGATGCTTAACCTACGGAGCCAGGCAGGTGCCCCAAATGTTCACTATATTTTATTTTATTTTTAAATATTCACTGTATTTTATTTATTTATTTATTTATTTATTTATTTAAATGTTAATTTATTTTTGAGAGACAGAGAGCATGCACACGCGCACAAGCAGGGGAGGGAGGGGCAGAAAGAGGCAGGGACAGAGGGTCAAAAGCGGGTTCCATGCTGTCAGCACAGAGCCCAATGCCGGGCTCAAACTCGTGAACTGCAAGATCATGACCTGAGCTAAAGTCAGATGCTTAACCGACTGAGCCACCCAGGTGCCCCTAAATGTTCACTATATTTTGAATCTTTACTGAGGTAGGTGGTAATTTACAATCCCTCATTAGGTTTATTTTTTATCGCAAAAGTGACACCCAGGCAATAGTAAGAACCGCATATAATAGAAAAGCAGAAATCTAGAATAAAAAGGTAAATAATCTTAGTTCTTTCGTCCAGACGGAACCATTCACTGTTCACATTTGGTTTACTTCCGTTCTGTGTTTCTCTTTTCTCTTTCTTCATGCATGTTAATATTGTTTAATGCTGGTGAGAGAGTACCACACACATAGTATGTGCATCTTAAGTGCCCTCCCACACCATTAGGAATTTTGCATAAACAATTTACCTGCTGCATAATGTTCCATTGTATGGATGCACTATACGTTCCTATTTTCTAAGATATATCTCAATTTTTGAGACACGCTCGATGGAAAAATGTATACAAGTTTTAAAAGAATTCTGTGAACTAGTAAACTGAACTGAAGCTAGTCAAAGCACCAGGGACATTTAGCAGACAAATACCTGCTACTTGCCTTAAGGGTATACTTAACCCTTTGGTGCTGAAGGCCAAAAGTTCCTGGGTAAAATGCAGATATGTAATTTATTGGTGTGAAGTCCAAGAGGTACTGATTAAATGGGGTTAGAGGTTAATGTTAAATCTTCAAATGCATTCATGGGATTTTACGAAAATGTCAATAGCTGCCACCTGAATTAGAAGCAAGTGGTCAGGAGGAAAATGAGGCAGAAGTAACAGTATGTAACCCTTAAAACTGATTTCTGTAAATAGGGATCGAAAGAAAGGAGGAAAAAGAAACAATGCATCCATAAACTCAGGCCCTTTTATCAGAGCTAAATTCTACTCTCTTCCCTATACGACAGACGATTAAGATATAAAAGGGAACTTTACTCTAGACCTGCAATCTCACCCCCCCAAAAAAAAAACCAAAAAGAAAAAAATTGGGCCAGACAGATCTTAACAAAACTTTGGTAAATGCTCAGGCAGGAAATAAATGCACTTCCTGCTTGCCCAACTCCTGTGGCCCCACTTGCCACCCTTGCGAGGTCTGCCCAGTGAGGTCCCCACGTGGGAGACAGACTGCAGCATGGCAAAGGTCTAGAGTCTATGCGTCTGGAGTCTAGAGCCTAACTATGTCCACTTGTGCCCAATTAGCCAAGCCAGGGTTCTAATCAACTCAAAATGTTACCTATCAGGTCCAGACACCTTTCCAGGCTACTTTTACCGATGATTTAAAAAAAAAAAAAATTTTTTTTAACGTTTATTTATTTTTGAGAAAAGAGAGACAGAGCATGAGCAGGGGAGGAGAGAGAAACAGGGAGACAACAGAATCTGAAACAGGCTCCAGGCTCTGAGCTGTCAGCACAAAGCCCAACATGGGGATCGAACTCACGGACCGCGAGATCATGACCTGAGCCGAGGTCGGACGCTTAACCGACTGAGCCACCCAGGCGTCCCACGGATGATTTTAAAAGATGGCACCCAACCTGTAATCTGTGAAGCCACCTCTGACCTCCGGCAGTTACCTCCCTCCCAGCCACAGCGGGGGTTGTCCAGAGCAGCGCTCCTTCAGGACGTCACTCCGATGGGCAGGCCGCCTTCAAAGCACAGCTGCCGGGTAGGGATCCCTCTTACCCACTCCAGACCCTAACTCTATCTCATTTTCTCTCTCGTCCCACTCAACTAAGGTAAGCTGTAATATAAATGGTTGGTAGTTATTAAGAGGAAAGATTTACATTTTAATAAGGGGTAATCTTCTAGCCGACCAAAAGAATGGGGCTCAAACATGAGTCTGTCAGGCAGGCTAAGTAGGAAAAATATCTCTGAGGATCTTGAAGTGCATCTGGTAGTAAACCAAAGTACGGGATTCAAGTGTCAGCTTTTAGTTGAAAGCAGTTTTGTGTTTAAGTATGTGAAAAGGTAGGGAGATATTTGTGTCTAAATGTGTATACTCCTTAGCTTCTGTGAATTACTTGAATTACCGCCCACAGTACTATGACTTCATTGAAGGTTTAAAAGTCTCCAGTGGGTACCGACAAGCACTTCAGGGTTTTTATAAACCCAGAGGCGTTATGAGACCTAACGGAGAGCTCAGAGAAACTTAAGGCTTTGGGGCAGTAAATTTCCCTAGGAAGTAAGTCCTGCAAAAAAAGGAGGAGATCTTTTCTCAGCCAGGATTTCACCCAGGGATGAGTAGCTATATCCACTATGAGTCACAGTCTATACCCACTCCAGAAAACTACCTAAGTGTATGCTTCCAGGGCTGCTGGTTTGACCCCATGAGCCCATCAGGAAGGTGAGAGGCTCTCTCAGCTCTGTTGGTTAGCTCTGAACGCTAAAGGGCTGGGGACAGAGAGGCTACAGGCTCTGCAAGACAACACAGAACTAGAAATAACAAGTGTCAACAGGGATGTGGGGAGAAGGGAGTCCTCCAGCACTGGTGCTGGGAATATAAATTGGGGCAGCCACTCTGGAAAGCAGTATGGAGCCTCCTCAAAAAACTAATAATAGAAGTGCCATACAATCAGGGTGCCCGGGTGGCTCGGTCGGTTAAGCGTCCGACTTCGGCTCAGGTCACGATCTCACAGTTCGTGGGTTCGAGCCCCGCGTCGGGCTCTGTGCTGACAGCTCAGAGCCGGGAACCTGCTTCGGATTCTGTCTCCCTCTCTCTCTGCCCCTCCCCTGCTCACGCTCTGTGTCTTTCTCTCTCAAAAAAAAAAATAAATAAAAGATTGAAAAAAAATTTTTTTAAGGAAAAAAAAAAGTACCATACAATCCAGTAATTCCACTTCTGGGTATTCACCCAAAGAAAACGAAAATGCTAATCTGAAAAGATATATGCACCCTATGTTTCCTGCAGTGTTATTTACAATAGCCAAGACATGAAAGCAACCTAAATGTCCATCCGTAGATGAATGGATAAAGATGTGGTATATACACACAATGGAATATTACTCAGCCATAAAAAAGAATGAGATGGGATCTTACCATTCATGGCAACATGGATGGACCTAGTTACGTTAAATGGAATAAGCCAGAAAAAGACAACTACCATATGATTTCACTTATATGTGGGATCTAAAAAAACAAATGAACAACAACAAAAAAGAGAGAAACGGACTCATAATCCAGAGAACAAACTGGTGGTTGCCAAAGGGAAGAGGGAGAGGTGAAATGGGTGAAGGGGATGAAGAGGTTCACTCTTCCAGTTATGAAATAAGTAAGTCATGGGGATAAAAAGTACAGCATAGGGAATACAGTCAATAATATAATACACTTATCATGGTGAGCATTTCATAACGTATATAATTGTTGAATCACTTACGTTGTACACCTGAGACTCTGATTCAATATTATGTCAAGCACACTTCAAAAAAAGCCCCAACTTACAAGATGGCCTGCTCTGTAAGAAAAGGGGCTTCCTCCCCCGTTCATGCTCTGTCTCTCTCTGTCCCAAAAATAAATTAAAAACGTTGAAAAAAAAAATTAAAAAAAAAAAAAAAAAAAAAAGAAAAGGGGCTTCAGAAGATTGTCTCCAAATCATGCAGCCAAGTGGCTAAGACATAGGTGCTTCTAACAACTTCATCGCACCAGCCAAAATTACCCACTCCTGGTTTCCAGACATCTTCTGCCTTTAATTATACCAGCCCTTGGGGAGGAATGGCCTCCAATTTTCAAATCTCACTCTTCAAGGCCCAGTTAAAAAATAAAGACAAAACAAAACAAGCTCTCCAGCACAAGGTGCAGATCTCCAGGGCCCAAAGTCCTCTCTCTCCCCCCGATATGTGAAAGCCTTTACTGTGGGTGATCCTTGTTGGGTACTAAGCTGTTGCCCTGTGCTGTTTTTTAATTTGTTCTGGTGTTTAATATTTTCCTGTGTATGTATCTTTTTCTCCAAAGACTATATATTCTTTGAAGCCAGGGGCTGAATGTGCTATAAAATTAGAAGCCAGAACTGTAGTTCTTTTTTTTATTGATTAATTTTTTTTAATCTTTATTTATTTTTGAGGGAGAGAGACAGTGTAAGCAGGGGAGGGGCAGAGAGAGGGAGACACAGAATTCAAAGCAGGCTCCAGGCTCTGAGCTGGCAGCAGCGTGCCCGATGTGGGGCTTGAACTCACGAACTGTGAGATCATGACCTGAGCCAAAGTCAGACGGATGCTCAACCGACTGAGCCACCCCTGGCACCCCTGGAACTGTATTTCTAAAGTTTCTTCCAGTCCTTATAGGCCACTGTCTCTAACCTTCACAGTGCTTAGAACAGGGTCAGCCCTGGCAACATTCTACCTACAGCAGGCCGTCAGAGTTTTTGGTTAATAGTGGCTGAAGGAGACAGGGGTAAACGGGCGTTTGCTTATGAAGAAGGCAGGTGTACGAAAAGAATAAATGAAGGCCAACTGCTTCATCTTGTTAAGGACCTAATTCCATTAGGAGATCCCCTGTTACACATCAATCATACAAGACAAGACTTGTTTAGGACCACACAGCTGTCTATGAGGAACACTGAGCTCATACGTTAAAGCTCTGTCTCCAGAAGAACCCTCTCCACCATCTCCTTCCCTTCCCCCTTTCCAGGTCATTCTCGCTGACAGGACGGGCAACACGGGACAGGCACACACAAGCCTGAATGCCCTTCATCTTCAGTAACGCCTACGATGCTGACTTGAAGTTGCTCCCACATGTCCTATAGATCACAGCTTTGGATACAGTGACCTGAAGCTGCCTCGGGTCTCACGGTGGTTACTACAATTGCTTACCAGGCACAGATATCCCAAAACACGCAACAGACTGATGATTACTAAGTAAAACCGTTATTACAAAGTACTTAACGTCTCTGCTCCCTAATCTATCAAATGCAAAAGGTAAACACATTCATTGTCCTCAAGAATGCAAAGAGAGAAAAGGAATCCTCGAGGCATTCACGGAACTGGTCCTATAGGGAAATAGGGGAACTGACTTCTTGAAACCCTTCAAGAATAAAGCTGTGAGTGCTACAACGAGTATTTTTAATAAGGTCCTTAAAGGATGTGGTCAGATTTGATAGTTTGTATCAAAAGCCTTTAAAATGTTCATCTCATTCCCTGACATTTATCCAGAGGAGAACTGGAGATCCACACAAAGACTTACATAAAAGTGTGTTTGTTGCAGCATTACTTCGAACAAGAAAAAAAAAAACAGAAACACTTAAATATTCAACGGAAGACTGACTAAATAAATTGTATATTCATGTGTCTGACTGACATGCAGCCAGTAAGAAACCGTTAAGGAAGAATATTTGAGGACACAGGAGAATGCTCACGATGTAGTCAGTGAAAAAGACAAGTTACAAAATATTTTACATAGGGGCACCTGGGCGGCTCAGTCGGTTAAGCGTCCGACTTCGGCTCAGGTCATGATCTCACGGTTCGTGGGTTCGAACCCCGCATCGGGCTCTGTGCTGACGGCTCGGAGCTTGGAGCCTGCTTCGGATTCTATGTCTCCCTCTCTCTGCCCCTCCCCCGCTCACACTTTGTCTCTCTCTCTGAAGAATAAACAAATATTAAAAAAAATTAAACAGAACAAACTATTATACATAGTATGAGCTCTGTTTGTAAAAATAATATGTATGCACTAATATATATGCATGCAAGAGAAAAAAGACTGACAGGATATTATATTAAGATAGTGGCTATCTTTTCTTGATCTTCAAAGTTAGATATAATCAACATATAGAACTTATTTTTTTTTAATATTTTTTTTTAATGTTTATTTATTTTTGAGACAGAGAGAGACAGAGCATGAATGGGGGAGGGGCAGAGAGAGAGAGGGAGACACAGAATCGGAAGCAGGCTCCAGGCTCTGAGCCATCAGCCCAGAGCCCGACACGGGGCTCGAACTCACGAACCGTGAGATCGTGACCTGAGCTGAAGTCGGACGCTCAACTGACTGAGCCACCCAGGCACCCCCTTATTTTTAAGTTTATTTATTTTTGAGAGAGAGAAAGAGAGGGAGCGAGCGGGGGAGGGGCAGAGAGAGAGGGAGACCCAGAATCCGAAGCAGGCTCCAGACTCCGAGCTGTCAGCACAGAGCCCGACGCGGGGCTCGAACCCACGAACTGTGGAGAGCATGACCTGAGCCGAAGTTGGACACTCATCTGACTGAGCCACCCAGGAGGCCCCAGAACTTACTTTTAACATTTTAATTATTATTTTGTGATTGGGAGAAACTTATTTTAAAAGAGGAGGCTACGATGAGATTATCGCCTCGCACCTTTTAGAATGGCTAAAATCAACACCACAGGAAACAGGTGGCGGCGAGGATGTGGAGAAACCCTCTTGCACTGTTGGTGGGGACTCAAACTAGCGCAGCCGCTCTGGAAAACAGTGTGGATTCCTCACAAAGTTAAGGACAGAACTCCCCTACGATCCAGCAACTGTACTACTAGGTATTTACCCAAAGGATACAAAAATACGAATTCAAAGGGATACGCGCGCCCTGATGCTTCCAGCAGCATTATCTACAACAGCCACACTATGGAAACAGTCCACGTGTCCGTCAATTGATGAATCGGTAAAGAAGATGTGGTGTGTGTGTGGCAGACCACTCAGCCATAAAAAAGACTGACGTCTTGCCATGTGCAACGCCATGGATGGAGCGAGAGAGTATTCTGCTAAGTAAAACCAGTCAGAGAAAGACAAATACCGTGTGACTTCACTCACGTGGAATTTACAAAATGAAACAAATGGGCAAAGGGCGGGGGAAAGAGAGGTAAACCAGGAAAGAGACTCTTGACTATAACAGAGCAAACTGATGGTTACAAGAAGGAAGGGGGACAGGGGACAGGTTGAACAGGCGATGGGGATTAAGGAGTCTACTAGTCATGGTGAGCACTGGGTCTCGTACGGAAGTGTTGAGTCTATACTGTATACCTAAAACTAACATTAGGATGTATGTTAACTAAATGGAATTTAAATGAAAACTTAAACAAAAAAAAAGAGGAGGCTATTAATCTGCTTTCCACGGCTTTTCAGTGTTCACTGTTACTCTTAGATTTGTCCATGTCACAGGCCAGTTTCAGAATAATCTGAAAGCCTTAGGGAAAGTCCAACTCTTTTACTTTATAAACTTTTTAGGTCACTCCCAAAAAAGGGGAATTTAAGCTTCTGGAGTAGAGAATGCCTCACTTCCTGAATCGACATCAACTACTTCCCATTCATCAGTGGCTATCAAAACAATAGTTTTTCTAAATCTAGACTCTAGAACTGTAGTTTATCGCCCTGGTCTGGCTCCCTCTGGAAAGGCAAGAGCAGACATCGTTCTGACATCAGGCTTCAAAGTATACACACGTCATAAGGGATGGTGCTGGGAGGCCAGATTCTAAACCAGCTGGCCCGTGAAGTCTGAATAACCAGCATCCCCGTCCCGAATTTTGATGTATTTTATGCTCTAAGGACACGGGAGAGAAACATGTTGGCGTGGGAGAAGTCACCAGTTCTAGGCCCAGGAGGGCTAAGCAGCTCTCTGTGGCGTATGGTTGGAGGAACACCAGACACCCAAACCACCCTTATCACAAGGCCGGCTGTCCCTTCTCCTTCTAAGTGCTCCGAAAGCCTCACAGTCAGCTGTGGGCATGTGACTGTAAAGGGGATGGTCTTTGGGGTGGCGGGAGACACTGTCAACAGGTGCATGTTTTCCAAGAATGCCAAGAACTGAAGGAGAGGATGAAGCAAAAAGTTCCCATTCATACATGGCAAACGAGTTCACGGGATTTACCAGATACTCCGTAACAGAAAAATCCTTCCTATAGGAGTCAAGTTTTGATTGGTAGGGCCAGAGGGGTGGGAGGGAACAAAATACAAGAATAACAGGAAGGGTCAGGTGCAGAGGCTGCAAACTGGTAAGCCAATCTGGCCCATAAACATGTTTTGTTTGACCCTCCCTGACTTCAAAACTGGGAGATTTGACATAGATATCTATCTTTGGCATCTCTTCAAAATCTCAGAAGATTTAGCAACACCAGGCCTGCAATCCCCCACAGCAACAATCGGCTGTCCCGCAGGAAGGGAACGTGCAGTCCCCCATGGTGACAATCAGCTGTCCCGCAGGAAGGGTACGTGCATCCTGACTCCCAGGGGCCAGGCGCAGTAGCGAATGCAAATGGTGCCAACCCCAGCCTGTGCTGTGCCCTGTCCTGCTCCCAGCTCTAGGGCCAGGGGGAGAGGAAGGGCAACCGTCTTTTCCAGTCCATTACTCTGTTTCTTTTTCAAGCCTGGAACAACACTGGGCCAAGGGAGTTGTGAAATGCACCTTATGAGAGAGAAGAGCTGTCATTCTTCCCATAAAAGAGAAACCAAAACTTATTCTAACCCCGAGAGGCCCAGCTGGCTGGAAAAAAGGTCTCAGACGTTTGCAAAGATTGAAGTGTGCCCACACTGGCTGTCAAAGGATTCAAATAGCTAGTTTCTAAATGATGGCGTGAGTAACATTTAAAGAATATAGTTCCTTTTCCTTGGAGTACGTCCCCTTCAGGGAATCCACCACTAATCCCCTTAGCTGGAAATCTCAATTCATTATGTGCCAGCAGGGGTACTGACTCAGAATTTAACACAAAGTTTTATAGTAGTTCCTTCTGAATTCTAGGGAGGGAAACTTTCCAATTGTCTAACTAGAAATCCCTGTTTTGTTAGAATAAACTCTTAGTACTCAACAGAAAAATATTTCCAGTGTGGACTCCCTACAGCAAATAATTGGTGTCATTTCGTAATTTATTTATCTGTACAACATAATTATCTTCTTTGGTTCCCTGGATGTGAAGGCAGTAGGCAAATTGGTGGCTTAAAGTCACTGATGCCTAGTTTTTCCCGAGCTACATGGTTTTCAAGTCACACACTAGCCCTGTTTAAGTATAAAATTATCATGCTATTACCACATTTATATCTCAGAATATGATAGTTTTAAATAACTGCAGTGCTTAAAATCAACTCAAACTATACTGTGGATTAATGTAAACAGAGCCAACCAAATAAAACCTATAGGTACCGTAAATATTATGAGCATGGCAGAAAGTGGAAATAAGTCATGTCTGCTCAGAGGCAATGCTACACAAACATGAATCAAAAACATTTTCCCACAGAGACAGAACACACACACACCAAATTTACTAAATAGAACTATGGCTCTACTACTTATTTTTTCCACTTAATCATTTCCAAATAATTCGGCAGCCACTAAATTCGACATATTTAATCTAGTTGGAACCTCTAACTGCCCAGTTTGCATCATCTTTATTCTAAAATTTCACACAGTTTTACTAAATTCTACCTCTGGGCTAGAAATAATACTGTTACAAATAAATTACTCTGTGTACCTATAGAAGCAGAAAGGTCTGCTTTGGTAGCCAGTACTCCCTGGGGAGGGTAGCAAGCAAGTCATTTTGCAGCCACAGTTTGTTAGCTCTGCGGTGTGCAGGGGCCACCCGTAGGGGATGCAGCGGGGGTAAAGTCCCAGGGCCCAAGCCCCAGATTTTCTTCCGCAAACTGTTTCTGGCACCCAGCAAAATGTGTTCAGATGCAAAAGAGAACAAATGTTATCATTCTCCCTCTAGCACCAGAGATGATATATAAACAGTCAACACATTTTCTTTTTTAATGTTTATTTATTTTGTGGGTGGGGGAAAGAGAGAGAGAGAGAAGGAGAGACAGAGAGAGAGAGAGAGAGAGAGAGAGAGAGAGAGAGAGAATATTCCAAGCAGGCTCCAAGCTGTCAGGGCAAAGCCCAACACGGGGCTCAAATGCACAAACCGTGAGATCATGACCTGAGCTGAAATCGAGAGTCAAACGCTTAACCGACTGAGCCACCCAGGTGCCTCGAGTCAACACCTTTTCTAACCTGGGGGATTTCCTTGAAGCAGAAACGTGGGATCTGAGCTCCCTATCCAGCTACCACACAGACAAAGAGCATGGCCAGGGCTGGCAGGGGAGAGGGCAAGACTCACCAGGAGAGATGAATAAGCAGCAAACTGAGATCTCCTCCAAGTTCTTGGCCGAGGCGTGGCTTGTGCCTAGATTCCCTGGCCCTGAAGCACAACCGACCCACTGCCAGAGCAAATGGCTTTTTTGAGAGGAGTCCCTTGGATGAGTTTTCTCCCCTTGTCCCTGGTAACTTCCAGAAATTCTTGAACCTCCTGAATATCCTTAGAAAATAGTACTGACAGAGTACTAAATTGCAAAACTTCCTAGGAAATACCAAGGAAAGGGGCTTAGAGTGGAAAGTATTTCTATTTTTTAGAAATAAGCTTGTTAACAACCTACTCACGAGCAACAAACAGTGGGACGCTGAATGTTCGGTGCTTGGCCTGTCTAATGTAATATGTAACTTTTCTAACTTCAAAAGCCTCTCTGAGCCACACTGCCACTCAGCTTTGAACTGCACTGCACTGCGATGACTGAGACTCATCTTCCTCCCCGTCTCTTTCTAGCATTTTCTCTGCACGACGGGAATGCTCATTCAACAGGTATTTATTGAGTATCTACTCTGTGTACCATGGCAGGTAAGAGAAAAGGAGGTCCCTGGCCTCACTGAGCTTAGGTTCTATTCTGGGTATTAACAAGCCCGTGTAAAAATTCAAACTCCACAGAAATAGACAATGTAAATAGAAAGTAAATATCCCCTACAATCAACTACAATTGACCATCTGGTATGTGTTATTCCAAGTAATTTTCTGTGTATCTGAGAACCATATCCACCCATATTTTATAATGGCCTCATAAATGCAATGTTTTGCTACTTCCTCCCCTTTAACAATCAATCTTGGAGGCTTTCCATTACTTGCTTTGAAGATGGGTTTCCACCTTTCAAGAGAACCCTCTGTAACCTGTCTCACCCAAACCCCCGTGATTCCCCACTGAGGACTCTTCAGGCCTTGGGGGGGAGGGCTAGATTAGTCCATACAAGTGCCATCCCCCCCTGGGGCACCTGTCCAAGGGGCTGCTCACAGGCTCTACCTCCTGAATCCACTGCTCTTAGTTCTTCCCCACGGTCAGGTCTCAGCTTTGGGCTGTATTATGGCTTTGTGCCTACAATCTTGGGTTCCACGCACTGAATCTGCTTCCTCACTTTCTGTTACAACTTGGAACCACCCACCAAGTTCCTTGTCTTTCCTGGCCTCTGGAGCTAGGAGCCAGCCCCACCCACTTCTAACCCTGAGATGGGCAAACACCCGGACAGCTTCCTACAAGGGACGGGAAAGGCGGACAGTCGTAAGAAGAAATGGCGTCTCTTTGTTCTTCTGGGACATGGCATCTGCCCCTAACTTTCCTTGTTGCTTTGAAAAGCTTCTCTGAGGTGACAAAATACGAGTTTCTTGGAGTCTCTCTTCGCTTAGCTCTTTTTCAGTTATTCACACCAGGTCACACTGAACCCACTGATTATTAAAAACCAGAATCTAAAAACATGGCCCTTTCTTTTCAAAGGATATGTAATTTTTAGTTGTGCATAGACATCTCAAAATGCGGGGAAATGAAAAACGGGAAGTCCTGTAAACCGGTCTCCTGTCGTTTTTCCCCACAGAGCAAGACCACACTAAGAAGGCTTATGTAAGTCAGAGGTTCTACAACAATCTCAAATGCTGGTATTTGGAAGACAAGATTAAATTCAGAAGTACAGAGGCACGTGGGTGGCTCTGTCAGTTGAGCGTCTGACTCTTGATTTCAGCTCAGGTCATGATTCCAGGGTCACGGGATCAAGCCCCACGTCAGGCTCCACACTGAGCATGGAACCTGCTTAGGATTCTCTTTCTCTCTCCCTCTGCCCCCACCCCCCGGCCCCACGCACTCTCTCTCTGAAATAAAAAGAAAAAAAAATGTTTTAAAGTACAACAGATTGTAAACTGCCAGTCACAAGTCACATCTGGGCAATCTGTGCCACCAGCAAGTCCGGTCAAGGGGGAAAGCTGGCTGTTTTAGCTTTGGCCACCTTCGTCCCCCTTTGTAAGAGAAACCTAAAATCATAAATACAAACACAAGGCTTATAGGGGCTAGAAAGTGGAATGAAGAACAATGACATTCTGCACCCCCCCCCCCCCCCGCTTAAACCAGAAAGAGAGGAGTCACAAACACATCACAGCCTGCTAAAACATAATACTAATCGATACACTCATTGACGGACTAGAACATTATATAGCCTATTTAATAAAACATGTTGTCATCAATCTATATGTTCCAAAAATATTTCTCTAAGGTCCAGATCTGGTAATATAAGTCAGTCCTTGGGCTGAGTGTTTAAATACTCCTCAGTGTAAGCCAACGAGTTAAAATTTCTTCTTTTTTTTTTTTTTAATTTTTTTTAAGATTTATTTTTGAGAGAGCACAAGCAGGGAAGGGGTGGAGAGAGAAGGAGACACAGAAGCCGAAGAAGGCTCCAGGCTCCAAACTGTCAGCACAGAGCCGGATGCGGGGCTTGAACCCACAAATTGTGAGATCATGATCTGAGCTGAAGTCGGACACTTAGCCGACGGAGCTACCCAGGCGGCCCAGTGAACAAGTTAAAGTTTCTTAAAGGGGGCGCCCGGGTGGCTCCATCGGTTGAGCGTCTGACTTCAGCTCAGGTCATGATCTCACGGTTTGTGGATTCAAGCCCCACGCTGGGCTCTCTGCTATCAGTGCAGAGCCCGCTTCAGATCCTCAGGTCCTCTCTTTCAGCCGCTCACACCCTCTTAAAACTAAGTAAACATTAAAAAAAATTTTTTTTTTAATTTTTTCAAGTACTTCTCTATCCATCCCCTTCCCTCCTTTCCCTCTGAGGCAGGGTCACCACTTGCTTAGAGATTATCTGAAAAATCCTGACAAAGTTTTCCCCTCCCCACCACCACCCCCAGGATCTCAAGTCTCCTAACAAGCAGAATTATGTGAACAAATTAAGTTATAAGTAACTACGTTTTGGTGTGCCTAAAGTAACCAAATAAATTTAGAGAGGAATAAAAGAGTGAGTATTGAATAGAGTATAACTTTCCCCAGATCCCATTTTTCCCTAAAGAGAAGGCTCTCCCCGGCTCCCTGGCTTCAAACTTTCTCCAGAACTTACTATCATGGCAGTGTCCCAACCCCAGGATCCCAGGCCTTCCAGGAAGTCACTCGCTAGTGGCCTCTCCTCAGGGTAAGTTGATGGTTACATCCCTGGGCTTAAGTCTTCCAGTTCAGGGCTCTTGGCTGTCCAGGTGACCAGTTAAGCCTACTCCAGAATTCTCCCTCCCAAAAGGGCAAATTCCAGGCTGGGTGGTTCTGGGCTGTCTGAACCAAGCTAGCCCTAAGCAGAGCTGAATTCTCAGAGACCTCGTAAGCTTTCAAGGGTATGAGTGGCTGGCCCCTCTACACTCAGAGATTAAGTACACCCTTGTGTCTTTGGCAAGAGCGAAAATTTGAAAAACACTTAGAACAGCGTCTCTCTACAAAAAAGGAAATGAATGAATTCTGAATAACTCATGAATTAATAAAAAATGAATTCTGAAGTTCTAAGCACTTCCACGGATTTTAGCCATGAGAGCCTAAAATCTAGGTCTGGTGCCAGTCACCGAGCCAGCTTTGCTTGCGTGTATATTTAAAATGAATAACAGCACAGAAAGAAAAATATAAAGCAGAAAAATAAAGCAGGTTGATAAACCTTTTTTTTTTTAATCTTTTTTTTTAACGTTTATTCATTTTTGAGACAGAGAGAGACAGAGCATGAACGGGGGAAGGTCAGAGAGAGAGGGAGACACAGAATCCGAAACAGGCTCCAGGCTCTGAGCTGTCAGCACAGAACCCGGACCACGAGATCATGACCTGAGCCGAAGTTGGCCGCTTAACCGACTGAGCCACCCAGGCGCCCCTGATAAACCTTTTCAAAGCAGCATGGTTAGAACCAAAAAGGCAGAAGTCAAGAAGCGTGGGTTCTGGCCCTGGCACCGCCACTCTAGCTTGGTCACTCAGACTAGCTGTCTACTCTCCCAGGGCTCATCTACTTCACAGACGAAAAGACAGGGTTGGGGAGGCTGGTCTAGACGCCCCTGAGAACGCTTCCAGCTCCAACAAATAAACACCATTCTAAATCCGACTCGGTTTTGTTAAATGCAGCTCTGCGAGGCAAACCCCGGAGACTTTTCCTTCGTGACCCTTTGTACCAGATACGGCTCGACTACATTAGAGACAAAGTTGATATCTTATTAAGAACAAGCACTAAAAATAGAAGGGATGAATCTTCTTAGTTGGGTACCAAAGAAAAAAAAAAATAGACTGGAAGTGAACCGAGGAGCCTTTTTTTTGTTTCAGCATTTCAACAGAACAGCGATCACTTTACATTTTGTAGTCAGAGTTTTACATTCTCTCCCTTGACCTGGAAACAAGGGAGAGTGGCGAAGAAGAACCCTCCAGTCTGGGGCTGTATCTGAGCGGGAGCTTCGTGTCGAGCGCACACACGGCTGCCGGCTCTCCCGCTCCCAGGCCCTGAAACTGCAGGAGAGCCACTCCACTGTCACCCTGACCTGCCCCACCTTAGAGCAGCTGCCGAGTGATCTCACAGACTGCCATGGAATATTCCACATCAAGGGAAAAAGAGGGTTCGGCTGCACTGGCAAAATGATTTAGATATAATTTAAGAGAAAGAAGCCGGACACGAAAACTACACAAACACTATGGCCACAACTAGGTAAGTTTAGTTGATGAAAAGAATATACGACAAAATTTTAACAGTGATTTGTGTCACATGGTGCGACTATTTCTCCCTTTTCTCTAAATCTTCTGTAATTTTTTCACATTTAAAATGTTTTAAAATTGACCAGATTTTAGAAGAAATGTAGCAGATCTCATTCTAATTTCCATCATTCCTTTTAACCCAGCTCTTAGTTAAAATAACTGATCTTCGGGGCACCTGGGTGGCTCAGTTAGTTAAGTGTCTGACTTCGGCTCAGGTCATGATCTCACGGTTTGTGGGTTCAAGCACTGCGTCGGGCTCTGTACCAACAGCTCAGAGCCTAGAGCTTGCTTGGGATTCTGGGTCTCTTGTCTTTCCCTGTCCTCCCCCCAACCCCCCCCCCAACACTTTGTCTCTCTCTCTCTCTCTCTCTCTCAAAAATAAACATTTTAAAAAATTAGAAAAACAAATAACTGATCTTCCTTCTTGTATTTTCTGTTTTTATCTAGAATTTTTCTCAGGTCAGAATTTAAATATTTTGGCTACCAACAATATAAGACTGTTTCTAAATATCCTGGGTAAAGGATTCAGAAACCAAGCTGGCAGAAGTCAGGTCATTTTGTAAGATGTATTTTTCAAATGAGAAGAGAAACTTTGGGCTGGCTTTTGCACGTTCCCAAACTTTTCCTGGGAAGGATCCTACAGGCAACACTTCTTCCCAAATCCCCACCTTCCCGCACATTCTCTAACCGTAGCCATCTATCAGCATATTTTTTCTGCAAAGGGCCGGACCGTTAATATCTTTGTCTTTGTAGGCCACACGGTCTCTGTCTCTCTGTCGCAGCTACTCAACTGCCATTGTGGCACAAAAGCAGCCACAGACGCTACGTAAATGAATGAGCGGGCATGGCTGTGTTCCAATAAAACTATTTTTTACAAAAACAGGCAGTGGGCCAGATTTGGCCTGGGCGCAGTCATTCGCCAACCTGTGGAATACAGCGCACGGGGGGGAGCGTGCGTGGGGCTGAGAGGGACAGAGAAAAGACCTGAAGGACTACTTGCTCCTTCCAACAAGGAGTGGCCATCAACCCTTTTCACAGCCACAAGGACCCTCAAGAATTCTCTTTGAAAGGGGTGTCCTAATGAATTTTTCCCCCAAGTCACAGTACCGGTTCCTCAAATAGAACAGCTCTCAATCATGATGCTGAGACAGGCGAGCTGTGGAATGTTTTGCAATTAACTTACCATTGTATTACAGTACTGGTTTTCCAAAAGATTTAAAAAAAAAATTTTTTTTTTAAACAGGAAGCGGGAGATCAGTCTTCTCCCTCCAGCCAGCCTGGCTTGTGCACAACCAGAAGCCTGTCTGCTGTAGCCCAGGGCTCCCATATAGGCTGTCAGCCCAGTACGTTTACATCAGAAGGAGCCTTACGGGCCCCTGAATCCAGCCCCTCTCCATCTTAAGATACAACCCCACTGTCTAGCTAACAACTCGAGCACGTCAGGTTTGGGTCAATTATAGTCTTACTAATATTCACCAAAGCATACATGAAGTCAAACAAGAGGAAATGGGAGATGGCCAAGAAGGACGAGAGGAAATGTGATAAGGCCTCCTACAACCAAGCTGAGTAATGTGCTCAGATAGCTTCTGTTTATAAACTTCTATTGTTGTTCGTCTTGGAAAATTTGAAAATGCATGAAAGTAAAAAGAAAAACTAAAGCCCCAATACTATCATGAGGCAATAATTATTGCTATCATTTTAGTTCCTTCCCCTTCGAATCATTTTTGTGTATATGAGAAAAAAGATGTTTTTCATAAAACTGCTTTCTACTTTCTTCATTAAATATTGTGTCAGGAGCACTTCCCTATATTGTTTAATATGGCTCAAAAATATGATTTTGTAATGTCTATATTAAAAATTCATCAGAAAGGGTGACTCAGTCTGACTCTTGGTTTCAGCTCAGGTCATGATCTCATGGTCCATGAGTTCGAGCCCCGTGTCAGGCTCTGCCCTGGCAGTGTGGAGTCGGCTTGGGATTCTCTCTCCCCTCTCTCTCTCTGCTCTCTTTCTCAAAGATAAATAAACATTAAAAAAGGAAAGTCCATCAAATGGATGGACCATAATTTATTTAGGTTTCTCCCCTGTTGATATTCACAAAGTGTCCTTATTCTTTGTAATACATTAGACATTGAAAATAATCCTACAGAAGCTTATAAAACGTTTTAAATATAGTATTTCCTATTTATGTATTTGACAGCAGGTATTCCCTAAAACAGGGTAATAATATTCTGGGGCCCTTCAGATCAAGGCACATCAGAGTACAAATTAGTGACCACAGGAAGAGCCATACCACCCAGGAGGAGGCATGGGGGCACCGGACCCACAGAAGGAAGACTGGCCATCTGAGTCCTTGAACTTCTTTGCTAGAGGCAGATTAGGTGGCAGAGTCAATCAACATTACAGCTGGGGCCCAAGTGAGATGGTATCACAAGACTGAGTCTTATCTGCTGTTTCTGTAATACCCAACAGCGGAAAACTGTTTTGACTTGACTGCTATTCTTTAAAGTGAATAGGAGGGGCACCTGGGTGGCTCAGTCGGTAAGAGTCTGACTTCAGCTTGCGTCATGATCTCATTGTTCGTGAGCTCAGGCCCCGTGTCGGGCTCTGTGCTGACAGCTCAGAGCCTGGAGCCTGCTTCAGATTCTGTGTCTCCCTCTCTCTCTGCCCCTCTCCTACCTATGCTCTCTCTAGCTCTCAAAAATAAACAAACATTAAAACACAAAAAAAACCTTACGTGGATAGGAGAAAGGATGTTAAAAAGCTTGTGGCACATATTTCATTTACAGCATATAATAAATTTGTGGGACATTTGATTTGAAATAGAAGGTTAACTAATTGGTCTTTCTCCCATGGGCCCCTGGAAGAGGGTTCTCTGCTGAGTGTTTTCTCTGCAGGGCATCATGGGCAGAATGTTGCAACAAACAGATGTGGATGCTGGCCTGACATCATCAACAGCATGGTATGCTTCTAAAGGTGGCTGGGGGCTAGGAAACCTCTAGAGCTTTTAGCAGCAGAACCCACATATATTTCTCTTAATCTAACTGCCAGTCAGAAAAGTAAGACAAATTAATAATCTATTTTATATAATTTATAACACTGGAAACCTTCCCTCCTAGAAGAAATTGTCTGCTCTTAATTAAGCCAAAGGAAGAGGGATGGAAGATGACTTAGTGGAGGCAGGGAGTTATAACCGTCCTCTTGAGTTACACATGAAAAAAGCTCCAGTTCAGGAGCGCCTGGGTGGCTCAGTCAGCTGAGCGACCGGCTTCGGCTCAGGTCACGATCTCACAGTTTGTGGGTTCGAGCTCTGCGTCAGGCTCTGTGCTGACAGCTCGGAGCCCGGAGCCTGCTTCGGATTCTGTGTCTCCCTCTCTCTCTCTGCCCCCCCTCTGCTTGCAGTCTGTCTGTCTCTCTCTCTCAAATATAAATAATAAACATTTTTTAAAAATCTTAAAAAAAAGGTCCCGTTCAGATCCCAGTTTCCAAATCGAAAAGATACGAGGTAAAAAGAACATATGTGTATTTTAGAAAATATATAAAACACAGCAGACTTACGGCTGAGACAGTCAAGGTAAATACAACGATGTTATTCTCTTACTTAAAGATGGGAAAAGGAACATTTGTGATTAAAATTGAAGTTTAACATTGTATTTACCTGTGGGATGTTTAGAGATTACCTTTCAAACTTGATTTCCCCAGAGTTATCTGGGGGCATAATCCACGTTTTAAATGGAATTAACCAAAACAAGCAAAAACAAGCACAAGGTAGTAAGGTCAACTTTCTCCGCACCCACCCCACCCCGCCTGTTGGATCCAGTCTGACAGAGGGACATGTGCGAACAGGACACAAACTCTTCGTCTTGTGTCTATGCCACAAGAACTTTGGATATGCAAACAGAGCAAGACCAGGACCACAGATCTGTCTCTCAAAACCACTGCAAGAATCGAGTTACGGGTAAATTTGGTCACATGTGCAAAGAGAACACTGTCACCTCTTACTCAGAACACTCAAAAGAGCCCGAATCAATGCTTCAGGACAACGGCACTAGGTGACCAGCAAACTCATGTGAAATAAACACTTCAAATACCGCCGGGTTAAAAGCCACAGTATCTGGTCACCAATTCCCACAGGCCCGTATGGAAGGGTCTGTTTTTCCAGACTTAAGTTGGGTTTCCTGGAAAAGTGGTCGAAGGACACAGCACGCACACTTACCTCACCAGTGCGTCTGGCTTGCTTAGCTGGTTATTAGGAATACAGTTTTCCATTAAGTCCTTGTGAGCACTTGGGCTCTTGCTAGTGCATTTTTGCTTCTTCTCGTTTTTACTAGATGAGGAAGGAATGCTCCCATTTGTGGCGCTATGACTGCGAGGTGAGGAGTTCACAACTCCACTGGCATTTTTGTAATTTTTTGAGGAAGCAGTGCATGAGTCCTCTTTCAAGAGATTTTCTGTACTTCCCACAAGATCATTATTTAATCTTTTACTATTGATATGGTTTTCCATATACTCAATTTCTTGTATTTTCGAGTCTACAGGTTGTAGAATATTGTTGTTATTTATTCCAAGGTTGTGTTTTTTGGCATCCTTGTCCTTTTCTTTCCCTTTTTCTCGGTATTCTATCTCTGGCAAAGTGGTGGAGAGTTTTTTGTTGGCTGGAATACCTCCGTTGTGGTGTATAAGGATCGAGGAATCCATATCAGGCAATCCTTTGGCTGCTACAATACCAAAAACAAACCAACAAACAAAAAAACCCACACCGGAACATTTAGTTGTATAAAAACACAGCACAGACAGAGTCAACAAACTGCATTATCTATGCTTAGAAACTTACTCCATCAGTTTACAAACTCATTTAGAAGCAATAATAGCCACACCACATCATGCTAACTTGCGCAAGCAAATCCATGGGGTGCCTAGGGTTAAGGTTAAGCGTCCAACTCTTGATTTCAGCTCAGGCCATGATCTCATGGTTCATGGGTTTGAGCCCCACATCAGGCTCTGTGCTGACAGCGTGGAGCCTGCTTGGGATTCTCTCCCTCTCTCTCTCTCTCTCTCTAAATAAATAAATAAACTTAAAAAAACTATCGTTTATGGAAAATCACTATCATTTATAAACACCAAGCCATTCTAGTTTGGGCCTTGAAAAGAAGATGAGGATTTTACAGTTAAGTCATACTTAATTTATCAGTCAAATCAAACTTGTCTGTCCCTGGGATGAGAGGACACAGGCAGGTCAGACTCTTAAGAGACCATCTTTTAAAACAGGCTAAGCAAACTGTTAATAGCTTTACTGAAAAGAAAGTGATTAAATGAAACAAAAGGAGAGGTATGAGGTCAGGATATGGGGCATCTATGTTTTTCTTGACTCTAGCAATGAGGTGATATAAGTCTATGACATTTAGTAGGGCACTCGAAAAGAATTTTCCGTATGAGGCCTACACATTCCAGTCTGTCCAAGTCTACTTGAAGAGATCCTTCTGCACTATAGCAGAGAGTGAGATTGGTATATTTCAACTAAAAACGTGACTCCAAACTTCCAACCTTCAAAGAAAACTAGTATTGTTGTCAATTCATCTACTGAATTAGATACGTGCTCATTAGAGTGGTCTTACTAGAAACTGCTCACTTTAAGAGCCGCACTGCATTATAGGAACCATTTAGAATGGGGCCGAACCACTCTTGCTCTATTCAGAAGAATTTTAACTTAAAAAACAACTATTTACGTCCACATTGCGATCTTGCTTATACTTTGGTTCTTGACTTGCTTCCATTATAAACTCACATAGTTATATATGCTATGTTGCTACTGAGAATAAACATTTTTAAATATTTGTAACAAATAAAAGGTTGAAATGGAAAATACGCTATAAAAATAATAAAATAAAATAAACATATTTGAAGCACATGGTCTTCAGCTTCTAGCTAGAAAACATCCACGCCCTGTATTTCATGATCAAACAAAGCAATGGCCCTGAAGGGGAACACCAGAAAACAGGAAAATCCTTGGTAATCTTCCAAAGTCCTACCAACTTTTCCAGGGCCAAAAAAGAAATCTACTGATAGACAAAATAATGACTAATCTACTGAGCCAGCACAGCTTTAGGGTAAAGACCTACCTTCCTCGGCTTCTTTTTCTTGCTTCTGGAGCATCTGTTGCTCCGGGGGGAGGGCTTGTTGAAGAAGCTGCATGTAAAATTCGTTCTCTTTCTGCACTTCCTTTTGCTTCCTTAACCGCATTTTGTAGCTTACGTAACTTTTGAAGCCAAAGCCCAAAGTCACCACGGGGTACCCAATGCTAGAAAGACGAAAACCTAGCCAGTAATTGCCAGTGAAACACAAACCACACACGCATCAAGCACACGAGGACACCTACGACTGAAATTAAGAAATACATTCTAGATGATGATGGCAGTGGAGCATTTAGTACACATAAATATATGTGATGTCTGCTGTGGAAGTGACAGGCAGCGGGCACGTGGAGCAAACCCCCAGGGAACAGAGGGACTGCTAGACCGTAAGAGGCTGCTCATCAGACTCTGACATTCTTCAAACCAACTCAAGAACTTTACCCCAGTGACTGCTGGATACAGTTGCTAATGTCTTTGATTAACACTGAACTCCCTTGTGCATTTTTAGAACTTAGGCACCTGGGGCCGCCTGAGTGAGGGGCTCAGTCAGTTAAGCGCTGACTCTTGATTTCGGCTCAGGTCATGATCCCACGGTTCGTGGGATCGAGCCCCGCACTGGGCTGCGTGCTGACAGCGTGGAGCCTGCTTGAGATTCTCTCTCTCCCTCTCTCTCTGCCCCTCCCCCTCCTGCACTCTCTCCCTCTCAAAATAAATAAATAAACATTTAAAAAATAAATACATAAATAAGTATTGATATTATCGGTGCCAACATTTGGTTTGTACCACCAAATTAAACCAGCTGTACTTACAACCTCTGGGATAAAAAGCTGAAATATTTTCATCTGACTCATCAGTCTGTCTAATATCATTTCAAAGCTTCTGCAAACACTGTCAAAACTCATATTAAGTCTCATTAACATTCAAACTTATAAATTATAATTAGTCTAAATGTGCTCTCACTACAAATTTAAAGTGACAAGTTTTATTGACCAAGTTTATTTAATGCACTTGCTTGTGAAAAGACTTTAAAATATTGGAAACGATATCTTCTTAGTTGATTCCTGTTGATTTTGGTTTGTCATAAATACTAGCAAAAATTAAGTCAGTTCATTTAAATTTCATGAGAGAGCCATCTCTTTCATCAAGACATTTTGGAATCACTATCTGATTAAGATAAAAATAGGTAACATTTATCGGACACCTATGTGCTTGAAATTAAGTTAAATACATATATCCCCTCATTTCATCTTTCCCGTGACCCCAAGATAGGTCCCCAAAATACAGGTGAGAGGGCTAAGGCTTAGAGCCGGTGACATGTCCAAGGTGACAATGCTATCAGGGGAAAGAAGTGGGGCTCGAATACTCATCTGCCTGAAAGGAGGGCCCACGCTCTTTACTGCCATATTATGTTGTCTTCGGGTTCGTGTAAAATCTCTAAGAAAAAATTGATAATGGCACTTACCATTCTACACTGAAAACACTGAACTGAATTAGAGACTAAGAATACACATAATACTCACCAGTGAGCAGCAAAGGGACGACAAAGGTCTACATGAAAATTTTTGAGATCTTTAAATCTAATCGCTGCTTCAATATAAACAAAGAGTATCCAGAGGGACACCGTGGGCAAACACACTCCCCTTTCTGTGGGAAACAGCAGAGAGACAAGCATCAGCGATACATTAAACTAACATAACAGATGGGTTGTTTGGGACACGAGTTCAATTACAGTAACTTTCTTTTTCTTTTTTCTTTTTTGAGTTTAGCTGACATACAACGTTACATTAGTTTCATGGGTACGACATAGTGATTCGATTTCTCTAGATGTAATGTTATGCTTACCACAGGTGTAGCTACCATTTGTCACCACACAACGTTATTATGATGTCATTCGCTGTATTCCCTATGCTGTGCCTTTTATGCCCATGACTTATTCATTCCAAAACTGTAACCCTGTACCTTCCACTTCCCTTCATCCATTTTGCCCATCCCCCTACGCTCCTTTCCTCCGGCAACCATCACTTTGCTCTCTTAACTACAGTAACTTTCATTAAAACTTTCAAACTAATTAGGGATGTCTGGGTGGCTCAGTCAGATGAGCGCCCGACTTACACTCAGATGATGATCTCGTGGTTCCTGAGTTCAGGCCCTGAGTCAGGCTCTGTGCTGACAGCTCAGAGCCTGGAGCCTGCTTCGGATTCTGTGTCTCCCTCTATCTCTGCCCCTCCCCTGCTCACACTTTGTCTCTCTCTCTTTTTCAAAAATAAATAAACATTAAAAAAATTTTAAAAAGACTTTCGAACTAATTAAAAAGAAGTCTGACCCAAACTGAAAGCTTTTATATGACAAAAGATGCAATGGAATCATAGACAAAAATAAAAGACAAACATTCTGGCAAAAAATATTTACAATATGTAAACGAAAAGAGTCACAGCCCTACTTTACAAAGAGCTCCTACAAATCAATAAAAAGGCAACTGAAGAAAAGAATTTGCAACTTATAAAAGAAAAATATAGATGGCTAAAAAACATATGAAAAGATGCTCAACTTCACTACTACTGATTAGGGAGATACAAATGTTTTAAAAATTAGATTCCATTTTTCACTCTACTAGATAAGCAAAAATTTTAAAGACAAGCAATAATACAGGGAGGGTAAGCCAAAGGGTTCATTCTCATACTTGACAAAAATATAAATCGGGGCAACAAGTTTTAGAAAGCCGTTTGGTTAGTATAATTAAACTTAAAATATTATACCTTTGACCCAGAAATTCCAATTCTGGGAATCTACCCTACAGAAATATTTTAAAACTCCCCGGAATAAATATATAAGAATATAAACTATCGTATTCACAATAGCAAAAATGTAGAATTTAAATGCCTATCAACAGAGAATTGTTTATAATAAATGTGTATAATATATATGATACAGCTTTTCAAAAGAATGAAGATCTGTACTAACATGAAATGATACGTAAAAAATAAATTCTTAAGAATGAGTTATAACATAAAGAAATGTTTCTGACATTTAAGGGGCACCTGGGTGGCTCAGTTGGTTAAGCCTCTGACTCTTGATTTCAGCTCGGGTCATGATCTCACGGTTTGTGGGTTTGAGCCCTGCATCCGGCTCTGTGCTGACAGTATGGAGCCTGCCTGGGATTCTGTCTCCCTCTCTCTCTGCCCCTCCCTCGCTTGCTCTGTCTCTCTCTCAAAAATAAATAAATAAACTTAAAAAAAAAAAAAAAAACTAAACGAAATGTTTCTGACATTTAAGTTCTGTTCTACAAATTGTTTTTCTTGACTATAAGCTTATATTCCTTTTGTAACTAAAAACAAGTTTCAAGGGAGGAAAAAGCAGCTTGCAGTAGAGTAAGTAAGACACAAATAATGGGGTAATTTTCACTGATTTTTACAATCAAAATCTGCAAGCTGGGACTATCTATGTGAAGACATGATTAATAATGGGATTTTTTTAATTAAGATGGACTACACAGGCATGAGGTCCAATAACTATGGAAAAGAGCTCCTTTGAGACTGTATAAGACAAGTGAGTGACAGAAGACAGAACGGGTGGGGGGAGGGAAATCAGTAACCTAAGGTCTTCTTACTAAGGATCTTGGGATGAAATAAAAGAAAAATCATAGCTTCTTGAAACTACAAAGAAGATCATTTAGTCCAAGTTCCTTATTATACTGAAGAAGAAAGTAAAGCCCAGAGTTTATAGAAATTGGGTCCAAGATCACCGAGATGATGCGGAGTCTGTTCCTAAGGAGAACCTAAATCCCCTTAGACCTAGTGTGTGAGGCAAGAGACACTCAAAGTCCTGTCAAGGCAGCTAATGGCCTCAACCATTCTTATAGATTTAACCTATAAAAGATGGGGCATTTTCACAAATTCTTTTCAAAATACATTTTCAAAAATTTATATTCCTGGGGCGCCTGGGTGGCTCAGTTGGTTGAGCGTCAGACTTCGGCTCAGGTCGTGATCTCACGGTTGGTGAGTTTGAGCCCTGGGTTGGGCTTGCTGCTGTCAGCACAGAGCCCCCTTCTGACCCTCTGTCCCCCCTCTCTCTGCCCCTCCCCCACTGCACTCTCTCAAAAACAAATAAGCTTTTTAAAAAATTTATATTTCTTAATTTCTTATATTAATGTCTAAAGTTATCATACACATAATATGCACATTATAGAAAAAAATGGAACATTTTGGACAAAATATCTATATTTCTATACTTGTCAAATAATAAAATCATGAAAATATTTTTGAACAAGTGAAAGAGTCCTATTGTACACACAGTTTTGTATGGTGTTTTTTTCCCTCTTAATAGCAAGGAAAAGAAGTTTATGATATAATATTATCATTCTTTTGTGGCAATATATAATTTCATCAACTATTCCTAATAAAGTTAAGAAAGAATTTTAAATTTTAACAAGTTGGCAAGAGAAATGTATCCCGTGTTATAAAAACTGTACTCGTACTTGTCTGGCCCAATAAGAATACAAAGTTTGCTTTTTTGTTTATTTGAGCACTGATCATTCCAAATTAAAACCTACTTCACAACTTAGCTATTCCAACATGCATTTCTGAGCCTCAGGCTAAAGGGAGGCCAGTATCCCTTATGATCCTAGCTTCACTGCTGCCCTGTGGTCCCCCACCAAACTCGTGCCCAATAGGTTCTATTAACTGTTTACAGGGGTAGTTTTTTCCCCAACTACTAAGACATTATTAAAGTAATTTAGAAAATCACTACGGTTCATCAAAGTCACAGATTATTGAGCTGGAAGGCTCCCCTAGACATTATCTAGATCACTTCACCTTCATATGACAAAGAAAAAACTGCAACCCAGACACAATGACGAGTGTAAATGGCAACTCACTTGAACCAAGACCCGGGACCAGGAAATACAAGGAAAAACTAAAGTATGAAGAAAATCATTTTAATTAGAGGAAAGCAGACTAAGGAACTGTCATGTTAGCTTATAAATCAAGTCAGACATGAGAGAGTGCTAAAAGATGGAGAAAACCGTGCTCACAGTGGATACTTCAAATATCAGAGCTGACCCGTGCCTTCTACACGGGCCAACATCATCCCCTTGGCACCTCTGAGAAGAGGATGAACAATGCTCCAGGGAGCTTTTAGGAGCTGGCACTCCCTCCAGGATCAAAATCCTAACAGGTTCCGCAGCTGGGCCTAAGAATCAAGCTTCGTGCAGCTTTGCTGAAAGCGTAGCACGCTGAGAGCCAGTCCTCACGTCCCCACGCCCCTGACTCAGGCTGCCACGGTGGCCTGGAAGAATGTGAGAATGTCTGGCCTCATCTTAGTTTGAGACAGCAGAAGTACAGCTGTAAGGACGGAGGTGACTGTGTGGCTCCACTCCAGGCAGAACACACCTGAAACAGCACGTTTCGGTTAAGAGACCCGCTAAGAGCTAAGGTCAGGATGGGGAAAGTGGTTCAGATAACATACAAGGAAAGCTGATGAAACTAGAGACGTTCTGCCTACAGAAAAGAAGACTCGAGAGAGAAGACGTTAAATCTCTGAAGAAATGTTAACTGTGGATGGGAGACCACACTCATTCAGTGTGGCTCTCATGTAGGGACGCAATGCTTGGGCTCAAGGGGATGGTCTGTAGGCCCCTCGAATCTGAAGAAAAAGTTCTGTGCACTTCCCTTTATTTGTGGGGGAAAGCCTCTTTATGTCCTCTGTGAGATAAGCAAGCCCCCAAACAGTCAAGATGTGCTGGGTCAAAAATATCAGGAGGAAAATTCTGGGTCAGTATCAGGAAGAACTTTCTATTACAGCTGCCCCAAAAGCTGAGTTCCTTGTCACTGTAGGCTTTCAATCAGCGATTAAACCACTAAGTGTCAGTGATGCTGTGGGGATTATTAGACCAAACAAGGGTTCAACTCAATGACCTCAGACACTCCTTTCAAAGCTGAAACTCTGGGAACATTTTTCCTATGTGGAACGTGGCTGTCTTCGAGTCTACCTAAAGAGAAATCACTTCAACATACACACACACACACACACACACACACATACACACACACACACACACGAATATCTTCATAATGAGGATTGGTCGTTGAAATGCCTACAACTGAGATGTCAAATCATAAAGGCTTAAACTTTTCATTCAAGGGGTGCCTGGGTGGCGCAGTCGGTTAAGCGTCCGACTTCAGCCAGGTCACGATCTCGCGGTCCATGAGTTCGAGCCCCGCGTCAGGCTCTGGGCTGATGACTCGGAGCCTGGAGCCTGTTTCCGATTCTGTGTCTCCCTCTCTCTCTGCCCCTCCCCCGTTCATGCTCTGTCTCTCTCTGTCCCAAAAATAAATAAAAAACGTTGGAAAAAAAAAATTTAAAACAAAAAAACAAAAAAACAAAAAAAAACCTTTTCATTCAATAATGAAAAAACAGACGAAATAAACTTTAAAGATGTAATCTATTAGGAAAAGGCCACTTAAAAATGTCCGCATTAAATCCAACCCTAAGTAATGTATTCGAAGAAATCATTTAAAAACTTGAATCTAAGATTTCTATCCATGTTAAGAAGCCATTACGACTTACCTGTGTGCCATACGTACTGAACCCACACATAGGTGCTAGCAGCAAAAAAAAGCCATTGTATGGGGATGAACAGCAGACATATTATATTTGACGTGAATGCTACACAAACAAAAAATACTGAGAAGGCCTAAAGGAAACAAAACAAAACAAAATTAAAAACACGTCTTAGAACTTCTTTTTTAAACAGAGGTTATTAAAAGCATGTTGGACAAAGATCTCTGAAACTGCCATGCTATAGAGCAAGTGACAACAGGACATTTTAAACACTGAAAACCCACCATATAAAAAGGAGAGGTCAATTGAGCATTAAAGAGTAATCCTATTTATGGCCTCAAATCATGAAGAACAACCGGACCAGACCACACTGAGGCTGGATCACAGTGAGTTCATTTGGACTCCACAGGTGGGTCACCTAAAAGAGTCAGAATTTTAACACAGAAAAGGCTCCTCTCCTCATCAAACATTCCTAAAGAGCCTCATTCTTAAAGAAGAGGCTGTTGGAGCACAAATGAACCACAGTAGTAAGAATTATGCTGATGTTCAGGGTTTTAATAATGCAACCTTTCTCTGGACACACCACTATTACGTATTACCAACAGGACATGAGCTCAAAGCCATCTCTTCCAGGCTCTGGATTTCGAAGTCGAAGAGTTACAGGTTTAAGGTGTGGTCATGGAACACAAGAGAACTGCAGGTCAACCAAGGGAACAACCCCAGGTCTTTGCCCTCGTTCTAAACCTGTAGTTTTCAAACCACAGCCTGGGGCTGTGTGGGGAGGATGCCTTGGCGACCCAATCAGTTAAGCTCTGACACTTGGTAAGGGCTCAGGTTATGATCTCATGGTTCCTGAAATAGAACCCATATCAAGCCCCGAATCAGGCTCCACGGAGCTTGGGATTCTCTCTCTCTCTCTCCCTCCCTCCCTCCCTCCCTCCCTCTCTCTCTCTCTCTCTCTCCCTCCCTCCCTCCCTCTCAGCCTCTATCCAGCTCAAGGGTATGTGCACACGTGCGCACACTCTCTAAAAATAAATAAACGTAAAAAAACAAAGCAAAACAAAACAAACCTAGTTTGGGGATTCCTGGATCCTTTCAGTGGGTCTCGCAAGTCAGTATCATTTTCATAACAATACCAAGATGTCATCTGCCTGTTACACGCTCATTCACTCAGGCCTAAGGTTTTTTTTCTAGAAGCTACGTGATATGTAATATTGCAATCGAGTGAGTTCAGAAACAGATATGAAAATGCAGCTGTCTTCCATTAAGCCAGACATTAAAGAGATTTGCAAAAATGTAGTCAATCTTCGCATTTTTTTGTTTTGGAAAATATAGTTATTTTTCATTTAAAAAATGTAATTTGCGTTAACATGTGATGGGCTTGTTACTATTTTCAAGTGAATCACCAAATATCTAAATTTGCTTTCAAAGTTTTAATTTCTAATATAGTAAATATGGACAGATCTAACCCACATAAATAAAAGTTGCTTGGAATCCTCAGCAATTTAAGAATGTAATGGGGCCCTGAGACCCCCAGAAAGTTTGAGAACCGCTGTTCTAACTCTAACCCAATCACTAACACAGTGATTGGGGCCCCAGAAATACTTCGGAGTAGGACGAGGTAATTATTGTTTCCTTCACTACTTTGTTTCCCTCCCCAGGTCTTCCCTTCTCTTCTTGTCTCTAGAATGGTAGAGGAGGCAGGGAATGTGACGATTTGATCTGTGGGTTTAGACAAAATTGCCTTAAGAGGCCAGTTTCAGTCACCTAAGGACTGCTAATAAAATGTACTTTAGACAGTTTTATCATCAGTTACTGAAGATTTTCTTAGAAAATTAAATCGCTTATACTTGAAATACACGTATTAATAAACATACCAGCCCCTGGTATCTGAAGGAATCATAGACGCTCCTGATGAAAAGCCAAAATGGCCACAGGTATTCAAATCTGAACTCCAGGACAAAATCGGCCAGGAGGACCAGTGCCCACACTACCAGGAATTTCAGGTATAAAAATGTACTGCAAAGTAATAAAAGTAAAGAATTAATTCAAGGTCATCTGGGAAGCACAGAAAAAGAAAACACACTTTTTTTTTAAGAGACAAAAAAAATATCTTCACATACCAGGAAAACAATGGAGAAAAAGGACAAAAAAGAGTTGTCGCTGGAACCCATTTAATATTTAACAGCTCTGGCGTTCACTCTGATACCCACAACCCTCAAAGAAAGGTGATGACCAAAAATGCTTAATTCCATTTAAGATAAAAAAAAATTTTTTTAATCTCACCACTATTTAAAAATGTGCTAAGTATTTGACTTCAAAATACTGCAACACTCTCAAAATTACAGCTTTCAGGCTATTCTTCATTAGAAGAAAATGTCACGGTTGAAAGGCTTCAAATTTGCTGTTTCCCCACCCCTCTACAGCTGCTTGAAGAGTCTTTGAAATTCTTGATGTACATCCCTACATGCTTGAAGGGTTCTGTCTTCTTCCCTCTTTTCTCCTCTTGCCTCTCTATGTATTATTCACCTGCATTAACCAAACAAAACTCAAATGACTTCCCTAAACAGAAAGAAATGAACTTCAGGAGCAGATGCCAATCACTGCTAAGGATGTAAAATGTACTTTAAAGAGAGGTGCCTGGATGGCTCAGTCGGTTATGTGTCCGACTCGGGCTCAGGTCATGATCTCATGGTTCGTGGGTTCGAGCCCCATGTCAGGCTCTGCACCGATGGTGCTGAGCCTGCTTGGGATTCTCTCCTCTTCCCCTGCCCCTCCCCCACTTGCTTGGGCTCGCTCGCTCTCTCTCAAAATTAATAAATAAACTTAAAAAAATGTACACTAAAGAAAAAATCCTGAAGCATCTCAGCCTTGCTCTAGCTAAGATACAAATATGTGCTTCCATTTCCCTCTGGATATATGTTAAATAGAAACACACTTTGATAAACTGGGCAGAACACATATTTAACCACTCCAGTAGCTCAAAACAAGGAAATGGATTAAAATCTCAAAGTCCATTCTTCCAGTTCATGAGTTGTATAGTAGATGAGAGTAGCTTTCAGATTAATAAGCCCCTTATTATTTAATAAGCGCCTAATTCTATGTCCCTAACCTAGTCAATTCTGGAGCAGGCTAAGGCTAGGCATTAAAAAAAAAAAAAAAATGGGGTGCCTGGGTGGCTCGGTCGGTTGAGCGTCCAACTTCGGCTCAGGTCATGATCTCACGGTCCGTCAGTTTGAGCCCCGCGTCGGGCTTTGTGCTGACGGCTCAGAGCCTGGAGCCTGTTTCGGATTCTGTGTCTCCCTCTCTCTCTGACCCTCCCCTGTTCATGCTCTGTCTCTCTCTGTCTCAAAAATAAATAAAAACGTTAAAAAAATTGAAAAAAAAAAAAAAAGGTTTTTGTAAGATAGATTGAAAATACCTAACACTCACTTTGACTTGGGCTAGAACTTGCGTGCTGCTTTGTGCTACAAATATTCCAATATTGATACGATTACATTAGCTGTTTGAATATATACCACCACCACCAAAATCGAGACTTCAATAAATCATTTTGAAATATATTAAAATAAGCTGCAAAAAAACTTAGAAACTTGGGGGCTGGGGGCAACAAAAACAGGATCCAGCACTGAGGATTGTTTCTGTGCCCTCTCAAGTCACAAGGGCAAAAAGATGTCAAGAACAGACATGTATGACCCTCAATGATACAAGAGCAAAATGATGCATAATTTGCAACTAGGGGCAATTTCTAATACTAACTCTTTTTTTTTTTTTTTTTTAACGTTTACTTATTTTTGAAACAGAGAGACAGAGCATGAACGGGGGAGGGTCAGAGAGAGGGAGACACAGAATCTGAAACAGGCTTCAGGCTCTGAGCTGTCAGCACAGAGCCTGACGTGGGGCTCGAACTCCCGGCCGAGAGATCATGACCTGAGCCGAAGTCGGCCACTTAACTGACTGAGCCACCCAGGCGCCCCTCTAATACTAACTCTTGATAGAACCTCTTAGGGCTCTGATGATAGGTTTCGATCAAGAGGTCTGCAATAGAATCAAGGAACCCAAGGCAAACCAGAAAACAGGCTTATATTCTAAGTCCCACCTTTTAGTTTCATCTCCCTAGACTCAATATTAGCCGGGTGACGATGGGGGCCCCATTCTCACTCAACAAATCTATCACTGATCCAGTGGAGAGCAAGACATATTTTATTAGAAGAGACAACTGAGTCCCGAAAAGGCATGCGGGAACACAAATCTAGTTTCAGACCAGCTTTCCAAGCTGCTTGGCTTTCAAACGGAACGGTTTTTTCCTTGTGTCTAGAATTGTTTCTAGATTTTAAAGAAGTATGATAATAGCCTCTCGGCCATGTTTCTAAGGCATTTAAGAAATGGCATGCATGGAGATGTTTTTTACTTCTCCCGTGAACACTTTTTCCCATGGGGCTGCCTCCAGACTGCAGCTGAAGGAGATGTGGCGAGTACGTCAACTTGTGGAGTTGACGCCGCTCCCAGGTGAAGGTGAGTACCACTCTCTGCCCCAAACGCTCCCCAGGCGTGGCAGCCCCCCTGTCCGGCCAGCAACATCCTACTGCACTAGTTAGATAGCCATTATCCAAAGACTGACAGGCTGTTGAATACTTTTTCATGACCTAATCATCTAAACCTAAGGCAATACAAAAGTTATCATCTTTGTAACAGTGACTACTCGTTTCCAAGTCTGTGACTTCACAAGGGTTCCTTTTCATATATTTCGTATCTTTTCAAAAAACTGCTTTCATGCTTTTCGTGTTCCTTGGCACCCAGTTCTCAGTCACAGTTTAGAAGTGTAGATATCTAAGGAAACTTGATCTTTCACAAACATATGCCGTACCCTCAACTTTCGTCAGGCTCCCCTTTTAGGAGCACCTGCCTCTAAAAATCAAGAGGCGATCTAATCAACAAAGTAGATTTTACGAGTTTTACAAGAAGAGTTCTAGAGTTTAGTTGCACAATCGTGTGAATATACATGTGGTTACTGACCTGGACATTAAAAATGGTTAAGATGCCAAATTTTACATTATGTATTTGGCCACACTTTTAAATATATGCAAATAAATAATTTACTCGTCTTAAAAAGAAGTTGATTTTACTTTAGGACTAGTACTGAATTGATTCCTTTCCGTCTTCGGGGTTTTAGAAAGTTTAAGACAATTGCCTGATTCAGTATTCACTTAGTTCTTTCTATCAGTAAATTATGCTTATTATCCTTCTATAGGTACCTGTAAAAAAAAAAAAAAAAAAGCCAAAAGACGAGTAATCGAAAATGACTACTCTCGGTGTAGACACCCTAACTAATTCCTTTCCTTCCATGTTTTGAAGGTCATAAGATTTTGCCAAATCCAAAGAGATGACGTTCTAAAGGGACAGAAAATAAGGTTTTAAGCCATTATAGCATTCCACAATATTTCTTTTAAACCATGAAGAAAATATGATTAAATATAAAAGATTTTTATGCATACAGTTCGTAACATGGTTCATAGCCTGATGTTACTTTCTCTGATCCAAATACATTTACGAATAACTATAAAATGTCTTGAACAAAAATATAAAGCATAACTGCAACAAAAAGATAGTTTTCATAATAATATAATGAAACAAAGGCAGACCAATAGTGTCTTTTGATGGCCTTACGTGCTTCTGTTCTAGATGCCAGTGAAACAAAGAAGTGACATGTGTAATTATCAGGCTTAATGGCGGTGACTCTTTCAAAGGGGTTGTTAGCTCTAAGTCCCCCCCCCCACCCCCCACACACACATTCTATTCCTGCCCTTGCCATTTACAACCATTTTTTACCTGAACCTATTTAGCAATACTCTCCACCTATGGATTAATCATTTATGATTAATGAGAAGTAGTATTGGACATTTTTCTTTTTCCAAGTAAAGTGCACCTGCTCTCTGCTACCACTAGCTGCTTGTCACTTAGATCATTTTCTGGAGCCCACATAATTACCATAGTGTGGCCATCAATCCTCAGTACCTGACCTTTTCCCTCGGCAGACTAATGGCCATTTAGTTCACTTGGTCCTCACACAGAAATGACTCTCTAGAACACTTCACTGGCTGTGCTAGTGGCCATCTATCTCAATTCCTAGCTTTCCCGTCCTCTCAGACAGCAACCGTGAACTGCTTTTAGCTTTCAGTACGTAGCATGATACTTCTTACACCAAACTGCTGTCTTGTCTGTTATCATACCTCTCCCTACTCGACATCACCTCTAGAATATTCCTCCAGTCTTGTCCAGCTGATATTCCTGCTGAAATCTTATTATGTATGATTTCAGTCCTGCTACTCCAAGTGTGGTCCAGGGACCAGCAGCATCAGCATTAAGGACGAGGTTTTCAGAAGAGCGGTATTTCAGGGCCCGCCTCAGACCTATTTCATCGAAGCGTGCGTGCTCACCAGATCCCTAGACCGTGTGTGTGTACATTAAAACTGGAGAAGTACTGTCCCGTCATATAAACTTCTCGCTCTTATGGTACCAGCACCGAACTCCACAATGTCTCAGAAAGAAAACAACCATCTCCTCGGATTATCAGTTCTTCTCTCCAAACCATTAGCTCTCCTTCCCTCAACTAGGAACACTGTTTAAGGTTAATTCGTCCATTTTCTTACCTTTCTTTCTGAGTTACAGACAAGATCCCTACCAGAGTACAACGTAACCACATGACGCACTTCTAATAACTTCTCGCCCTTCAGTGCACAGCATGAGCGTCACTTCCTTAAAAAAGGTCTCCGTGATCCCAAAGTGAAGACTGGTACCCCGTGATATGCTCACACAGCATCCTGGACCCTAAGAACGTTTACTCGCAATTATAAATAAATAGTATTTTATTTCATTCACTGTTTAAAAGTAAAGTCCACCAGAACAAAAGAGCTGCCTATTTTGTTCCCTGCTTTAGCCTCAGTGCCCGGCAGAGCACCCGCACACTGCAGAAGCTTAACAAATATTTGTCGAATGAATGACCTACAATGCACAAGAGTGTTCAGAATCGACAGTAAGGCCTTTACCAAAGCACACACTTAAAATGAAGGTAGATGGAGAGATCGTGCACAGATGACTGGGAAGGGTATTTAAACAAAGCAACATCGACCAACAAAACAAACACAGCTTCTGCTCCAAAGATTACCATGCACATGCTCCCAATCTGTTTTCTCCTTCACTAGGAACAAACGAATCTAATCACTAATCAGTCTTGCTCTGGGTGCCGGACTATCATTCCATTTGGCCTACCTGCCACTGGCTCTGCCTACAGCGGGAGTTCTCAGAGTGTCTTCTGTTAAGCCTAACATTACAGAAATCTGCAGAAATGTAGAGCCGCACCACCCTTCTCATGGGTTTATTACTATTTTTATATGAACTAGTAATTCTTTTTTTTTTTTTTTTTTTAATTTTTTTTTCAACATTTTTTTTTTTTTTTTGGGACAGAGAGAGACAGAGCATGAACGGGGGAGGGGCAGAGAGAGAGGGAGACACAGAATCGGAAACAGGCTCCAGGCTCCGAGCCATCAGCCCAGAGCCTGACGCGGGGCTCGAACTCACGGACCGCGAGATCGTGACCTGGCCGAAGTCGGACGCTTAACCGACTGCGCCACCCAGGCGCCCCTGAACTAGTAATTCTTAAAATGTTTCTTTCATGGGGAGCCCGGGTGGCTTAGTCAGTTAAGCTTCCGACTCTTGGTTTCGGCTCGGGTCATGATCTCACGGTTTCAGGAGTTCAAGCCCCGCATCAGGCTCTGTGCTGGCAGCACGGAGCCTGCTTGGGATTCTCCCTCTCCTCTCTCTCTGCCCCTCCCCAACTTGCGCCGTCCCTCTCGCAAAATAAATACATAAACTTAAAAAAAGTTTCTGTCTTAATTTCTAATATAGCAAATACTGATAGCTATAACCCATACAAACCAAGAGCGGAGAGAGGTCCTGAGACAAAAACAACTGAGAAATGGTGGACTATAGAAAGTTGTGCGCAAGCATCAAGATCAAATGGTCTAGACCCACTGCTATGTTCTGCACCTGCATCCCGGTGTGCAATCCAGAGAGGAGGGACAGTCTGAGAAGACCTAAGCTGCTCCTTACTTGTCTTTTCTATTCTAGTCCTCCTGCAGACCGCAAAGAGAACTTTTCGAGAGCCAATTACACACACACACACACACGCACACACACACTCATACATATATATATATATATATATATATACATATACAGGCACCGCGGTGACAAATCTACTGTAAAATACAACCAATTTAAAAAGAAAAACTAGGATAGAAATCACTTAAAAAAGCTTTTAAGAATTTTTTAAGAATTGTGTGGTATAGTATTTTACGAAGGACTATATGGACTACAGAGATATCAAGGACAGGTACTGGAACCTAAAGCTGCTGGAGAATTTAGAGTTTTAGAAATTCTGTTTCAAAAACACTTTCATCTAAAACACACACACACACACACACCTCTGACAGTGTGGACTCTATGAGGTTTGGGATGGGGAGGGGGCAGAGGCACGTGAGGAGAAAGAGAACAAGCCACAGTATCTTGTGTTGAAGACACTTCGTATCTTCAACGGTAGTAATCACGCACCTAATCACACCTTACACTTACACCACACGTGTAATTTTTCCCAATGCTTTCATGTTAATTATCTCATTTTAGCCTTACAACTGTGAAATAGGCAGGGTAGTTATTACCATTTCATAAGAAAGAAACCTGAGGAACCAGGAACCTAGAGGCTGCAGGGCACTGTTGAAAGAGCACAGGAATAGGGGTTTGGAGACCACAGAGAACAGAGTGAGTTCTATGTGGAATGTTGTACTGTTGCTAAAAAAAATAAATAAATACTTTTTTTTTTTTTTTTTTTTAGTTTTTAATGTTTATTTTTGACAGAGAGAGAGAGAGAGAGAGACAGACAGAGACAGAGCATGAGTGGGGGAGGGGCAGAGAGAGAGGGAGACGCAGAATCTGAAGGAGGCTCCAGGCTCCGAGCTGTCAGCACAGAGCCCGACGCGGGGCTCGAACTCATGGGCTGTGAGATCATGACCTGAGCCGAGGTCGGACGCTCAACCTACTGAGCCACCCAGGCGTCCCTAAATACATTTCTATGGTAAGAAATGGAGAAGAGATTAAGTGAGGAGAAAAGCCAAGAAACTTTTATGTAAAATGGAATCCTACTTTTGTTAAGGAAGAAATATACCCATTTGCTTATATAGAAAGAACAATAATTAAAAACTATGTAATAGTGATTATCCCAGAGCAGGAGCACTAAGGTCTCTTGCACTGTGCTAAAACATTGTCATATTAAGTTTTACTTTTATTTATTTTATTTTCAGTAGACTTCATGCCCAGTGCAGAGCCCAACACAGGCTTGAACTCACAACCCTGAGATCAAGACCTGAGCTGAGATCAAGAGTCGGATGCTTAACCAGCTGAGCCACCCAGGTACCCCCTCACTACTTTTATTTGTTTAACTCTTCATTTTGAAATGACTTTAGGCTTACAGAAAAGTTGCATGAATTGTATAAAGAATTCCCTCCTATCTTTCGCCTAGATTCCATAAATGATAAAATAAGTTATCAAGTTTCTGTTATCATGCTCCCCCTGTTACCATGCATACATATTGGTTATTTTTTTTAATCAGTCAGGAAATTAACATTGATATGTTACTATTACCTGATCTAGAGACCTTATTCAAATTTCAGTAATTATCTCACTGATGTCCTTTGAAGCAACAGATGAATAAATAGAGATCGAGCCATCGACATATCCTGGTCCAGAATCACATTTTGCATTGTTGTCATATCTATACTGATTTTTTTTTTTTTAATTTAACAGAGATTCTCATTTAAAAAAGGCTCCTGGTAACTGTTGCTTCACCTGGAGAATGAGGACAATGACACTTGCCCTACATGTAGTAGAGACTTGAGAGCTCCGTATGAATTATTACACATGCATGACACTCAGAAGTGATGAAGCAGTACCATACTGTGCAACAAAAAAGAGAACAGACTTTGGGGTTAGACAGATATGGGCCTCTATCAAAGGAACTAAACTTGGGGCAAACTTGGTTTCCTCACATATGAAACTGAAGCTAATACCCTTACTGGAACAAAATAAAAGAATGAAGAGAAAAAAAAAAATAGTAACAGCAAATAACTTTCCGAGCAGCTCTCTGTGTCAGGCATTATGCTAAGTTCTTTATGTCACTTATCTCAATTGCCCTTATATCAGTCCTGTAAACTAGGTGGTCTTATTTACTATTCTCATTTTATAGATGAGAAAACAGAGAGAGAAAGCAAGTAAATGACTTGTTCAAGATCACATAACTAGGGTCGGGGACATTCCTTGAACTCAAGTTCATATGACTTAAAGCCCATACAATTATCCCTCATACTGGACTTTCTCATCTCACATTAGATATTCAGTAAATATCATTTTCCTTCTTTATATCCTTTCCTATGTGTATATTCAAATTATATAATTCTTTAATTTTTCCAACAGGACCAAGTTTTTAAAAAATGAGATGTACTTTAGGAAAGAATACATCCCCAGTATCTCATTCGTAAACTATGAATTTATAAACTTAATTTGTAAACACACTATGAAGCTCTGCAGAAAAAAAAATTAAGTCAAATGTTCTTTACAGAAATAACTATGGCACAAAAGATGGGACAACTCAAGACTGCTTTCCAGCAAAATTCACACTCTTAGAACGGTCATTGTAATAAGGAAACATGTAATTCAAAAATAAAAAGACAACTCATTTTTTTTAAAAAAATCATAAATACAATGAACCATGACGTATACAGCTTGTCAAGCCTAGAGCAAGATAAGAAAATAATGCTTATTACCCCTGAGAAAGAAGACTCCAACCTTAGTATCTCTCTCATCTGAGACAGGAGTTTTTGTTTGACCATGAACGTGGCACTCGCCTCTCTAGAACTCAAGTGTCCTCACTACAAGATAGGCAAAATACTGAATTTAGTACTGAGTAGCTTATTTGGCTTTTAGAAGTGTTTTGAAGGGACGCCTGGGTGGCTCAGTCGGTTGAGCGGCCAACTTCGGCTCAGGTCACGATCTCGCAGACCGTGAGTTCGAGCCCCGAGTCAGGCTCTGTGCTGACAGCTCGGAGCCGGGAGCCTGTTTCGGATTCTGTGTCTCCCTCTCTCTGACCCTCCCCCGTTCATGCTCTGTCTCTCTCTGTCTCAAAAATAAATAAACGTTAAAAAAAAAAAAAAAAAAGAGGAAGTGTTTTGAAGATGAAAAAAGTAATAATATAATTTGAAAACAGAGCTAAACTGTTTCCAGCCACCTCCGCCGTACTAGGTAAGGAAACAGATCTCAAGCAGCGCAAATCAATCAGTGATGTCTAACAGGTACACCTAAAGTGGACTCGCTGCACTGTTTCAATCCACTTAAATGCAAAGCCTCTAAAAAAGAAAAGGCAACAGAAGACATGGACGAGGGATAAATTATTTCTGACGTCACAATCCCATGACTCAACGTGAGTCCATCACCCTTAAAAGAAGCAGGCAGAAACAAAGGAATGAAGGTCAGAGTTATGAAGGGGCTTCAAAGTCTCTGGATGATAAGCATTTTGGAAGGCTGATGAGCAGAGGCCAACCTGACATCAGTTAAATGTCAGAGTAAAGATATAAAGCCTCAAAGAATACATTCAAACAGTTGATTGCGTTGTTTTTTTTTTAAAGTCTCTATTACCGGGATCCATGTGCCTAAAGGTGAGAGACCTTGAGGAAACAGTCACTCCTTGGGTACTTGAAGAAATTCATGATGGAAAAAAAATGTGTAGCAAAGGAGATGTGTTTCTACTGTTGGTATTTGCCACTATGCTTAAGTAGCTTGTTGATTGAGCACACAACTTTTTTCTTCTGGACCTATTTCTTGAAAATGGTCCAAGTAAGATAATTACACCCAAATCTATAAGCCTAGAAAATAAAAGTAATATATTGAAGAGCATACTAAATTTCATCAAGAAAAGTAACCCAGGGGCACCTGGCTGGCTTAGTTGGTAGAGCCTGCAATTCTTGATCTCAGGGTTGTGAGTTTGAGCCCCACATTGGGTGTAGAGACAGAAATAAAGAAATAAAGGAAGGGAGGACAGGAGAAGAGAGGAGAAGAGGAAAGGAAGAAAGGAAGAAAGAAAAGTAAGCCAATTATAGTATTTCACTTTGAGGTCTTAACCATGTTTATAAAATTTCTATCTGACTCTCCAGGCTCCATGAGGTATGTTATATCTTGTTATATCTCCTGAAGTTATCACCCGGATCACGGCCTAGAAAATGACGAAACAAACAAAACACACACACACACACACACACACAAAACCCCAAAGGGTTAATATCAATCGGCAGATCTGGGAGAAATGGCCAGAGAAAAAGCCTCCGGAAATATAAGTGCTTATAGAACAAGGATTGGCTCCATGATATTTGGCAAACAACTAACAAGAAAGTGAAAATAATAGGTTATTAAGTCTCCCATTAAAATCAATCTCCAAATCTAGTGAGGTTCAAGAAAGGCCATGAGAAATCAAAGAAAAAGGAAAATATCACTAATAAAACAGGAAGCTTTAAAGCAAATAATCTGAGGGGCGCCTGGGTGGCTCAGTCGGTTGAGCATCCAACTTCGGCCGAGGTCATGATCTCGCGTTCATGAGTTCGAGCCCAGCGTTGGGCTCTGTGCTGACAGCTCAGAGCCTGAAGCCTGCTTCAGATTCTGTGTCTCCATCTCTCTCTGCCCCTCCCCTGCTTGTGCTCTGTGTCTCTCAAAAATTAAAATAAAAAAAGTTAAAAAAAATTTTAAAGCGAATAATCTGAAATAGATCACATTCCCTCCTTCCCCTGCCTCAACTTGTAGCAGGAATTTAAAGGGATTTTCAAAGCATCTAATGAAACTAAACTGCCAAGAGCACTCGGGCAAGAAAAATCATAAATGAAACTTGGAGGAAAGTACCTTTTTTTTTTAAAGGTAGTACACTACTAGCAAAAACGAAGTACAAAACTCCAGTATGGCAGATTTGTTTAAATGTCTTTCATGAAAACTGCAAAAATAAGGATTAGGTAAACACGTCACTGGAAAGGTTAGAACATTTCCATTTCTACATTGTCCTCACCCCCTCCCCCAACACCGCTCTAAAACCATACCGAATTTATCACTTTCACGTCAGGTCCTGCGTTGCTGCCATTAAAGCCTACCGAGATTACCAAAATGCTTTCAGGCTGTGAGGTTGCAACATTGGTATCTGGGGTTTCGGTTGCAGAACACATGTACAATCAAGGCAGCCAAGGGTCATACCAGCCTCTAGTGGCTTTAATAAGCATAGCCCAGAGGAGGCTAAAACTAGACTTAGGAAACATCATTAATTAAAGAGGCAGGAAAAGCAGGAAAGTGAAATCTCTGGAGATCAGATTATTCGGACTGGGATCCAAAAGAGGAAATTAGGAAGCTGAGAAGGATGCAAACGTTGATCATTTGAAAAAGTCAAAGGTCAGGCAACTCTGGTCTGAAATAAAGATGGGACAAGGTATTGTATCTGCCAGGGAAGTCCTGAGTCCTCGGTTCTGGTTTTAAGGCATTAAGATATACAAATCTAAGAGCGGGCTACGGTCCTGCGCTGCCCACGCTTCAGGCAGCGTGCTACGCAGAGCCCAGCACACGATGACAGGAAGTATTCATAAACTCACAAGTGATGGGGCACTTCCTTCAACCACCAGTAACGAAGATCTAAAATAGCTTCCCGAAGCTTAACACAGGTGCCTTACTTAAAATTCTTATTATGCTTACTTGGGTCAGTAACAATTTTGACTGCAGAGACTTTAAACCTCAGCGTTTCTGCCTCTGGCTTCTACATAGCACACCTCGTCTCACCCTCCTATTATCAAGTCAGTAATTCTCAGGGGGAAGGAAGTGGGGAGTGTGGCGGAGTGACAGGTGGGTAAACCACACAGAATCCCCTTAAGGCTTTTCAAAACTACATAGCACTCCAACCCCACCCGGCCTGGAGAAATCACTGCACGTAATTAGATGTTACCGTGGGGAGCGTCTGGTGCATGTGTGAAGGCAGACGCGGGCAGAGGATCCCGGCCGTAAAACCCGAGGACCTCTGAAATGTCGCAGTTAAGTGGACTCATTTATTTTACTTTCTCTTATGAATGACCTTTCTTCACAATTTCCAAAGCACTTTCACATCTATCTCATCTGAGTTAGCAAATACTCCCTCACTTAGTGGCGACCGTCTACTTCATCATAAAATAGCACCGGGCAAAATTAAGCTGTTAGTGCATCCGGTGAACAACCAAAATAGCAAGTTAAAATGTAATGCAACAAAAGTATTTTCACGTGAAGTTCTTTGGAACCCCCACACCACCGGGCAAATTTAAGAGGGCATTGTGATGGTCTGCTGTAAACTCCCTGAAGACAAGAAACTATGCCTTATCCCACACCCTTCACAATTCCCTGAGCAACGCAGGTCCTTAACCAAGTAGGATACATTCATTTATATTCATTTATTTATTAATGCACACGCTCAACATTTATCCAGCACTAAATTCCTACTCTGGCTCTGTGCTGGCTTGGGCTGTTTATAAGTGACATTGGATTTTAGCCCTTAGTAATATAAAGTAATATAAAAGAAATCCATCACCATTTCTGTTTCTTTTCTCCTATTCTTGATTGTTAATATGACCAGAATCACATATTTCTATACATTTCAATTTTCAAACAAAGGGCACATATATAAATGGAGATCATGTTGATAGGTCTACAATCCATTTTCCTTCTACCTTGCCCCTGAAACAATTCTACCACAGCCATTATACAGACAATAATCCTATCATTTGACAATCACCTCAGTCACAGTTGCTGGATTGGAGCCCATGATTAAAAGCGTCTCAGCAACAGGATTTTTTTCAGCAAGACCAAGAAGCAACTCACCCTCTGTTCTGACTACTCAACTTCTGTTTATAGCTGTACCAAATCTTCTAGTCTCTCTTGCCTCCTTACAGGATAAACCAAACATGTTAAACTGTGATAACAACAACATGGTAAATAATATTTGTATTGCGTGCTAGAATTTACAGAGTGTCACAAACTGAACGTGATCTCCTTTGGTCCTCAAGACTCATTTGACAGATGAGCGAACTGGGACTCAAAGTGGGAGAGCTGGGATTGGGAGTCCAAACCCAGGTCTCCCGATGCCCGCAGTCCAGGGCTCTCTTCATCACAGCTGCCTCCTTGCCGTCCCAGGTTCAAAACATTGTGCAGACTGAGAACGTGAAAATAATGTTCATGAAAGGTTATGCTGTGAAACAGTAGATAGTGGTTATCAAAACTGTCCACAGAGACTCAGAAAAAAACCAAACTTCTCTGTTTAATGAGACCAAAATTGGCCACATGTTGAGAAACAAAATGGGTAAATAGATGGTAGGAAACACAGTTCAGTATAGTTAAATTGGATGATCACAGAAATGTGATACTCACAAATCCTCAAACACCATAATTCATAACGAGCCCACTCATTCTGTTTGCTTTAGAAATAAAGGAGAACTTCCTAAACTTTTTTTAAAAAACAGAATTGGAAAAAACCAAAACTATGATCTTGTGCTTCGGGCCAATACACCATATTATAAACTGAGAAACAGGTAAGTGAATGAAAACATTCATTTGATATATGATGCTCCAAAAGGAAAGACCAGTAAATATATATGTAGGTCTTTTATTAACATTTAACTTAAAAAAAATGCCAAACAGAGAAGGGTAAACAGATTTGAGAGCTACCGGGGTTTTAAAATTTTATAGCGAAACTCTGAATAACTTGCATAGGGTATTTACTATCAACCTTTAGCGTAAGAACATTCGAATTCCAAGAGATCATCACTAAAATAAATAGATCTTCATTAAGAATGAATTCACTTCACACTGTTCATGTTGATTGAGTGGTTACTACCAGGTAGGTACTAAATTGGGCATCATTTGTCCAAATATAAAGAGACGGTGAAATACAACAGAAGACATGTAAACAATATGGGATCCCCAATCTTCTTTCTATAAATAAAGGTACCTCCTCATATGTTACTGTAAATAGCAGCCATTCAAAGCCACACTTGTCTTTGGTCTACAATTCTGTTTAATACGCTTTTTCTATTCTTGTGTCACTATTAAGTTGTTCAAATCTTTTTTCAATGGGCAGAAAAAAAAATCCTTTATTCAAGAAGCATAGCGTGTGTAACTTGAAGAGACATTTCCCCCACCCATTAACTTTGTAGGAAAATGGTTTTTACTTTTTCAGTTTAAATGGTCAGGTTTGATTGATTCAGCATGAATTTTGGCTGGTTTTACTGACTGCTGTACTCTCGTAGCTAGAACAGGGCCTGCCATATAATATATATATATGTATATATATATATTTTTTTTTTTCTGAATGAATGAATTATTCCTATGATCTACGGCTCATTACATAAGGATATATCTATATGTAAGGATAGATACACAGAAGAACTTTATACTTTGACTTCTTAATGATTTTAAACTTGAAATAAAGAAAACCCCTCCTGTTTACATCACTCAGCTGCTTGTGAAAAGCAATCTTCCACGTATGTAAACAACAGCATGTGCAAGCTGTACAGTTATGCTAACACTTGGTCATTAGCTTGGTGACAACCTGGGTGTCATCAGCTACCTCTCTCTAAGTCCCACAGCTAGGAGAGCTAAACTGTAAAATGCCACAAAGACTCAATTAAACCCATATGCACATGCTGAGCATTCTCCTTTGTAAACTAATTATTTCTCCACTAAAATCATTGCTTTATCAAGGCCAGTACCGTTTAGAATGAACATTCTAAGAAGAACCAGAAAATAAGTCATATACAAGTTCTGCCTAGGAAGCTGTGATTGTCACTAAGTTGCCCCATGAACCTGTTGTCGTCCTTCCCCCCTCTCAGAACAGTGAATTCAATTTCTATTTAAAGAAACATTGCTTTTTTTCGCTAGAAAAATAAAACTGAGTTTGGAGAAAATCTCCTGTGAAAGGTTCGAAGAAAACTATCTGCCTGGAATGATCAAAATAATGTTTGCTGGGAAAAATGACCATCAGCTCCTTCGGAGTCTGGAGCGGGGCCACAAGGCATGATTAGGGGGTATCGGCTTCAGCCCTCGGTGCCAAGTCTGAGATCCCGTAAGAGAAGTAGAGGGCGAAAGAAGGGGCGACGTGGCCACCTGCCCAGTCTGCCGGGGACCGTGGGGCCACCGTCTGCTCCCAACTTTGTCAGCCTTTCCCCCTAGTGCATATGGTCCACGCGTCTCCCGGCTCAGGCCGGCGACTCCCAGGCCAGAGCGGAACTGGGGGACCAGCGGAGGCCCGGCGGCCCCGGGAGCGGCGCCCGGCGCCCCGCGGCGCGGGCTGGGGGCGCAGGAGGGGAGGGGGCTCGCCGCCCCTCCCCCCTGCGGGGCCGGGGCGCTCCCAACGGCGGCGCGGCGGCTTCCTCGACCGGCGCCCGCCGCGCCCTCCCCGTCCGGCCGGCCCGCAGGA
>NW_026057585.1:86129836-86134186 GCF_023721935.1 Panthera uncia
CGCCACGCCCCGCGCCCCCGGGGCGCACCCCTGCGGGCCGGCCGGAGCCCCCCGGGCCGCGCTCCTCCGAAGAGCCCCCGGCGCGGGCGTGCGGCCTAGTCGGGGTTACATAACGGGGCCGGGCCCCTCCGGAGCCGGCTGGGGGCCGCGGGGCCCGCGCGGGCGGAGGCGGGGGCGCCGCCGCTCACCTGCCGTAGATGCCCTCGGTGATCCGATTCCGCTTTAGGGGGCGGCGGAGCTTACTGCAGTCGGCGTTCCGCCGCTTCATCCTCCCGCTGGGGGGCCGGGTGCCCGCGCCGCCTCCGCCGCCGTCTCTCACCTCAGCCTCAGCCGCCGCCGCCGCCGCCGCCGCCGCCGCCGGCCCGCCCCGCGTCGGGCCTGGACTCTACCCCTGGGGCCGGTCACACAGACATGGAGCCAGCACCCGGGGGGAGGGGGTGGGACGGGGGGGGGGGGCTCAGAGCCTCCTCCGCCTTCGGAAACAAAGAAATGACAATTCCGGGGCCCGCCCGCCCCAGCACCAGCCAGCCGTCTGCCCCGCCTCCTCGGCTCCGACGGACGGCCCTCGGGACCAATCGAAGGCGCCGGTACGCCTCTGCCGGCCAATCCAAGGGCCCGCTGAGGCAAAACGGACTCTAGAACCCGCCTCTTTGAAGGACAGAAGAATGCGCCAATCATTATAGTGTCTGAGTCCGTGCTTGGGCCTATCAGAAAAGATTTAAATAGAGGCTTATAAATAGGCCCTATAAATATAACATCCTATATTCTGCCTTATTGCGAAGGTACACTTCATGACTGTTGGATTGCGTTTCATTGTATTATAATCCACGCTAGAGCATACCGTGCTATATTCATTGCGGGCTATCACTAGCACCGTATGAAACCGGGAGGCCTGCGTTTGCGGCATGTGCCGTTTCTGCGCTGACATGTGCTCCAGTCAGTCGCGTCATTATGTAAGGGGCTCGCAGCATCCTCCCCCTCGAGGAGCCTCCGGGGTCAGCGCCAGGGGCCCTTTCTGCGGATCCTGGAGCGTTCGGCCAGGCCCGCCGCGTCAGCGCGCGACAGGAGTACGAATGACAAAGCAAACCCCACACACACGGACACACACACACACCCTGCCAGCTCCCCGCGACGTGGTGACAGCGCGGCGGCCAATCGGAGGAGGCGTGGGGCGGGGCCGCTGCGGTCCCGCCCCCTGGGCGCGCGTCACAGGGGGCGGGGCCGTGGGTGCGCGCGACGTCGCGCTGGGCTGCCGGGGGTGTGTGAGGCGGTGCGACCCCCTCTCCACGTCCACAGGGTTGGCTGGGCGGCTGGCCCCGTGGGCACCGCGCCTGCTGGACTGGGGGAGCGTCGGCGACATGTCTGTCGGGGACTTGTCTGCCCGGGCGAGGGGCCGGGGCCGCGGGGACTGAGGGCCAGGCGAGAGGCTGCTCAGAGGTTGGGACGCCGGGCCAGTGACCCGTCTCACCCAACCCTCCTAGAACCCCGATGTTGTGCCAGGCACAAAATTTGTGCCGAGTGCTTTGCGTCGATTTGTTCATATACTCATTACTCCCTTGCAACGTAGGTAGGGCAAAATCACTATGAGAAATGACAGCAGAGATTCTTTTGAAAAAGAATGTCACTAAAGAAAACTGGGAAGCTGTCGAAAAGTAGCTGGAGGGAGAAGAAATACGCATGGATCTCATCACCTTCACACGATCACTGTTAGCATTCTAAATTTTTTCGCCCTATTTCCCCCCATGGCTGATATTATTATTACTATTACTGTTACTATTATTGAACAGAGTAATGATCATACTAGATAATTCAGCTTTGTATTCTGTTTTCCCATGTTATTATGCATCCTTCCTAAGTATTTTTGATGGTTGCCAAAGCTCCTATCAAGGGGCTGTACCAGCTTAACCACACAGTAACAGTGGGACTGTGAGGTGGTCTTCAGCACATTTCAAAAACTTCCAGGAAGTAGATGGCCTCTGGTTTTGTCCTGAGTTGGGTGGACCTCTTCCTGCTCTATATAATCACCCCCTTAATCAACACCCACCCCAAGGAGGAACTTTAATTTATATCAAATTCATCATGCTTATCTGCTCTGTGTTACTTTATCCTGCGCACAAATCTTTAAAAGATCCTCTGATGCCTGAAAAAGAAAACTCATTCTCTTTATTATGGCATCCAGAGCCGTCACACGAGGGACCCAGTCTCCTCTTCCAAGCCTACCCAGGCCAGCAAGCCTCAACCCACTGCAACCTCCTCTTCCCTCCTTCCTGCCTTTGCTCCCTCACAGAGCATCTCGAGCAGTGCTGCTCCTAACTTCATGGTTTCTTGGGTGAGGCTTGTTCACCCACCAAGGATGAAAGCTTCTTTAGAAAGCTGTTTTTTTTTTTTTTTTAGAAAAATGGCAGGAGTACCTGCTTTTTCAGAGTGGGATTGAAATTCCAGCTTGGCCACTTACTAGCTTGGGCAAGTTACAGGATCTTAGAGCCTCTGTTTCCACTCAGGTATGTTTTAAGGCTTACAGGATAATGAACTTTCAGGGCCAGGCATGCAGCAGGTAGCAGCAAGCAATTACTGTTAATAGTATACTTGTTTTTCATCCCTTACCTCTCTCCAGCATGTTGATAAAGCGGCACTGGTGGCCAAGGATAACACACTTCTGTGAGCTCAAACTTTCACCACGGCTGCCCATCATTGTGAAAGGGTCTGAATGGAATGCTCTGTTTGGAGCGGCAGAAAAAGGCCTCGGCTCCCAAGGTGAATTGTTTCACGGAAGTGGATACGAGCAGGCCTAAATCAATACGCTGGAGGCTTGAATGCATTAGGAAGGACAGTTACTTGGTGAGATCCTGGTTCCAGGATCCACGAGTTCAAGGTTCCAGATTACCTGGGCCAGAGACCAACAACCCACTCGGAAGGTGATAACAGGGCCATATCCGTGGTCTTTTCCACTCCTCCTTATGTCCCTGTTATCCAGGACAGTGCCAAGGCACACCGTGGAACCAATAGGTGAGTAATCCAGGGAAAAGATGACAGAGGCACTAGGAGAGTCGTGCATTGCTCTGAAACTCATTGCCTAGCCTACCATCCCGACAAGGGCATTCCATGCTGTGGCAAACGTGTGGAGTGCCTGGAAGTTACTGTTGGGCATAGGGCTACGTGGGAGAAAGAAAAAGGACAGAGATCTCAGGGAGATGGTCTGAGAAGAAGCAATCTGGAGGTCTGGGTTCCAGTCTCAACTCGCTGGTGTTGAGTTCCTGCACGTCCTGTGCCAAGATCCCCTCCGGAGACTCTTCAAGCCCTATGTTTAAAGGCAGGTCATGTTAGCTCCATTTTACAGATGAGAAAACTGAGGCTCAGAGAAAATAAAGTTATGCAATTGGCTTGGTAGAACAGTTTAGCTCAAGGAACAGCTGAATGAGAGCAAGCTTTGATGCTAGAGGCACGTACTCTGGTGCTTGTAGATAGTTATTGATGATGAGGGTTGTTGATCTGGCGATTACCTGCAGAGGGATGATGGGAATGGTCCTCTTGCCAAGAGCCCAAGCACAGGCCATCAGAAGACTGTCCTTCTCCATTCTCTTCTCTTTTACTCCTCCTGCCTCACTCAGCCAGACGATCTCTTTTTCTGGCCCACCTTAGCCCAAGCCCCTTTGGGCTTTAGTCAAGTGCCAGCCTTTCCCCTCCGAGCCATCAAATGGCTCTTTGGGACCCTAAGGGCACAGACCTGGGCAGAGATGAGGCAGGCCGTCTGCCTACCACAGAGCCCCCAGCTCCCCATGCCTCCACCACCAGTCAGGAACCAGGGGACATCAGCAGTGGCCATTTTACAGATGAGTAAGACAGGGAAGGGAAATCATTTGCTCTCATTAAAAGTTTGTTTATTGAGAGTGAGAGAGAGAGAGAGAGAGAGAGGGAATCCCAAGCAGGCTTCTCACTGTCAGCACAGAGCCAGATGTGGGGCTTGAACTCACAAGCCATAAGATCATGACCTGAGCCGAAACCGAGAGACGGACGCTTAACTGACTGAGCTGCCCGGGCACCTCACATTTGGTCTCATTCAAAAGACCAAGGCCCAGGATGTGGAGAAACAGGAACCCTCTTGCACTGTTGGTGGGAATGCAAATTGGTGCAGCCGCTCTGGAAAGCAGTGTGGAGGTTCCTCAGAAAATTAAAAATAGACCTACCCTATGACCCAGCAATAGCACTGCTAGGAATTTATCCAAGGGATACAGGAGTACTGATGCATAGGGGCACCTGTACCCCAATGTTTATAGCGGCACTCTCAACAATAGCCAAATTATGGAAAGAGCCTAAATGTCCATCAACTGATGAATGGATAAAGAAATTGTG
>NW_026057585.1:86134286-86146770 GCF_023721935.1 Panthera uncia
GATGGGGGGTGGGAGGGAGGGCAGGGTGGGAGGGAGGGCAGGGTGGGTGATGGGTATTGAGGAGGGCACCTTTTGGGATGAGCACTGGGTGTTGTATGGAAACCAATTTGACAGTAAATTTCATATATTAAAAAAAAAAAAAAAAAAAAACTATTACTATCTTCACCAGTGTAAAAAAAAAAAAAAAAAAAAAAGACCAAGGCCCAAACAAGAATTCAGGTCTGTCCCTCCTCTTCTCCTGGGACTCTTGATGGGCAAGGGATTGGGATTTGCACTTGAGCTTCACCTGAGCTCAGAGTAGCTCAGAATAGCCTGGAGAGTAAGCATCACACCCTGATTCACAAATAAGAAAATGACATTCCCACCTCTTTCAATAGCATTGATCTTCTCAAGTCCACCGGGCAGGCCTGGCCCAGCTGCCTTTAATGTTTTTCCTGTCCCACAGGAGTCACAGAAAAGTCCAGACGTTGGTGTGGCCACCTCTTTTTTTTTTTTTTTTTTTGAAGTTTATTCGTTTCTTAGAGAGAGAGGGAGAGAGAGAGAGAGCACAAGCAGGGGAGGGGCAGAGAGAGGGAGACAGAGAATCCGAAGCAGGCTCCAGGCTCTGAGCCGTCAGCATAAAGTCCGATGCAGGGCTCGAACCCACAAACCTTGAGCTATGACCTGAGCTGAAGTCAGTAGCTCAACTGACTGAGCCACCCAGGCGCCCCAGGATGGTCACCTCTTATACATGTATCTGTGTCCCCCAGAGAACCCTGTTAATGGAGGATATTCATTGTGGTGTTTAGAATAACCCAGAAAATCCCACAAATGGGACTGGCCAAACAAATGATCACACATCCTTACCATGGAAGTCAGTGTGGCCTGGAGAATGGTGACACACAGCACTTACCATGTACATATGCACTGGGTACCGTATGCACTCTGATCTAATCCCTGCAGCAATCCTATGAAGTAGAGATTATTACTGGAGTCATATTACAAATGAGAAAACTGTGGCACAGAGCAATTCAGTTCTTTGCCTAAGGTCACACAGTAAGTGATAGAGCCCGGATTCAAACTCAGAAATTCTGGTATCAGAGCCTGAGTTCTTAGCCACCGTGATTTAGTGTTATAGAAAGATGTTCCTGGCTTGGAAATTACTTATGATACACTCTTTGTGAAAAGAGCAAGTTAGCACACAGTATGTGCTATATAATCCCACTTTTGTAGGGGAAAAAAAAACAAGGCATACGTTCACATGAATAGAAAAAAAAATCAGACAAATATACAAAAAGAAGGAGAGCTGGTTTTAGGAGATATTAAAAATCGTGGGTGCTTTATGTAAACTTTGTGCATGTCTGCATTTTCAAAGTTTTCTACGATAAATCTGCCCACCCCATGCAATAATAATAATTACTAACATTTATGGAGCATTTTCTATGCTTCTGACACTTACATGAACTTCACTCACTCACTTACATGTCACTTACATGACACTTACACTCACTCAATCCTCACAACCGCCCTATGAGGTTGACACTGATTCTCCCTGCTTTACCGATGAGGAAACAGACTCAGAGATACCCATCATCCTACCCAAGTTCGCACAGCCGATCATTTGCAGAGCCAGGATTTGAACCCAGCTTGGCCGACTCCGGAGCTCACGTTTGTGGAATGAATGAATGATGGACTTAGCCACCCTTTAAACGGGCATGGCCAGAGCAGGATCACACCCTTGGCGTGGACAAACTTCCAGAGAGGGAACGGAGGACCCACCTACTTCCTCGGTCACTGCCGGTGACTGAGCTTTACAATGCTTCACTCAGATGAGGACGGCATGGTGAGTCTTCCCACGGAGTCCTGTTTTTCAGAAAACGCATGATTACGTGGGAACTCTGCAGTCTCTCTGCCTTGATTCATTGCACCTAGAGGGAGGCTGGTCGCTCGGATCAGATTGCCGCAGGCATGGCCTCCCTTGCCCACCTTCATTTCAATAACCCGGTTGCCGCTCACGCTTACGTAGCTTCACATTTGTAATCACCCCGTGAGGAAAGCAGAGCAGCTCGTCTTCTTTGACTCATAAGGAAATTGAGACTGTGAGTGGGTTACTAAATGGAAAGCAGAATTGCAAAGGAGTCACCAGCATAAGCCGTGGCGTCACACGGCTGTGGGTTGAGTCCCAACCCTACCATTTATTGGCTGTGTGACTTTGAGCACTCCCAAGCCTTTTCTGAGCAACAGTTCCTTCATCCATAAGAGACGGTGCCTGTACTCAGAGGCTTGAGGGGAAAAGAAAACGAGATGACGTATGCGGAATGCTGGGTCCAGTGCTTGGCATTCTGGAAATGGCAGCTGTTATTTATTCAACAAATATTTATGGATCACCTACTACGGACCGGACACTAGGTGCTGAGCTGCTATAGTCAAAAGTCCCTGTTCTCACGTTGCTCAGATCTGAGCTGCTGAGAGCGGGAGGGGTTATCTGGCAGGAAGAGGGTTTCAGGCAGGAGGAGCAGCAGGTGCGCACCGTGCTGTTTCCCCAACATTTTCTTAGGGAAAATTTCTAACGTACGCCAAAAAGGTTTGAAAGAATTCTACGACGGGAAGCCATTTACAACCCGCCTAGATTTGGCAAGTAACATTGAACTGTGTTGGGGTTTTTAAATTTTGTTTTATTATTTACTTATTTTTGAGAGTGCGTGTGCCTGCATGAGCAAGTGGGGGAGGGGCAGAGGGCGAGGAAGAGAGAGAATCTTAACCAGGCTCCACACCCAGGATCGTGAGATCATGACCCGAGCCAAAATCAAGAGTCGGACACTTAGCCGACTGAGCCACCCACTGTATTTGTTTTAGGACATAGCTGCCCTCGAATCCCTGTGCTTTCTTGTACCAGGTGAACTGCCTTGGTGATTTGGAGACAGAGTGTCTGGAACAGTAGTCAGAAAACAGGGACCTTTTGCAAGCGTTAGAGGGGCAGAAAGAAAGAAAATGGTGCTTTTGACAAATCTGCTGGGAGAGGTCCAGGGTGGGGGACACCTCCCTTCATTAAAGAAAGCCTGTTTGGCAAGGAGCTTGGTCCTCTCGTGGAGCAGCCAGTCCCTCACTGGGGCAGGGGCAGGACCCACAGGGGTTTCAGGTGCTGTGGAACCGGCTTCTGCCCACATTGAGTCTGCCAGTCCGTAAACAACCATCAGGGGGGCTCCAGGCACAGGGGCTGGCAGTGACTGAAAATCTTTAGTGTTCATCTGGCTGACATTTGGTGCCCCTGGGCAGGTGGGTCCAGCTGCCTGGTTTACAAGCTGCTGGTACAGGACCCAGGCCAGCCAGGGCCTTATTTATCCCCCACACCGGGGAGTTCCTCCTTAAGGAAGGCCAGAAATCAGAACCAGGGGGTGATCATGAGGGAATGGAGACTTCTGTCCCTGATCTCTAGGGGTCAGGGCACCTTCTCTCTGTTGCTACTGTTCAGGTGGCAGGGGGCTGGGAAGCCTCCTTTCCTAGACTTCTAGAATTAGAAGAGGGCTTAGCTAAAGCAAAAGAAACCAGTGTCCGTGGTTTACAGGCTGAATCCATTAATATATTGGTTTGTTTTTTTTTTTAACAAAAATGGGAACATACCTTACATACTGTATTATTACTTCCTTTTTCTACCAAATAGTGTATCCTCTGTGTCACTTTGATACACCTTAAAAGCAATTCTTCTCGACTTTTCCACATATGTTCAGAACCACGGCTTTAGTGGCAAGATGTGTGGCCCGTAGTTTATTTACCTGTCCCTTACTATTAGACATTCAGCTTATTTTTGATTTTTTTCTTCTACAAATAAGCCTCACTGAGCAAGAATGAACTGATTTCCACTGCCTGTACGACCTTGGGTATGGCCTTCTGGGTGTGAGTCTATGCATCGAAAAACAAAATGACAAGATTCTACTGGGTGATTAAAATCCCCTGCAAATCACATATGAGTCACTTCTGAGACCTCACTGCCAAATAACCGTCAGCTTCTGTTTACATTCCTCTAGTGACAGGGTGCTTACTACCTCATGAGCAGCCTGTTTCACTGGACAGCTGTAATGGTCAATACAGGATCCATTCATGTTGGGCCCAAATGTGACTCCCTGCAACTCCTAGTCTAGTTTTATTATCTGAGGCCTCACAAATTCAGTCTATACTCAGTGGCCAGTGGCTGGGGCCAGTGTCGAAAGCAAGAAAACTTCAATCCCTCCCTCCCTCCCTGCCTCCCTCCCTCTCTTTCTTTATGCTTGTTATACGTCCGACCTTCTGCTAGCCACAGGGATGTGAGCCTACCAAATTAGCTGCAGGGTCAGAACTGGATCCCAGGCGCTCTAAATCCCATTTCAAGGGACTGTCGAAGGCTGTGGGACAGGGGTGCTGAGGCTGGTGGCCTGCCTCCAATGAGCTACAACCACTCATGCCCCAGGCAGGATCCTGGGTTGCTCTGTGAGGAGGTGAGTAGGACTGGAGACAACCACAGCCTAGGGCTGGGGCAGGACCCTGCCAGGTTTTTACTAGAGCTGGACCCAAGTCTCCTTTTTATTCCCCCATCTACCCCTTAAAAGATTTACAAACAAGTAGATTTAAATACAGATTCAAATATAAATAATTTCAACTGTGTAACTCTGAGAAGTTAGTTCCCCTTGGGCCCTGTCTGTATCGTCCTCAGGGCTTAGTATTGTGCTTTGCTTCCATTCATTCATTCATTCATTCATTCCTTCTTGTTCAATATGTCCTTGTGAAGCACTCACTGGGTGCCCTTTCTGAGGTGGTAAGGTATTAAAGAGAAATTTTGTGAATCCAAATCCCCCTCTGAGCCTTAGTTTCCCCATCTATAAAAGAGGAGTGTTGACCCGTTCTCTACCTGTCTGGTGAGGGAAACTGAAGTAACGAGCAAAGGAGGGTTCTTATGTTTGGGTGCTGAGTGAATGAATGCCCTCTCTCTCTCTCTTTTTTTTTTTAACATTTATTTATTTGTGAGAGACAGTGAGAGACGGGGCACAAGCAGAGGAGGGGCAGAGAGAGGGGGAGACACAGAATCCGACGCAGGCTCCCGGCTCTGAGCTGTCAGCACAGAACCCGACGCGGGGCTCGAACTCACGGACCGCGAGATCATGACCTGAGCCGAAGTCAGACGCCCAACCGACTGAGCCACCCAGGCGCCCCATGAATGGCGTCTTCTAAACTGAGCACAGTGCCTGCCGTAGAGTAGGAGCGCAGCAACTACTTGTGGAATGAATAAATAAATAGCGAATGAATGAGTTCATGTTGGAATAAGTGCATTTCTTCCCCCTCCCTGTCCTAGTCCCTCTGCTCCTGTGTTAACTCCATAGACAGGCCAGCAGAGCCAGGCTTGCAGCCTGAGATAAGGCTGTTGGCGGGTGTCTCCCCTATGACTCCCTTGGGGGGGGACGAGGGCAGACGGCTGATGCCTGGAGCTGGTGTAAGTGCCGGACCCAGAATGGGCTCTAAGTACCCACCATCCATGCAGTGTTTCCTGCCCCTGTGGACCCTCGTGCTGGAGGTGGCTCTCATTGTCATCTTCTTCTTTTTCACCTCCTATGACACTTCCTCACAGGATCCGAAGAAGCTCATGGAGACCTATCGAGGTGAGTGTCCAGAGGGGAGGTGGTCACAGAGGCAAGTAGCAGGGACAAGGGAAGAGGAGGTCCGTGATCCTCCGGGGGCCTAGAGGTTCCTTTCCACAAAGTCGTTGAGTAAATAGGTTCCCACACCTTCTTCCGTGGGTTGTGCAAAGACCCAGCCAACAACGTAGGCTCTCCTTTAGGACCAGCGTGGACACCCCCTCTTGATGAAGCCTTCCTGGATGTGTCAGGGCAGTCCGGGGTCTCCTAGTCTGTATTTACAGAATTCCCTTTGCCAAATGGTCTTCGTAAGTCTCTGCTTCTCTGTCCCCTCCTCCCCTGTCTCCTTAACAGCAAGGAATTTCACGCTGTTCGGCTTTTAGTTTTTGTTTCCTGTTTGGGGGTCTCTCTTGTTCATTTCTGTGCCACCCGCCTTTCCGGGGCTTTGGTCTGTTGCCCCTCCTCCACCCCCAGCCTTCTCCTCACTTATTGGCCGGAAGTCTACATTCTGTCTGCAAACCCAGAGCCATAAGGTATGGCTGAAGAGGAGTGTAGAATGGTCGTTATTCTACATGCAGCTAAAAATAGTCACAGACTGTGACGAGGACAACTGTCAACGAGACGGGGGTGTCGCTTTTGCTTTTTTAATTTTTTTAAAAATTATTATTATTTTTTAAATGTTATATTTATTTTTGAGAGAGAGAGCATGAGCAGGGGAGGGGCAGAGAGCGAGGGGGCAGAAGATCCTAAGGGGCTCCGCACTGACAGCAGCGAGCCCAATGCGGGGCTCGAACTCACAAACTGTGAGATCATGACCTGACCCGAAGTCAGACGCTTAACTGACTGAGTCAGCCAGGTGCCCCCTGGCTTTTTGCTTTTTTTAAAAAAAATTGAGATGAGTTTCAAGTGATCTCAGGGGGAGGATATCTTATCTATGATAATGGATGGGCCTCCTTGAGTGACCTCCCTGAGACAAAGCTGAACCTGGAGTCTGGTTGAGTGCCTGCTTCTTCCTAAGAGATGTGAACTGGCTAGTTAGTTAAAGCAAAGATAAGGCATCCCGGGGCCTCAGCAGCAGGAGTGGGACAAAGAGATGGGGGGGGGGGGCGGGGGGGGGGCAGGCAGGGAGGTAGGGGGGGGGAGGGAAGCATCTACACTTCAGGGGCTGCCTAGGGAGGGGCCCTAGGCTTGTTGTACCTAACAAGCAAGGCCTAGGCACAATTTAAATTCATTTCAGTTTACCTTAATTCTTTTCAATCCAATAAAGTGTAATTCAATGCATGCATGCATTCATTCATTCAACCCTGTTATCATATCCCTAAATGTGGGATTTAGACACATGCCAATCAGAGCTTATATTTCTTGAACTCCCACTATGTACCAGGCACTATTTAAATGCTTTATGTTGAACCCTCACAACAACCCCATGAGGTAGGTATGGTTATGATCTCTGTTTTTCATACAAGGAAATTAGGCACATAGATGTTGAAGAGAGGTCACTCAGGAGCGACAGCATAGCAAATTTAAATTTACACAGCCTGGTTTTAGTTTCCACGCACTTAACCATTAGGCTTCACTGCCCCATTTTACAACGAGGTTGAGTCACTTGTCGTATAACCATTGGGTATAGGAGCCAGTATTTAAACTCTCTAGAGTGGCTCCAGGGTCCATGTTCTTCAGCCTCGTGCTGTGCTGCTAGCATAAAGTGTCCTCAGACACTCACTTTCCATAGGAGCACAGAGAAGAGCCCATAACCTGGGCAAGGGAGTGGATAGTGTCAGGGAAGGCTTCTGGAAGGAAGTGACTGCCCAGCCAGGGCTTGGAGGCTCAGTAGGAGCCAACCATGTGAAAATGGATCATCATCCAGAGTGAGAGGACAGCAAGAGCCATTGTGTGTGCACTCATTGGAGTGGACCAGGTAAAGGCTTAACATTGCAACACTGGAGCACCAAGATGGGGGTAGGACGTGGTAGACCAACTGGATTGAGTCTGGAGTTTGACCCTCAAGCTGCTGACCTAATAGGACGAGTTTGGGTTCAGGTTATGGCGACATGCACCATATTTACATGTTACAGGCCAAGTACTGCTACATTAATATCTTTTATACATGATAATAACACACACACAAATTAGAAAATCTGAAAGAGGTCAAATGAAATACATAATATTTTCAAATTACGGGTTGTGAGGGTACCAGGACCAGTCAATCTCGAGGCAAGGCCCATTGTTCCCATTACCGAGAAAGAATGTAAATCCATTCCTAGAGTCTTCTTGATAATTTCAAATTCTCTTGGTTGACTTCCTGTCAGATCTAATTAGACTGACTTCTTTTTAACTTTGTGACCAGTAAAGAGTTTGCACAACTCTTTGCCCTTTTTTTTTTTTTCATACACTTGGCTGCCATTACGGTTTTGCCTTCATTCGGTGGTTTTAGGCAGGTGTCCATTCCGTGAAGGTTAGTTGAACTAGAACTGGGTAACCTAATCTGTCAACTCACTTAATCTAATCCAGTCCAGGGGAACAACGATGTTATTCAAACCTGCCAATTCCAAAAAGACATTTTTGAGACAATCAGCAAGAATCCTGTACAATACCGAGGAATTGTTGTTAGTTTTGTTAAGTCTGAGAGCAGCACTCTGGGTTTTTTTTAAAGGCCCTATCTGCTAGAGAGATATACTGAAATGAGGCAATATCTGGGGCTTGCTTTATGCCAAAAAAAAAAAAAAAAAAGAAAAAGAAAAAGAAAAAGAAAAGAAAGAAAGAAAAAGAAAACAGTGGAAAAGGATAATAAAATAAGATTGGCCCCGTGTGACAGTCATCAAAACTGGGAATGGGCACATGACATTCATCAAGTGACTCTCTGCTCTTGCATATGCTTAAACTTTTCCATAATCCATAATCAAATTTAAAACAAAAACAAAACGAAATCCTGCCATCCGTTGCAACATGATGAATACAGAGAAACAGATGTCCCCTCTTCCCTGTGGCCCAATACTCCCCTCAGGCCACCTTCCAAAGCTAGGAGACTAGAAGCTGTCTGACATCCCGAACAGGCAGAGGAGGCTCCTGGGGTAACGTGGATCTTAAATACTCTCAGAAATGCAAACTTCACCCAGGCCCTTTGGAGGAAGAGGTGCCTAGATCAGTGGTTCTCAAAGTGTGGTCCCCAGAGCAGCCACCTCAGCCACGGGCACCTCAGGAATTTGTTAGAAATGCAGATTCCCAAGCCCAGTCCATACCTATCCGTCAGAAATGTTCGGGGTAGGGCCCAGCAACCTGAATTTTCCCAAGCAAGCCCTCAAAGCGACTCTTATGCATGTGAAAAGTTTGACAAATGTTGGAGCCAGACGGATTCAAACCCCGCCTCTGCCTCTCCTTAGCTGTGAGACCTTGGGCAAATTATTCACCGTCTCTGCTTCATTGCTATCACAAGACAATAGCACTTTCCCATATAAAGACTGATTAAACGTGTTTGCTTTTATTATTAATAGACTTTAATTTCTTCTATTTTTGAAATACCATTTTTTAATGTTTACTTATTCTTGAGAGAGAGAGAGAGATTGACCACGCATGAGTGGGGGAGGGACAGAGAGAGAGGGGGACACAGAGTCCGAAGCAGGCTCCAGGCTCTGGCTGTCAGCACAGAGCCCGACGCGGGGCTCGAACCCACGGACCGTGAGATCGTGACCTGAGCCGAAGTCGGACGCTTAACCGACCGAGCCACCCAGGCGCCCCAGTTCCTTATACTTTTATAAAAACAAACAAAACTGGAAGGGCTAACATGTTCCTCCGGGAGCCCCTGTGGATCTTCTGGAGCATCTTCTGAGGTGTGCGTTCCCTACGTTGGCGACCACCGTCCACACGGCCAGCGATGAGACCAAATGGGCAGGGACCATGAGGGAGAAGCAAAGAGTCCCAACATTCAAGAGATAGCTAGGAGATCAAATGAGCTGTACCCGGTGAAAGTGAAAGGAGCTCAGGATGGCTTTAGACGTGTGGTTGGGTATATGGACGTGCCAATTCCTGAGGTGAGAAGCAGGTTCGTGAAATGAACAATGATATATTCACTCTAGGATTGGGGATGAGGTGCCTCTGAGATGCTTCGGGGAAGCAGAGTGTATCAGCTATCCATTGCTGCATAACAGACCGCCCCCAAACGTAGTGACTTCAAATGGCCATTTTGATTTGTTAATGGCCATTCAATTTGTTCCCGATTGTGATTAAGTGGTTCAGCGATATGGGTGGGGCCCAGCCGGGTGGTTCTTCTGTCGGTTTCCTAGGCTCTCTCGTGCATGTGCAGCCTGGAGGTTTGACTGGGGTGGGACGGCCTCATTCACATGTTTGGCGGGTGATGCTGGCTGGTAGTGAATGTGATGTGGCTCCATCACCCTAGCCCAGACTTCTTCACATGGTAGCGGAATAGTTACTGCTGCAAAAGAGGGTAAGCCCCAATGGGTGGGTGCTTTTCAAACCTCTGCTCGTATCGTGTTTACTCATGTCTCATTGGCCAAAGCAAATCACAAGGCCCAACCCAGGGGGGAGGGGCCTATACTGGAAGGCATGATTCCTTCATCGGAACCCATTACCGTAATGATCTATACACAGAGCCTCTTCTAGGACTGCCAGACTGGGGGAACATCCTGGGCCCTGCACTGTGGATACTACCCAACTCCCCCCTTACTCCCCAAAAGGAGGAGAGCTACTAAAAGACATGAGGGGCTTTCCCACTGACATACAAATATGGTACCCCCAAATCCTAGAACGTCCCATATCTTAGCCTTGGCTGTCCCCTTTGATTGGGAAATCTCTTTTTCTATTCCCAGAATGCTGTAGGGGTGAAGGTAGGGTGGGAGTAGAGGCTATTGGGGAGCAGAAATCAGCATGGGGCACTATGGGTGGTCCCAGTCTGGGGCTGCCGAGATCTTCCCAGTCAGCAGTGGGGAGAATAGTGCGGAAGTCGAGCCTCCTAAGGGACAGAAGCTGGGTCTGGCTTCAGAGCTCTTGGTGCTGGCGTGCCTGCAGGCCAGAGGAAGGAGCAAAGGCGGGTGGGAACACAGAGCTAGGATCACAGGGGCAGCCAGGCCAGAGGAGGGGGGGGAAGAGTCTTGCCCAAAGTCACACAGCTAATGAGTGGTAGGCACAGGATACGTGATTTGCGCGAACCGGCGAAAATGTTCGTGACAATCCTCTGAGCAGGCACCATTGTTTCACACCCATTTTACAGATTAGGCAGCTGGGACACAGAGGTAGAGGCAGCCTCTGGACCCTGACAACCTGACTCAGTCCATACTCTTCACCATTATACTATGTGTGCTATACGGAGAGGCACGATGTGTGGTGGTTAAACCCAGATGGTCCAGATTCAGATTGCTCACCGTTTGCTAGCTGTGTGACCTGGGCTAGTTACAGCACCTCTCTGTGCCTCCCTTTCCCTATATGTAAAATGTGGGTAGCAAATAGGACGTACTGCGCGAAGTTGCTGTCGGTTAAAGCTGTCAGGCACTTAGAAGGGGGCCTGGGGGAGGGGGGCGCACCACATACGTGGTTGCTGTTACAATGCTGGTAACAAGGGCCTCGTCTCAACACTGGCCTCTCAGGCTAGACCCTTTCTGCAAGCCATGGGGCTTTCATAAAATTCTCCGGAGGCCTGTCTTAGACTGTAAAATTCCCCTCTGGGGCCCAGTCACGGGGGCCCCTGTCGCACATCCACTCCTTATCACCCCTGAACACCTTAGAGGCCATTAGCCTATCAGCCCAGCAGCCGACGTGGGGTGCAGCGCAGGCTCTGAGAGGTGGAGGCTGGCACCACTGGGGATGCTCTGAGCTGGGACCTGGCCCTGAAGTGGGGGTCCGGATAATGAGACCTAGGAAGAATCAGAGAGGGGCCTGGGAGACCAGGAGAAGAAGCAGGAGAGTGCAGGGAGCGGAAAGGCCTGAATTCTAACGTCATGGACTGATTCATTTAGGGTGAATGGGCTCTGTCGACAGCTCCCAGAAACTGCCACCCTAACTTTATCCCGCTGGGTGGAGTACAGCTCCTCCCTTAGGGACAGTGTGGGGCCTTGGGGAGGAAGGCCCCGAGCTCCTACACCGGGCAGCGGTGGGGATGGTAGCTGTGCCTGATAAAGCCCCCCCACCCGAGATCCTCTGACTTCCTCCTCCTTAGGGCCCCCGCCTCTGCCCTATCCCGGTCACCCTCCTCTCCCCACCCATTGATCCTCTCCTCAGAATATGCCAGAGTTGGGGCGCCTGGGTGGCTCAGTCGGTTAAGCGTCCGACTTCGGCTCAGGTCGTGATCTCACGGCTCGTGGGTTCGAGCCCCTCGTCGGGCTCTGTGTTGACAGCTCAGAGCCTGGAGCTTGCTTCGGGTTCTTGTGTCCCTCTTTCGCTCTGCCCCTCCCCCACTCATGCTCTCTCTCTCTCTCTCTCTCTCAAAAATAAATAAACATTAAATATTAAAAAAAAAAAAGAATATGCCAGAGTTATAAGGGCCTTAGAGAGTACCAAGTCCAACACCTACATGTTTACAGAGAGAGAAATTGAGGCCCAAAAGAGGACAAGGACCTTGCCTGAGGTCCCTTAGTGAGGTGGGGGCGGACAAGAGCAAGAAACAGCCCAGCCCGGTTAAAGAGCACCATACCTGGGGGTCAGAGTTCGGTTCTGCTGCCAGCATGCTCTGTGGCCTTGAGGAGGTCACAGGCTCTCTCTGGTCTGCTTCTATACAACGGGAGGAAAATGAAAGGGTCTCCCGACTCATGGAATCTTCAGTAAGTCTGGACCCTATGCATTTAGAGTTGCTGCTAAATGGCACACGGGTTGGGCTTAACAGCAGTCTTTTTTTTTTTTTTTTTTTTAAACGTTTTTTTTTTTTTTTTTTTTTTTTTTTTTTTTGGGACAGAGAG
>NW_026057585.1:86146870-86385780 GCF_023721935.1 Panthera uncia
TTTATTTTTGGGACAGAGAGAGACAGAGCATGAACGGGGGAGGGGCAGAGAGAGAGGGAGACACAGAATCGGAAACAGGCTCCAGGCTCCGAGCCATCAGCCCAGAGCCCGACGCGGGGCTCGAACTCACGGACCGCGAGATCGTGACCTGGCTGAAGTCGGACGCTTAACCGACTGCGCCACCCAGGCGCCCCTTAACAGCAGTCTTTAAGACAAGATTGAATTTGAATGCTGAAAGCGGGGTGTCCGATCTCTAGTTGGCCACAGGCCCTTTCATCCATACAGTTTCCTGCTTGGGTCCTGAAGGAACTTGAGCGCTCCCAAGAGGAACGCCCTGTACAACATGTGCCCTGTCACCTCCATTCCCAAGAGGGTGTCAACAGGAGACTGAAATGTTGCCTGCACCTTTCTCTCCCCCCATGTCAGGGGAGAAGGGGCAAAAAGTTGAATCAATGCCCTTTCTCACCTACTCCCCAAGTTCCCAGACCCTTTGGGGTCCCCAGGGGTCTCCAACATCCTGGTGTGATCAGATTGTTTGGGGACACGTTAACACCCACCCAAGTTTGATGTGTACGACCCTAGGTCTACGCATTTCTCAATGAAAGTGGGTTTAAATGTAACTCGAAGGGGCTTTCTGAGACTTTGGAGAGTTCTGGAAACGAATGCCTCCTCGTTGTCATCAGGGCCAAGGCTCGAGGCCCGCGGAGAGCAGGCGGGTTCTGGTAAGCGTGACGGTGAAGAGAATGACGGCGGTGCTGGTGAATCATCACCACTTACGGAGTGCCAAGCACTTGAACAAAATATCACTTCCTTCAGCTCTCCCGTCCCCTCGGGGGTGGGTATAATTGCCCTTATTTAGCTGACGAGGAAGGTACGGCACCTCCGAGGGCACACAGCTATGAGGTTGAAGCATATATAAAATGCCATTTTTGGGGGCTCCTGGGTGGCTCAGTCGGTTAAGCGGCCGACTTCGGCTCAGGTCACGATCTTGCGGTCCGTGAGTTCGAGCCCTGCATTGGGCTCTGTGCTGACCGCTCAGAGCCTGGAGCCTGTTTCAGATTCTGTGTCTCCCTCTCTCTGACCCTCCCCCGTTCATGCTCTGTCTCTCTCTGTCTCAAAAATAAATAAACGTTAAAAAAAATTAAAAAAAATAAATAAATAAAATGCCATTTTTATAGGTCAAAAATGGCCAAATGTTGGCAATTTTAATACGGTTTAACCTAATGGGGAATGACAGAACTGGGACCAAACAGAAGTGTCTAAACTTGAAGGCTGTGCTTTCTTTGGTGCGTGTGTGTGTGTGCGTGTTCTTTTGTTTGTTTTTGTTCACTGTCTAAGTGCTGGTTGTAGAAAATTTAAACACAGAAAAAGAAAAGGAGAAAAAAAAGTAAAACTCTCCCCAAACCAGAGGATAATATTCATCGGGGGAAAAATTCTTGCAAGTTCTCTCCCTGGGTATTTATACATGTGAAATAGTCGGTGTTTGTTGATCAGTCTTTCTGTCCTGAGTGATGGTGGGCTATTATAGCATCAGACTCTGGGGACCCGACGAAGGGTGTGATCGTTTTTCCCATTGAGCGGGTGAGAAAACTGAGAGCAGATAGTGTGGTGGGTGAAGGCACAGGCTTCGGGGCAGACCATCTAGGTTTAAATCTGGCTGTATGAGCTGGGGTGAGTTACTTCACTCCTCTGTGGCTCAGCCTTCACATCTGTGACATGGTGATAAGAACAGCACCCGCCTTGGAAGGTGGCTGTACGAAATAAGTGAGATGGTCTGTGTGAGGTGATTAAAATCCTGGCTGGCTCAGTCCGGAGAGCGTGGGATTCTTGATCTCAGGGTCATGAGTTCGAGCCCCGCGTTGGGCAGAGAGATTACTTAGAAAAATAAAGTAAATAAAAGAGTGTTGCCGTATGGGAAACACTTAATACATGTAGGCTGCTACTAAAGTTCAGAGACATCACACAACTACCTTAAGCCGCACAGCTGGAAACTGCTAGAGCCCTGATTTGAACCCACGTTTGTCAAGCTGCGAACCATTTTTCAAGCTTGGAAGTAAATACAAGGGTCCACCCTTTTCCTTTTGCTGGACCTCTCCCTGCCATTAGGCAAGTCTCTGGCGCTCACCTGCCACAGCAGCCCTTGAGCAGGGTCCAAGGCTGGAAAAAGGTGAGGGTCACTCAGAAGGCCCTGGTGCTTTCTGCCTGAACCCTGGGTCCCTCCCAGCAAGGGACAAAGGGAGAGAGCTGTTTTCTGCAAGGATAATCTGGTTCTTATCAACAGAACTTCGGGACCTGCTTCTGCCCCTCTTTTCTGGGCCAAGTCACTGGCTTCTGTGGCCTTATTTTCTTTCTTTTAAAAAAAAATTTTTTTAATGTTTATTTATTTTTGAGAGAGAGAGAAAGAGACACAGAGCACAACTGGGGGAGCGGCAGAGAGAGAAGGGGAAACACAGAATCCGAAGCAGATTCCAGGCTCTGAGCTGTCAGCGGATGAGCTGTCAGAGCCCAATGCAGGGCTGGAACCCATGAACCGTGAGATCATGACCTGAGCCAAAGTCAGATGCTTAACCAACTGAGCCACCCAGGTGCCCCATGTGGCCTTATTTTCTCACGTACATGATCAGGAGGTTGAATCTGATCCTCCACAGCAGCGGTAATTACCTTCATTGAATGTCACCTGTGTGCCAAGGATCGATCCAGATGTTTTACACGTGTTCATTCCATCGAGTTTAGTAATAATAATTGCTACATTTACTGAGCACTTACTATGGGCCAGGCCCTGCCTTTGTGCCTACCCAGCATTAGCTCATCGAATCTTTGCCTCAGCCCTGCCTGCTATGTATTTTCCCCATGATTCAGATGAGAAGACTGAGGCTCAAAGAGGCAAAGCAACTTGCCCAATGATCCTTAATGATCCCTTCCAGCTGCCACCCCGCAAATTCACGCGGAATGTAGGTACATTCTAATTCTGTAAGTTCTATAAATTCCAATTTCATACAACTTTCCATCTCGTCTGCCTCCCTTTCTCCTTCTCCATATCTGCTCCTGGGCAGTCCTGCAGGATGTTACCATCATGGTGGCCCTTGGCTTTGGCTTCATCAACTCGTCTTTGCGGAGATACGGCTGGAGCAGCGTGGCCTTCAACCTCTTCTTGCTGGCCCTGGTGGTGCAGTGGGCAGTCCTACTGGATGGGTTCCTGGAGCAGCTCTCCCCTAAGAAGGTGGTCATCAAACTGTCCAGGTAACCAGACAGTGGCTGGATCGTTTTGTGGATCCTTGAGGTATGGGGCCCAAGAGGGCTGGTTCTAGAATAGCTGGGATGTCCCCTTGAAGCCATGCGATATTGGGATATACCCTCACAAATTATCCACTCTTTATCTAAAATTCAAATTGGGGGCGCCCGGGTGGCTCAGTCGGTTGAGCGGCCGACTTCGGCTCAGGTCACGATCTCACGGTCCGTGAGTTCGAGCCCCGCGTCGGGCTCTGGGCTGACGGCTCAGAGCCTGGAGCCTGCTTCCGATTCTGTGTCTCCCTCTCTCTCTGCCCCTCCCCCGTTCATGCTCTGTCTCTCTCTGTCTCAAAAATAAATAAACGTTAAAAAAAAATTTAAAAAAAAATTCAAATTGAACTGGGAATCCTGTATTTTCTCTGACAACCCCGGGCTCAGATCTACAGCCCTCCCCAAGTCCTTTCTTTATTATTGACTGTGATTTTGTAAAGTTACACGAGCAGCATGGGTTCAAAGAAAAATGAATAGAGCTTGCAGAAAAAAAAAAAAAAAGAACTATCACAGTCTCTTGAAAATAAAAAAGTATTGCTAGTCCTCAAATGTTGGTGAGCAAGAAATAGCCACGCCTTTCAATTCAGGTTGATCCATTTGGCTGTGTTTATATGAAACTCTTAGAAGTAGCAAAATGACCCATGTTGCTAGGAGTCAGAATAATGGTTACATGGGGAATGCGATGATTACTGAATAGGAAGGAGCAGTCCGTAGAGCATGCAAACCTTCATCTCGGCGGCATGAGTTCAAGGTCCACGTTGGGCATGGGGCCGAGCCCCCCGCCAAAAAAAAGACAAAAAATTTTTTAAAATTAAAAAAGCCGTTAGCCCATGACAGGAGAAACTAGGTAGAATTTACCTTGAAAATTGGTTTTTGGTTTTCTCCACCTCTGAATCTCTGTCCTGCCCGGATGATGATGGTAAATCCCATCTTGGGGGACCTGTCAGCTCTCCAGGCCACTCCATCCTCCCCTCTGAAGCCCTGCATCTCTGAGCACATCTCTGAGCTGTTGAACATCTCCCCGTGAGCCAAACACTGTACCAGGCAGTGCACAAACATGGCTTCGTTTAACCCTTCCAGCAGCGGGCTAACTGGTGTCCAGGCTCCGAGAGCATAAGGCACTTACCAAGGGGCACACGGTTAAGGGGTGGAAAATGGCTTTAGCCTTTAACTATCCGTATGCAGCCCTTCCCACACACTCCAGGGTGGTCAGAACATGAAACATACAGAGCCCGGTCGGTTCTCTACTGACCCTGATGAAAACCTCCACATTTTTTTCTTCTAACAAGTTTTAGGCTAATCCCCACGGGGATTCAATCTGTCCCCGCCCCATCCCCCCAAGAAACACCTGGGAAGAGGCAAAGGGCACTCTCCGGAGGAGCTCTGACAGCGGTGGCCCTGGTCTGGCGTTGCTGCTGCCTTGGCTTAAGGTCACACAAACCTTCAGCCTCCTGCACCTACTGTCCAGGCATCTCTGGGCTGCTCCTTCTAAGGTCCCCCGCCCACAGGGACCAACTTGTTCTTGACTCAATCCAGGAAGACAAGAAGAGGCCCTTTGCAGCCTGAGTGAACTCCCCTGCCCCGCCTCTGACTGCTTGGATCCTCCCAGCTGTGACGCCCCCCCCCCCGCCCCCCCCAGACTGGCTTCCCAGATTGGAACAGAGAGCTTCTTCCCGACCTTTCCAGGGGCTGGGCTGGTGCAGGGGACGGGGCCAGGCTTGCCTCCGGTACAGCGCACTCCCCTTACCCCTCGGCCTCCCCTGAGCTGTGCAGCCTGACTTGGCACTGAGTTGCTTTGAGTCACCGATGACCAGTCCCTTCAGGGCAGGGGCCTGTCCCACTCAGCTTTGTCCTTTGTTTTCCTCACATAGTGAAGACTTAGTAAATGGTTACTGGAACAAAATGAAAATAAAAAGAACCCTGAAAGTTGTGATATTTTTAATGCTGTATTTTGAAAGGTTCAGGAGGCCTCCACCGGAGGATAGTGGCGATAACCAACCCTCTTATTGTGCTTGAAATATATCAACTCAGTTTACCCTTAGCATAGCCTCATAGGCCTTGCCTCCACCTTATAGGCGAGGACACAGAAGCACAGAGTGGTTCAGTGATTTGCCCAAGGTCACACAGCCAGGATTCCAACCTAAGCTGGCTGGACTGGAGACAGCACTCCTAAACACTACACTTCCCAGTCTCGACACCTCCCCAGTGCCAACTGGCTCCTGGGGTCTGGAATCCCACCACTGGCACATGTCCTCTTGAATCAGGCCCTTGCCAGTTAAATGAGTGCTCACCCAAAAGACATAGCACGGCCAGTCGTGGTGAAACTTTGAGTAACTCCGGTTCTAAATAATTCCTGATCCCTGTGAGACTCCTTCCCAGGCCCTTGGTCCTCTCCTGATCTTCCCTCTGAAGTCCTTGAGCCTTAAGCAAGACACTATGTTGGCAGCAAATGCCGAGGAGGCTGCGTCCAGACTTCAGAGCACAGGCTTTGGATCCAGGACAGCTGGGTTTGAGCCTCAACTTTTGTTGTTAACTAGCTTTGTGGCCCAAAGAGTCACCTCTTCTAGTCTCAGTGTCCTGTTCTGTAATGTGAAGGTACTGACTGGTACCCTAGCATTGTTTACCGAAGGCCACTTAGAAGATTAAAACTTACTTATTTATTTTAAAGGTTTATTTGAGAGCGAGCGAGTAGGGGAGGGGCAGAGAGAGGGAGAGAGAGAATCCCAAGTAGGCTCCGCACTGCCAGCACAGATCATGACCTGAGTTGAAATAAAAAATTGGACGCTTACCTGGCTGAGCCATCCAGGTGCGCCAGAAGATTAAAATTTAAACGAGGGGGTGTAGTCGCAAGGCTGTTATACATAATGCTTGACAAATTATGTTCTTTTGTACTGACGGTGGTTGGTGGTAGCATTAGGGAGGGGAGGGAGTCTCTGAGCAAGGTGCCCAGAGGAGGGTGGGTTGGTTTAACCACCATGGATTGTTTTGCTTAGTGCCGCCTCCCCCCGGAAGCCCTCCCTGATGAACCCAGTCCACACTGCTCCCTCCAGTGAGCCACCCCCCTCGCCACATGATATCATGGATAGTCTTAGTGGACAGACTCACAGTGTCAGCCCCATCTCCTCAGCTGGATCATAAGTACCTTGAAAACAAGTTGTTTTCTCCTCTTGAATCCCCACACTGAGCTTGCTCATTTGTCAAGGCAAGGAAGGAATCAGCAATAGTGCTAACAATGCAGGCTTCTACTCCCGAGTTAGTCCTTTGTGCCGATCGCGGTGCTAGACACACATGCACAAATTTTCCTTCTAATCCCCACAGCACTACCGTGAGATAAATATCATCATCGGTCGTATTTTACAGAGGAAGGAACAGGCTCAGTGAGATTAAAGAGCTGCTCAAGTGGAAAAGCTGGGACTGGAAGCCAGGCTTGTCCTACTTCTAAACCCAGGCTCCACTACCAAGGAGAGGGTGGCGGGTGCTTGAATGACAGGCAGGCCAACAGGTGAAGAGCGCCCTCTATTGAGCATCTTTGCGAGATGAAGGCAGAAGAGAAGCTGGGGGAGCAGCGCCCCAGTTGTCAGACCCCAGAAGGGGGCCCTGAGGGAACAGTCAGCCCCTGTAACTCCCGATGACATTCCTGCAAGAAATTCCTACACCGTGAATCGGAGTGTCCTCAGCAGGGATGAGTATGTGTGGATCAATTTCCCAGATATTGATGCCCCCCTGATGGGGGAAGGAGCCCAAGGAGACCCTAGATGGGGCATCATCAGTCCCCGTGTGGGTGGAATCTTGTCTTCTTGTTCTCCTATTGCGTCCTCAGCTTCTTAAACAGCACCAGGCTGGTTGAACGAGGGAATAAGTGAGTGCATGAATGAGAGCATTCTTTTCAGTCATCTCTCTCTCTCTCTCGCCCCCAGTATTAAGCTGGCCACCATGAGCGCCATGTCCGTGCTCATTTCAGCGGGTGCCGTTCTAGGCAAGACCAACCTGGTGCAGCTGGTGCTGATGGCACTGGTGGAGGTGACAGCCTTTGATGTCATGAGGATGATCCAAAGGAAGTACTTCCTTGTGAGTAACAGCGCTGCGAGGAGGGGATTTCGGGGAGGAGGGGTCAGGAGGTGTGAGGGGTGCGGAACACCACCTCCATTTGGTGGGTTTTCTGGGATTAAAAAAATGTACAAGCCCAGACGGGGGTCCAAAGTGTGGTCTATGCTAAACGTTTAAACATAGCAACCTAATGGCTTTAACCAGAGGTGGTACAGTTGCTGGTGATGACAGGTCTAAGGTTTGACAGGGGATGTGGGTGACGGAAGTGTAATGCAGGAGAAAGATATTAGAAGAAAAAGGAGCAAGGAAGATAGAGGGAGTTGGATGGACCAAGATGATGACCTGGGGGAGTGATGGAGAGAAAGACTGTAAGGCAGGTGCTGAAATCCTCAGCGACCAAGAGGCAGGTAGATAATCAGCAAGGAGCATAGCGTCCGCTGGCAGGTCTTTTCAAGGGAGCTGGAGACATTTGGGGAGGGAAAAGGAACAGTTTAGATTGGAAATTTAGATAGGAAGTTCTTACCATTTATTAATTTTTGGTTCTCCCCATCTGTCTATAGGACTTCATTTTAACCCCTACTTCAGTGTATATTTCCTATAAATAAGGGCATTCTATTACATAACGTTTGTTCAATTAACAACCTTTGGAAATTTACATTAACACAATATTATCTTATTCAAATTTCACCAATTTTCCCAATAACATCCTGTTACAGCAAAGTTTAAAAAATATATATATATATATAAAGTTTACATATATATAAAGTTTACATATATATAAAGTTTAAAGTTTATATAAATATAAATATATAGTTTATATATATAAAATATATATAAAGTTTAGTTTATATAAATATAAATATATATATAATATTATATATAAAGTTTGAAAAGTTTATATACATGAAGTTAAAAATATATAAATATAAATATTATATTTTTTTCTTTTTGGTCCATGATCACACTTTCCATTCATTTCTCATGTCTCCTTAAACTTCTTTGATCTGAAACAGCTTCTCAGTCTTTATCTCTCATGAACTGGACATATTTCGAGGTTATAAGCCATTTATTTTGGAAGGCAGCTATGTTCACCACTATATCACCAATACTGCACCTAAGCCAGTTATTTTGTCGAATGTGGCTTTGTGTAGTGTTTCCTCATGATTAGTTGAAGAATATGCATTTTTGGCAGAAATTACACGGAAGTGATGTTATGTCCTACTCAGTGCAAAGAATCAAGAGACACATGCTGTCAATTTGTCCCATTACTGAGGATGTTAACTCTGATCACCTGTTAAGATGATGTCTGCCGGGCTCTTCCACTGCAAAGTTACTGTTTTCCCCTTTATAATTAATAAACATCTTGTGGGAAGATAATATCCTGTTTCTTATCATGTTTTTCACACACTGATGTTAGCATGTTGATTTTTTTTTTTTTGCCTGAAACAGTACTACGATGATTGCCAGTATTTTTTTTCTTTTTTTAAAAGACTTTATTTTTAAGTAATCTGTTTACTTAAATTATGTATTACTTAAATAATCTCTATTTAGAGATCTCTAATCTCTAAACCCCAAGGTGGGGCTCATACTTATAACCCCAAGATCAAGAATCACATACTCTACCAACTGAGCCAGACAGGCGTCCCCCCCCATATTGTTTTTTCTGATTCCATCTTCCCTTCCACATTCATTAGTTACCGTTCTGCTGTAAGAAAGAACTTTCTCTTCTTCCCCATTCATGCTTTTATTTATTTGCTTGTTTGTTTATTTATTTAGATCACTATGGGCTCAGGGATTCACCCAGGCATACTTCCATTTTCTGCCGCTTCTCTCTGCTTACTACAAGGATTAATTCCCACCCCTTACTTTCAAGGAAGAAAATTGCACTGGAGCTTTTTTACACAAAACGAAGGGAATTTAACATAAGGACCACCAAGGGCAAGGGGTGGCAGCCAGTCTCAGGACTGGAACTGGATCTGAGGAGTCTTTAAGACCCCAGGCAGTTCACGCTCTCCATCTCTGGGTTCTGTTCCTCCCTGTACATCCAACTTCTGTGCACATCAGCTTTCTCTTTGGTGGAGACCACGTACCTCTCCTACCGCTCTTGTTCATGCGCCTCTAAGGCCCAGATCCTACAGGAAGCAGCTCTCTTTGCTCTCAGCTAGTCCCAGGTCTATGATCCAGTAAGATAGAATCTGATTGGCTCCCGCGGCCACATGTCTACTCTGGGCCAATCAGCTGCAGCCAGGGTAGGCGGTCACAGAGTAAACACGTGGCTAGTCAAAAGAAGGGGTAAATTCCCAGAGCTGCAACGCGCCGTTGTGTGCCGTTCTTTGTAAACCTGTGCCTGCTTTGCCAGGGTCCTCGTAATGATTGTTTTAAAAGGCCGCAGTTATTCAAAGCCATCTCCTCTCCTATCTTCTCTGCGGCTTTGAATCGCTAGTTGCCATGGTGCACAGGGGGATTTAGTACTGATTTTGAGAGGTGGCCGCTTCACCTCGGAACTTCAGTTCAGCCTGGGTTCTTGAGTGGAAAGACTCAGGAGGAAACCAGAGGCAGCAACCAGAGCTGTTTCAGTGGAGGCAACTCGAGAAATGGGTACAGTATTCCACGCCAACAATCCCCACTTGTGGTTCCTGGATTCCTGGGGGACCTCACACAGTTTTTACAAGGGACTATCACAGACTTTCGTTTTCTTGTGTAAGTGAAATGTGTGAAGGTATCCTTCCCGTTCACTCGTTCGTTTCACATGTCTATTCCATGTCTATTATGTACCGGGTGTCTTTTAGGCAATGCAACTGTTGGGGACCTTCCATTCCAGAGGGAAAGGCTGCCAATAAACCATCAAATAGGCAAACGGTATCGCGTGTTAGAGAGCGTTAAGTACTACAGAGAAAAAATAAAATGGGAAAGGAGATACGAAGAGTTGAAAGAGGGATAAAATGTTAACAAGGTGGCCAGGGAAAGCTTCCCTGAGTAAAAAAAAAAAAAAAATTGAGTAGAGACGTGAAGGCAGCAAGTGTACAAGCCACGTGGGTGTCTGCGTATAAGGGCAGGTCAAGGGCAGGGCGGTGGGAGCGGCCTGCCTCTTCCAGGAGTATTTTATTGCTCACGCTGTTTAGAATTGTTGGCACGTGGTGATAATAAAAAGACAGGCTTTTAATTGCTTTTATTATTGTTTTAAATTGTCTGCGGACAATGCACCCCCATGGCGGCTCACTCCTTTCACCTGGCATTCCAGGCATTGGAAAAGCCAGTGTGAAGTGGGACTGACACGGGAGCATATCTGTGGGTTTGAGAAAGAGTGAGAGTGTGTCAGGAGTGGAGCGGGAGGTGAAGCCGGGGAGGTTAGGGAGTGAGCAAGTCACAGAGGGTTCTATAGGTCAGAGCAAGAACGTGGACGTGGACATGGAGCGAGACAGGAACCGTTGGAAGATTCTGAACAGAGATGGCCATGCGCTGACTGAGATGTTCACAGGGTCGCTCTGGCTGCCATGTGGAGAGGAGTCAGTAGGGGGACGGTGATTATTGCAATAGTTTGGGGTAGCGGTGATGGTGGGGCTTAAATCAAGGTGGGGCCAGTGAGGCATGGTGGTAAAAACTCTGCCAGTTCTGGATATTTCTTTGAAGGCACAGTTGACAGGACTTACGAGTGGTCCACTAAGTGAGTTATTCAGGATGACTAACTTGGATGTTCACAAAGCAAACTTAGCGTATGTCTAGCATTTACTAAAGACTTTTAGTTCAGCATTATAAAGTCTGGCCGCTTTATGCTGCAAAATTTATATTGCTCACCTCTCCATCAATTCTGCCAAAAGTAGGAAGCAGTGGGGGCGCATGTCCATGTGGCTTTTTGCCTCACCTAAGTGGCTCCCAGCCCAAAGCATGTAAGAGCTACTGATGAGGCCAACCAGCAATTTCCCTGGAATAAGTACATGGTTACTCCCAGGTCTCCTCTGAGAGGGGAACTGCTGGCCTGGCTAAGCGCCAAACGCTGGTCTCATGACTCCCAAGTCACACCTCTAAGGTGAAGCTCAGAACCGTCTCCCGGGGATGGGCCCATGGGCGGAGGCTGTGGGCATTCACTGCCTTTGTTGCAGAAGGACAACCACGTCAACATGATGCACATCCACGTGTTTGCAGCCTATTTTGGGCTGATGGTGGCCTGGAGGTTCCGGAGGCCTCTGCATGAGAGAGTGATGGAGAAAGATCAGACAGCAAAGAGCTCCAGTTTGTTTGGCATGCTGGGTGAGGACAAGGTGGGGTGGGGTGGGGTGTGGGTGGGTGGGTGGGGGTCTCACCCCTGGAGTGAGCCAGAGGTTCCCAGATGGCTCTGGGGAAAAATCTCTCTCTCCTTTACCAACCCACTCAGGGTCCTCGGAGCCCCTCCATGATGACTCATTTCCCTGAGTGGTGTTGAATGGGTTCACAATCCCTTCTAGGGCAACGCCCTTCATTAATATCCAGAGGAGAGGGAAGACTCATGTACTTGAGTTTAAATCAGTTTGCCCAATCCTTTTGTCCTCAAGTTAAGGGAGGGAAGTGGATTAGTGGAGAAAGCGGAGGCCAGCAGTGGAGAGAGGGACAGGGAGGGGAAGAGGATGGTCATACTGGTGTATCCTGCAAAGCTGCAGCGGAAATGCTGAACCCTGACTCCCAGGAGAGGCTGGGAGGAAATCAGGCAGTGAGCTGGGCAGCAGGTGACCCAACAGCCAGCTATGAGGCCAAATGAAATTGGCACATTACGTTCTCAAAATAAGCATTGGGCCATCACAGGTCACACTCAGGAGGCCTGGGGGTTGGTGATCTCAACTCTCTGGGCCTTAGGTTTTTTGCCTGTAAAGTGTGTTAGTTGAGCCCTATCAACCTGAGAATTCAGAGGAGACATGACTTGCCCAAAGTCACATAGCTAGAAAGTGACCAGGCTGAGACTTGCCCACTCCAGGAAGCGCCTGCAGGCTCAGGCTTTGGAGTAGGAGTGCTGGTTCTGGGAAGTGACCCTTTCTGGCCCCCAGGAACCCTCTTCTTATGGATATTCTGGCCGAGTTTCAACTCTGCTCTGCTGCTGGACTCTCCAAACGAAAGGAAGAATGCCATGTTCAACACCTACTATGCTCTTGCGGTCAGCGCGGTGACAGCCATCTCGGTGTCGTCCTTGGCTCACCCCCAAGGGAAGATCAACATGGTGAGGAGGGGGCTGTCCCTTGGGGAGCACTTGGGTCTTGCAGGCTGGAGACATCTTCACGCTTCCTGTCCCAGAGCTAGCCCCACTGGGTGACAGAGTCTTATCTGCAGTGTCACGGAGCATCGGAGCATCGGGGAAGGGCACTGGCTTATCAAAATGGGAACTACAGTGTAGAGACCATGAAATGATCAAAGGCTGTCTTCAGGGAGTGATTAAGTCTATCAGTGTTGACATCAAACAGACATAAGTTTGAAACCTGTTTCTGCTAGTTACTAAAGCCAGCCACCATGAGGAAGAGTCAGCAAAGAAGAGCTAGAATAGAATCAGTCAGTCTCTCCCCTTCCCCTAAGAAATTTCTAGAATGGAATGAATAGAATCAGAGGTAAAGGAGTATGTTACTTTAGCCACGTGATCTTGGCTAAGCCACTTAAACCTTTGGAGCTACACTGGCTCATATGTGAAGAGGGACTTACAAGAACATGCTCATAAAGTGCTCCATGGCAAACATCACTGGCTATTACCAATGTGGCCAGGGAGTCTGTGTGTGTGAGTTTGGGGGGTGGGGGGAAGAGACGTGTGAAAAGGTAGAGCTAAAGACAAAACGGTTTCCCATGAAGATCGGGTATGTCCCCAACCAGCCAGGGGACATGGGAAAAAGTCTAGAGAGACAGCAAGGCCTGGAGTGGACAGAATGTGGCCATCCATGACAGGTTAAACACTAAGAGGCATGAGTGTCCTTCTGGGGGAGCCCCATGGTGACAGGGAGTCTAGGCTCAGACAAGGGGGGGACATCTAGGGAGGCAAGTGTGGCCAGAAGGTCAGAGAAGCCAGAAGCTGGTCCCAGGGCCCAGATCTCCCAAGACCTGGTTTGAGTGGAGGGGAGCAGAGGGAAGTAGCAAGAACCGCCCCCCTGTTCTAGAGGAACAAAGGACATAGCCGAAATGTGACCCAGGAACAAGGGCTAGCTTATTTTATTTATTTATTTTATTTTATTTTATTTATTTATTTTATTTATTTATTTATTTATTTATTTATTTATTTTGAGAGAGAGAGTGCGTGCGTGGGGGACAGAGAGGGAAAGAGAGAATCCCTAGCAGGCTCCACACCAGCAGCGTGGAGCCCAACATGGGATTTGTACTCGTGAACCGTAAGGTCATGACCTGAGCCAAAATCGAGAGTCGGAATTTTAACTGAGCCACCCAGGCGCCCCACAAGGGCGAGCTTACTGACGTAGGTCCAGTGGTACAGAGTGGCAGAATCACTAAATAGCCAATAATAATGATAAAAATAGTAAAAGCAATAATGATGGGTTATGTTTCTTGAGCCTTTACTCACGGTCCCTGCTAGCTAGGCCCTGCCTGGGCTCAGAGTTGTACATGTGGTAACTCATTTAATCTTACCGTAACCGTATTAAGTAGGTACTGCTAAAACTCCATTCTTCTGGCGGAAAAGCTGAAGCACGAGTGCTCAGGTGGCCAGAGACACATCACTAACAAGCTCGAGGGTGACTGGGATGCACTTTGAAGTTCAGTGCCTCCCAGTCGGGTTGCCTGCCCCCTGAGCCTGAGAAGTGGAGTAAGACTAAGACAATTGCTGAAGGTCATGGACTCTCAATGGAGAGGAGGGGGTGTGAAGCAGGGAAGATATTACGGTGTTGCTTGCTACCAGCTTACCAAGCAACCCTGGGCGAGATGTTGTCCTCTCTGTGCCTCGCTTCACTCGCCCACGAGCTGTTTCTTTGCAGAATCATATCCACAATGCGGTACTGGCCGGAGGTGTGGCTGTGGGTGCCTCGTGTTATCTGATCAGCTCTCCTTGGCTTGCCATGGTGCTGGGCCTTACGGCTGGACTGATCTCCACTGGAGGAGCCCTGTGCCTGCCGGTAAGAACTGGGCAACCAACACCCTGATGTGCCTTAGGCCAGCAGGGCCCCGGGAGCATGGTGGGGCCATGCAGTGCCATGGGCTGCATTAGGCAGGCACTGGCACCTTCTCAGGCTGGCTTCAAAGCTTGGGTGCGATACCCACCCGGGTGGGATGGTACATTTGTTAGGATCTGGGGAGCAACTAACAGAATGCACTCAAGTTTGCTCAGGCATGGGGGGGAATATTAGAATATGCTGCTGGGAACCCAAGAATGGCTGACACCAGGGACAGGAGTGTTGTAAGGAGCCCAAGAAGTCCCAGCTCTTCTTCTTTCTTTGCTTCTCCTGAATATCCGCTATAACCTCACTCTGTAGACTTCCTTCCCCCTCTTCTTCTCCTACCCACATAGTGGAATGTAGTCTTGCTCTTCAGGAAAGCAGCCAGATAGAATCTCTCGGCCCTATACCCAAGTGTTCTGGAGAAGGGACTCCTTGGTTTAGCTTGGACAGCGTGCTTATCTTGGGCTGGGGTGTAGGAGGGGCTAGAGCATAACATACGTGGCCGCTGCCCATGAGCCACATGAATGAGGGGGGGAGGGCAGCAGCCAGAAGAGGGACGCTGGGCCAATCCAGGCCATGTCCACTTCTGATTGTTTAGTTCTTCTAAGCAGATGGACTTTTCTTCCTTCCATACTCAGCAGTTACTAATAATGCCCGGATACCCCATAATAGCCACTTTGTTCTAATACGCTTCTAAGAGAAATATTTAGGAGCAACAACCCTTCATGGGTTTGAAGGCTTGGGAGGAGAAAAAGGAGTAGATTTTTAAGAAGCTGAACTTGGATGAACAGTGGATATTCCGGGAGGCAGTTTCAATCCAAGATAGGGGAAAATGTACCGACAATTTGATCTGACCAGCCGTGAGTAGTCTGCTCTTCACCTTTGGAACTGGAATAAATGTCTTGTAGCTCTTCTGCTCTGAGGCCCGATTCTGAGAGGAGGAGCATACAGCCAAAAACTGTGTAACGAGTTCTCATCAGGCTGGGTGTCCATTGCTTCCTCTGTGCCTGTTTCCTTGACTCTGTCACTGGGGGAATGATTCAGAGATGATTCACTCCTTCGTTCGTTCGTTTGTTTGTTCATTCATTCATTCAGCATGTATGTTTTCACATTGATCCTGCTTCCCGGGCTGTAGGGTAGTGAGGGAAATGGACAAATGAACACACAACCACGTGGCAGCTGCTGCGAAGCCCATCTAAGCCAGTCTGGGACGGATCAGGAAATGCCTCCTGGAGCAGAGGGTGTCTCAGCCACATGTTGACAGATGACTGATATTAGCCAGGCAAAGCGAGGGGCAACGTATTCCAGACAGAAGGCACAGTGTGTTCAAAGGCTCAATGGTGAGAAGAGACACCAAAGCATTGAGCTCACCTGGGAGTGTGGTGGCACCACAGTCTTGAGAGACGAGAGATACTCAGGTATATCCCCTGGGCAGGTTGAGGAGTCTGGGTTTTTATTCTGAAGGCAAAGGGGATCCTCAGGAGGGAACTGGCCTGTCTAATTTGCATTTGTATCCACGTATGTTGGCTCATGGCCCCCTGGAAGGCTTCAGCGGCAGAGAGGAAGGAGCGGTGAGGATAAGTCTGGAGGGGTGGTCACATTCTTTTCTTCTCATTAGCCATGCTGTCTTTGGGGTGGCAGTTAAGTTTGGACTAGACCAGTGGGTCTCAGTCACCCACCATCGTCCCCTCCAGGGACGCTTGACAGTATGTGCGGACATTTTTTGGTTGACACACTGTGCGGGGATGCTCCTGGCATCTAGAGGGAGAGCCCAGGGATGCTGCTAAACGTGCTACGACACGCAGGACGGACTTTTCACAACACAGGGTCATCAGGCCTGCGCTAGACCCTTGCTTCCCAGAGGCTGGTCAGTGGGCCCGTAGCCTTGGCATCACCCGCAACTTTGTTAGAAATGCAGAATCTCGGGCCCCAGGCTCACCGTATCTATCTCTGCGGTCTAACAAGCTCCCCGCGTGATGCCTGGGCACCTGCAGGTCCGAGACGCGCTTCCGTAGGGGAGCCCCAATGCCTACCCCCTTTGGGTGGCCCTGGAGGCCAAGGATCTGCGGAAAACCCCGGGTGGAGAGTCCCAGTCCTGCACGTACATCTGCTTATGTGACGCTTGTTCTAGATGTATTTTAACCACGTGCTGGGGATCCACGACACCGGTGGCGTGTACTACACCTTCGGCCTGCCGGGGCTCCTCGGAGAGATCGCCCACATCGTGCTGATCACGTATCAAGTCGACCAGACCAAGACTGCCATGTGAGTCACTCGGCTCGTCCCCTTCACGCCCCCATTCAGCTCGGGGTGAAACGCGCCCCCCGCCAGCGCCCTTCGCTGAGGCACACGTGTTCAGAGCCGGGCACTCAGCAGGCCTTAGCAAATATTTGTCGGCAGATGGATTAGTAAACCCTGCAGAGCCCCTACCTCTCCAGGCCGCGGCTGCTTTCCAGGAAGGACAGCTTAGGGGCGGGGCAAAGGCAGACGGGTGTGAGGCTCCCCGAGATGACCTGACAGAGCAGGTCAATCAGGCCAAGCCAGCCGAGTCTGTTTCACAGCCGCTGGTGGTTTGGGTCGAGGGGAAGAGTGTTGTGCAGTCGGACTTGTTCTGACCTTGTAGCAGCAGGCACGCTACCTGATCTCTCTAAGCCCGATTATGAATGCAGACACTGATGGCGCATTCCCTCCTAGGGTTGTTGGAGGCGACTTGAGGCCAGGCGCCTTGTGGTTAAAAGGATTTAATACTTTTTTTCTTAAACATTTTTTTAATGTTGATTATTTTTGAGAGAGAGAGAGACGCGCACGAGCGGGGGTGGGGCAGAGAGAGGGGTAGATACAGAATCCAAAGCAGACTCCAGGCTCTGAGCTATGAGCACAGAGCCCGACGCGGGGCTCAAACCCATGAACCGCGAGATCATGAGCTGAAGTCGGACGCTCGACCGACTGAGCCACCCAGGCGCCCCAGGATGTAATACTTTCATGTAAGAAAACACTAAGCACAACCCTCCCTGAGGCCTGGGGAGAGGAGGAGCTTGGCCAAAGTCTCACTGTGAGGCAGGAACGTGGGCCTCCAGACTCGGCTCAGATCCTATGTCCTCCAGACAACGGATGGCGGCGACTGGTTTCACGTACCCGAGCCCTGGCCATCACCTCCCGGGGCTTGCGTGAGTAGCTTCCAGGCGTGGCGCACATAAAATGAAAAAGTGACTTGGGCATGATACGGGGATAGGTTTTTCCGGATGAACTGATATAGTGATCGCAGTAATAGTACTGATAACAATCGCCACTGTTGATTGACAGCTTCCTAGATGCCAGGCACTCACTACGCGAAAATCATCGTATGCATCATCTCATGGAATCCTCACGACCACCCTGTGAGGTATTAATCATATTCCAAGAAATGATACGTGTGGGGTAGTGATCTGCCCTAAGTCACTTGGCTGGAGCCCATCTCCAGGTGGGGAGACACCTCAGTGGGGCTCCGATGGTGTGTCTGCCACTGTTTTAACAGCTGTGCAACTCAGCAAATCCTTTCCCCTCTCTGGGCCCCTGAGTCCCCTCTGTAAAGCTCAGGTGCCTGCTGGGGCCAGGCCGGTAAGGTCAAAAAATGGGAGCAGCGAGGGGAGGCTGGAAAACAGTGGGAAGTTGCTCCTCAGCACCAGGCGACCATAACTGCGCGGGGACCAAGGCTCAGTGTCCCCAGATGTGACTTTTCAAGAGAAGCCAAAACTCCAGAGCTATGCACCTACACTCCCAAGCATCGGCAAAAGATTCAAAATCGTCAAGACACATCGTGTGGGCCAAATTCTGCTCCGGGGCAGCCAATCTGTGACTTCAGAGCCACCGGCCCTTCTAGCTTCCTAAGTCTGTGATTCTGTGGCTCTCCTAGAGCAGTAAATCCTACCCTACCCCAGACCTGCATGGTTAGAAATCTGGTGATGAGGTAGGCGCCTGGGTGGCTGTTGCTTTTAAGTGCTCAACTCCTGATTTCGGCTCAGGTCACAATCCCGGGGTCATGGGATCCAGCCCGGCGTGGGGCTCCCCACTCAGCACAGAGCCGGCTTGAGATTCTCTCCCCCGCCCCCCTCTCTCTTCACCCCGCAAAATTTAAAGAGATCTGGCGATGGGAGCCCGGCAATCTGTCTTCCACCCAACCCTCTAGGTGATTCTCCCATAAACCAGTTGGAGACCGCTGGCCTATAGCAAAGAACAGGAAAACAAAGGCCAGTTGACCAATGGGGTGCTGCTAAAGGATTAACAAACAAAGCCCTGACTGCAGTGGTGCAAATACTCCCTTCTGTGGCCAATTGCAAGCCATCAAGGGGCTGTCACTGAGCGGGTACACCTAGGAAGGGTTGAGAACACGGCCCGTGCACCCACCCTGTGAGCGGGCTCTAGCACATCTCTGTGAGTCAACTCTGACTGCAAAACCTTATCACACGCAGGGACCGGGCAGCAGAGAGAGAGAGAGAGAGAGAGAGAGAGAGAGAGAGAGAGAGAGGGAGAGGGAGAGAGGGTCTGGAACTGAGACTATGTCTTTGGGTTTGTAGTGGTGGGGTAATGAGTGGGGGGAGGTCTCCGGCTGGGCAGGAAGAGAAAGCATATATTAGAGTTTGTGCTTGGGCGGGTTATAATATGAATTTTGCACTCCCGTGAAAGCTGACTGGTGGAGAGAGAGGAGTAAACAATTTCGGCTGTTAGTTGGGCCCAGTGATAAATGAGTGCCAAGTAGACAAATACTGAATCCCAGAAACACAGTTAAAATCAGTGTTCTATTGTATGAACGCAGCACAATTTATGTATCCACTACTGATGAGCATTTGGGTTCTTTCCAGTTTGGATCTATTACGAATATTCTAGTGTTGCCGCCATGAACATTCTAGCACTTTTTTTTTTTTTTTTTTTTTAGAACATACAAATGCACTTCTGTTGAGCAAATGCCTAGAAGCAGAATTGTTGGATCACAGTATTCCCATGATCCCTTTTAGAGGAAACTTCCAGTTTTCCACCATAGTCTGTGCCGGTTTCTTCACCTGTGGCACCCGAGAGTTCCCCTTACCCTATATATTCTCTAACACCTCATGTTTTTCTTCTTTTTAATTTTCTCCATTTAGGCATCAAACTTATCTTTTTTTCTTTTAAAGTAGGCTCCACACATAGTGTGGAGCCCGACGCAGGGCTTGAGCTCACAACCCTGAGATCAAGACCTGAGCTGAGATCAAGAGTCAAACACTTAACCAACTGAGCCACCCAGGTGTTCCTAGGCATCAAACTTTCTCATTTTATTATTATTTTAAAAATGTTTTTAATTTTTAAATGTTTATTTATTTTTGAGAGAGAGAGAGAGACAGAGCACACATGGGGGAAGGGCAGAGATAAAGGGAGACACAGAATCCGAAGCAGGCTCCAGGCTCTGAGCTGTCAGCACAGAGCCTGATGTGGGGCTTGAACCCATGAGCGAAGAGATCATGACATGAGCCAAAGTTGGGCACTCAACAGACTGAGCCACCCAGGCACCCCATTTATTATTATTACTCTTTTTTTTAATGTTTATTTTTGAGAGAGAGACAGAGAGCGTGAGTGGGGGAGGGGCAGAGAGAGAGGGAGACACAGGATCCGAAGCAGGCTCCAGGCTCCGAGCTGTCCACAGAGCCCGACGCGGGGCTCGAACCCATGAAGTGTGAGATCATGACCTGGGCCGAAGTCAGACGCTCAACCGACTGAGCCACCCAGGCGCCTCTATTATTATTACTTTTTAATGTTTATTTATTTTTGAGAGAAGGAGACAGAGTGTGAGTGGGGGAGGGGCAGAGAGGGAGACACAGAATCGGAAGCAGGCTCCAGGCTCCGAGCTGTGAGCACAGAGCCCGACGCAGGGCCTGAACCCATGAACTGTGAGATCATGACCTGAGCCGAAGTCAGACGCTCAGAAGTCAGATGCTCAGCCGACTGAGCCCCCTGGGTGCTCCTAGGCATCAAATTTATCATTTTCTTATTATTTTCTTAGCGTTTAGTTTTCAGAAAGAGAGATCACACGTGTGTGAGCACTAGTGGGTGAGGGACAGAGAGAGGAGACAGAGGATCCAAAGCAGGCTCTGTGCTGACAACAGACAACCCTATGTCGGGCTCGAACTCAAGAGCCATGAGATTGTGACCTGAGCTGAAGTTGGATGCTTAATTGAGCCACCCACTCAAACTTATCATTTTAATTTTAATTTCCCTGATAACTGATTAAACAGAGCACGTTTCATATGCTTTTTGGACATTTGATTATCTTTTTTTGTGAAATGTCTCTCCAAGTTCTTTAGTTCTTTTGCCCATTTTTTTTGTTGTGTTGTTCTGTCTTTTTCTTATAGATTTGTAGGAATTCTGGTTATAGAAGCCTTTGTCACATACATGTGTCATGAATATCTTCTCGCATTTTGTAGGTTATCTTTTGCCTTCTTTTTTTTTTTTTAATTTTTTTTTTTTAACGTTTATTTATTTTTGAGACAGAGAGAGACAGAGCATGAACGGGGGAGGAGCAGAGAGAGAGGGAATCACGGAATCTGAAACAGGCTCCAGGCTCCGAGCTGTCAGCACAGAGCCCGACGCGGGGCTCGAACTCACAGACCGTGAGATCATGACCTGAGCCGAAGTCGGACGCTCAACCGACCAAGCCACCCAGGCGCCCCTTTTTTGCCTTCTTAATGGTGTCTCTTGATGAACAGAAGTTCTCCATTTTAATACAGTTCAATTTATTGTTCCCTTTACATTTGCATGTTCTGTTTAAGAAATGTTTCTCTATTGTAAGGTCATATGGATGTCCTGCTAGGCCACTTAGTAGTTTAAAGTGAGGTCTCGGGGTTGTCTTGAAGGAGGGAGGACAGGGAAGTATGTTCAACAGGGGTGGGCAGGGGAGATGAGCCTTATAGCCAAGCTATGCTCCGCGTTGCCCTGATGGAAAGAGAACTCATCTTTAATTGCCTATGAGGAAACTTGGGGCTCAGAAAGGTTAAGTGACTTGCCTAGGATTATGCAGCTAGTGACAGTCCTTGAACATGAACCTGGGCTTTCTGCCTCCTGATCAAGTTCATCACCCATGGGTTCTGAGAATTGAAGGAAGCCAAAGAGGATCTTAGACTCCCCCCTTCCCTTCTTACATGTCTGTGTGGCTTTGCGGGAATGTGACAGGGGAATGTGTTGCCAGGGGAGAGGACGTTTGTTCTTCTGGTAGCCCTTCCTGACAGCATCATTACTGATGCAGACAGTCCTTTTTGATCTCTGCAGTCTGATGCCTGAATGTGACTATATTCTGCTTTGTCATTTCTAGGATTAACCACCGGTTGCTCTTGGACATTGGGGCACTGAGCTTGGCCATGGCTATGGGTCTGATAATTGGTCTTCTGACAGGTAAGTATGAGACCACCCTGCTTCCCCATGGTGCAGGGCACAGGCCTCAGGGCCAGAGTGCACCTGCCCCATGGCTGGATGCGTATACCCATCCCCTTCTCTGTGAACCCCCTCAGCTCCGGCCAAATGAGGCAAAGCACTCAGACCTTGATTAACAACAACAAGAGAATCACATCATTTCAGCATGGGAAAGGCCCTCAGAGGCCGCTTGCTGTAGGTGTGGACTCTGAGGGCCAGAGAAAGTTAAGAGACTTTCCTGAGGTTTAAGTAGGGGTGAGTGGCGACACTGCAACCTTGCGAACCCAGGGCTGGTGGCTTCACCCAATTTTGTGCATAAAGCCAAGGAAACCCTTAGGCCAAAAAGCTTACCTTTATTCCCTGAGAATACTCAAAGTATTATTTCGTTCAGCAAATATTTATTCAGTATCTACTATGAGCCAGACACTATTCTTAGGCACTAGGGACACAACAGTGAACAAAACAAGTTCCCTCATCCCATGGGGTTGATATTCTAGTGGAGGGGGTGGCAATAAATAAACGAAGACGTAGAGTATTTGCTGTGTTGGAGACTCAGGGTAGAGGAGCACAGAGTCAGCGTGAGGGTGGGGTACTCTTTTAGAAGGGGAGGAAGGGTGAGGCCCCTGGGTGGCTCAGTGGGTTAAGTGTCTGACTCTTGATATCTGCTCAGGTCCTGATTTCATGGTTGTAGGATCCAGCCCTGGGTCAGGCTCTGTGCTAAACGTGGAGCCCGCTTGGGGATTCCCTCTTTTCCCCTTTCTCTCTCTGCCCCTCTCCTGCTTGCACTCTCTCTCTTTCTCAAAATAAATAAACATAAAAAAAAAAAAAAAAAAAAGCATGGGAAGGAAAGGTCTATCTAATAAGTTGACCTTTAAGCAGAAACCTGAACAGAGAGAGGGAACAAGACCTACCACCCACGTGTTTATTTGGCAGAAGAGCATTCCATGAAAAGGGATAGCAAGTGCAAAGGCCCTGAGGCAGGAGCAAAGAATGCTCGGGGTGGCTGATATGGATATAGTGAAAGGGAGAGTGGCAGGGGTTGAGAACAGAGTGGTAATAAGGAGCGAGATAATTCTGAGATGGGAAGCCATTAGAAATCTTTAAACAGAGGATTGAAGTATGCTTTTGCTCCTGCAATATGACAGAATGGCGAAGAACCTCAGGGAGTTACTAATTTGCCAGTCTTGTTTATATGCTAGGTGAAAAGATGTTTTCTGTCCAGAACTGCTCACCTTTATTCAACAAGCAAACAGCTTTATTGGTTGGACATTCATATATTGTTTCCCTAAGCAGGGAATGAATGCCAAATAAGAGAGAAAATAGCATTAACAGACGTAAAAGAGTTGTATGGCCTTGGGCATATCGGTTTACTCTCTCTCTGAGCCTGGGCCTTGGGAGGCTTTTCTGTAAAATGAAAGGACCGTGGTAGCTAATCATTGGGCTTCTTTTATGCTCCAAAACAAATATGAAGGTACTTTTTGGAATTGCCTGGGTGATTTTAGACAGCAAGACTGACTAGAATCACTTTAATATACCAACTGGCCTCAACTTTCATCAGAGTCGAGGAGATTAAATACAGATGAGAAAAATGCCTCCCTCTGTAAGTCTGCGTTCCATCTGTGGTGGCGGTCCAATCCTGAGTAGGGTTACCAGATTTAGCGAGTGAAAATACAAGGCACCCGTTTTTTAAATTCAAAATTAACTGAGCATCCTAGATTACTTTATCTGGCAACCTTCACCCAGACTATGACACCATTCACCATCGTCACTAGTATTCACAAAATGACACTGATGTGCACTGTCTTGTAAAACCCCTGGGAGGGCCTTTTTTTAATGCTTCACTGGAGTCAAAAAAGAAAATGGAGGAAAAGACACAGTGTTCCTTTAGGAGTCAAGACCAATGAGCGTCCCTCTTTTCATGCAGCTTTGAACATAAGAAAGCTGGTGAATAAGAAAAATGTGAACAATGGAAGGGAAAGAGGCCACTAAGCAGCCAAGATAGCACCTGACTCCCTAAAGTCAAGCATTTTACTTGTCAAGAGGCCCCTGATTTGGGGCCTGTCTACATTTACTTAAGAAACAATCCTATGGGGGCACCTGGGTGGCTCAGTTGGTTAAGTGTCCAACTTCGGCTCAGGCCATGATCTCACCATTCATGAGTTCAAGCCCCGCATTGGTCTCTGTGCTGACAGCTCAGAGCCTGGAGCCTGCTTTGGATTCTGTGTCTCCCTCTCTCTCTGCCTCTTCCCTGCTTATGCTCTCTCTCTCTCGCTCTCAAAAATAAATAAACAGTAAAAATTTTTTTTAATAATAAAAAAAAGAAACGATCCTATCAAGCATGGCTATTGGGTTTCTGAATTCAGGCAGATTAGAAATGGCAGGTTAGAGGTGCGATAGTTTTCTCGAACTAAGGCACACTGGTAGAAGTTAGAGGTCAAAGTAGACAGCCTAACAGAAGAAAAATTCTTTAAGCCAGACACTAGAACATGTAAAGCTTGGGCTGCTGAGAGAAGAAGCCAACAACCCCAACAGCTATATACTTTCTCTGCATTATATAGTGCATTTCATAAATGGATGTTCCTAGCAATATTTCCGATTAAAAAAAAAGCCTAAATGTGTTTAGTGTTGTCTCATAAGACACGAAAATATAGCATATTTTGAATGGATTTTCATCAGCTATCTGGAAAGTTCATGTAGGTGTTAGAGATCGTTTCTGAGTAATTCTAGCTAAATGAAGGGTGCTGGTTGCCTCCTACATGCCAATATCAGTTAAAGGTGTGCCCTACAAAAGGAAAATGTGACTAAGTACATGCCTACTCTTGTTAATCTTAATATTTAATGCATGAGGGCCGATCATCATTAAAAATACACAGATAAGGGGCGCCTGGGTGGCTCAGACAGTTAAGCATCTGACTTCGGCTCAGGTCATGATCTCACAGTTCGTGAGTTTGAGCCCTGTGTCAGGCTCTGTGCTGACAGCCTGGAGCCTGCTTCAGGTTCTGTGTCTCCCTCTCTCTCTCTGCCCCTCCCCCGCTCATATTCTGTCTGTCTCTCAAAAATAAATAAACATTAAAAAAAAAAGAAAAAAGGTGAGCAGTCACTTCATGTATCCTGGGAAATTCGGCCAACTTTGTGCAGCTGGAGGAAGGCACAGGGCCAAGCTCTCTGGGCAGGGGCGGGATGGGCAGAGAGACGAGCAGGCACAAAAGCAAGTTGGTATAAACTACTTTCCTCACTAACAAGTGGAATCTTGAGCTGAGGTCATGGAGAGTTTATTGGAGCTGGTGACGCAGGACCTACAGGGCCACCTAATTGGAGTTGCTGTCCATGGTAGTTCCTGTGTTCTAAATGGATCCACTTTTAGGTAGGGGCACCATGTTCTATTCCATCTTGGGAAGCATGTCAGATCCGTGGCTATTGCATACCTCTCACTGTCATCTTAATCCTTTGGAGATATAATTGCACTTGCCAGTTTCCTTTAAAAGGTGTTTATAGAATTAACTAAGCTGGTCCAGGAAGGACAGCACTCCAATTTGTCTGTCTCCTGGTTGTAGAAGAAAAAGGGATTTTTGTGGAGATAACCATACCTGGCATAGGATATTTTTATTAATTTTGAGATAACAAATGCTGTGCCCTAAAGGTTTAACATGTAATTTTGAATTTTAACAGGTTTGGTCTTAAACCTCAAAATATGGAGAGGACCTCATGTATCTAAATATTTTGATGACCAAGCTTTCTGGGAGGTAAGATTTTTAACCTAATGTCATAGATTTTGAGTGAATGAACTCAAAAAGATACCTGGTATATCTGTTTATAGGTTGACTCGGTGTTTGGAGAACAAAATAAAAACAAAATGTGCGTGCGTGTGTGTATACATGTGCTGGTGAGGGCTGGGGAGGTGGTAAAGGTTACCATTTCCCTGATGCCTCAAGGTCACCGAAGGTCAGAGATGTGAGAATGGCCGCTGGCCACCCTTCTCCCATCTGGAGTCATCAAAGTGGGCAAGTAGTTTGACAGGAAGGTGATAGGATCCTGCAAGGCAAGGGCCAGAAGGCCCGGGCCAACAAATCTATTCCCCTCATTTGACAGACACACTGAGCGGAACCATGGCCGTTCAAGTTCTCGAGTGAGTGTGTGGCACAGCTTGATCTAGAACACAACTCTTGATGAATTATAGCCAGTGGACACAAGAAAACATACTATAGGAGTCTGGGATCATTCAGCCAAAGAACAGAGAGCTCAAACAATGCAGCCGCTGCTGTGGGTGTCTGTGTTCCGTGTCGCATCTGTTCTCATGACTAGGCTAGAAAGAGGGTCAGGGCTCATTTCCCGTCATCCTCCCTTTGACCTACACTCTCACATTTCACTAAGAACTCTGATATGTGTAGGACGCCAGGGTGGCTCGGTTGGTTAAGAACTCTGATATGTGTCACCTTAGGTAACTTCCATTTGATGCTGAGGTTGAGTGGGCAAACTTGCAAAACTATAAATGGGAGGTTGGGGCCGACAGAGGTCAGGCTAACGCCCAACATCATACCATTGTGAGTGGCAGAGACAGGAACCAGGCTTCCTGAGTCCCAGGCCGATCCTTTCTCCACCTGGCATGCCAAGATACTGATCACGAAAGGGACAGAGAACCAGCCTTATTATGGATGCGCCTTGGCATTAGCATTTGTAGAGGCAAAAAGGAGAACCGGCCTCTTGTCCTTTTCCTCCCTTCTTCATCGCTTCTCTTTCCTTCTCTTCCTCTTCAAACAGCTTTATGGAGGTGTAACTGACAGCAAACACATATTTAAAGTAATATAACTTGATACATTTAAACATATTTATATGCCCATAAAACCGTCACCACCATGTTTCCTCATGCCTCTTTGAAACTACTCCCTCCCCGCTCCACCCCATTCCGTCCCCAGGCAAACACCTAACTGCCTTCTGTCCAATAGATTGGTTTACATTTTCTACAGTTTTATAAAAACGAATCACACGGAACATTCTTTGGCATCTTTTCGCCAGCGTAATTATTCTGAGAGTCACCCATTACGTGGGTGCTTGTAAAGCGTCTCATCTCGTACCAGCTTTTCCCTCCAGCTGGTCTCTCCCAGTCCCTGCAAGGGTTCCTGCCCCTCTGGCGGCAGCAGGGTGATCTAGTGAAAGAGTTACTCAGAAAACTGGTTTAATCCAGCCATTCATTGGGCAAGTATTTATTGAGCAACTACTATACGCCAAGCATTCTGCTGATTAACCAGATATGCCGCAAACAGGACAAATGTCCAGCTCAATTATTTGAGTTGCAATCAACATTTGCTAACTAAATGGAGGAAATCTGAGGAACCCCGCCTCACACTGGCCACTGCGGCAGTGGGCGAGATGGAACAATGAATGGAGACCAGTTCTGCAGGGTGTCACATAGGCCAGTTTCTCAACCTCTCTTACTGGTAAAATAAGGATGGTAATCTTTGTTCTACCTCACCAGGTTGTTTGGGAGACCAAATGAGAGGTCATAATGTCCGTAACTACATTCTGTAAAATGCAAAGCAGCACATGAATGTGAAACGGGGGGTTAACCAACCACAAAGGAATGCGTAAGCCTAATACTTATCGTTTATCGTAAGCCTCCGGTGTCCGATTTTGCGCTAGATGCTTTTCAACATTATCTGACTTTTATCCTCGCAATAACCGTGCCCAAGAGTAAGGATCCCAGTCTCGAAGATGAGGAGTAACTTGTCCAAAATGATAGAGCTAGTAAGTAAATGGAAAAGGAGGAATTGAACTGGTGTCTGGCTCCGAAGACACAGCACGCGTGTGTGTGTGTGTGTGTGTGTGAGTGTGTGTGTGTTGTGGGCAGTTGCTGGAGGACAGTCACTTCTCGCCCCGCTATTCTGATTTAGTTTCTTACAGCTGAGTAGAGCCATTTACTCAGCGGTATAACACAGCTTTCATTTGAAAAGCCTCCATTAAAGAGGCAAGAATTCAAACTTCCAAAGCTGATAAATCCAAGGGGTGATTTTTTTTTTTTTTTTTTTTTTTGTAAACCATCCAAAAAGGATTTTAAACATTATTGAATCTCCTAATGCACTTCAGGGAACCAGACTCCTGGGAGTTGGAAGGGACATTCCTCTGCTGGTTGCCCAGACCATGCCTGGAGGTTTGGGGGTTGGGGTACTCGCTATTCCCCAGAGGTCCCCCATCTCATCCTCGGATGGTTCTATTACTAATTGATCATTTATTCACTAATTAATTCCATTTAAAGTATTACCTGATCTATGACAGAGCTCTTGGGTGGAGAGCCAGGGAGACGAATCTAAACAAAATACAGTTCTAGGTCTCAAGAAACTGCATATACTAATCCCCTGTCTTCCTGTAGATGACAATAATCCTAACTCAGATGCTGATTTACAAAAATTCAGTTCATAACACAAGATTTCATTGGCTTGTGCCTTCACTAAGAGAGTAAATTCCTTCCTTCAACTTTTAATTTCAATAACCCATGGATTTTATTTTGTGCTTTCCAAAGCACAAGGACTCACTGACATCCACTTATTCAAATTAATCCCACAGTTAACCTTTCTGCAGAAAATAGCTTTGTTGTGAGTCTGCCGCAGGCAAGCCCCTGTTCTGGGTACTGTGGGGGAGGAGGGCATCTCAGAGAAACTAGGGCTTTCAGCCCTTGGAGGGACTGGATCTTTCTAGGTGCATAGCTCTGTTCAGAACGGAGTTCGTGATCCTGGCAGTAGCTGCTGGAAGAAGGAGAGGAGGGGTAGGATCCTGAGTCTGGGGAGGTCAGGGAAAATGGAGCTTGGAGTTGTGTTGGATTTGGGTAAGTGACAGGAAGTGAAAGACACTGCAAGCAAGGGGAACAGGAGAAGCATGAGGCCATCTGGCTCAGCAGAGAGTTGGTGAAGGGAAGGATGAAAGGTAGGCTAGAGCCACTTGACTTACCCTTCAGGCAGCTGGAAGCTCCCAGAAGTTTCAGTGGGGAAATGGTACAGATAATGTTTGAGAGTCGAGTAAAGTTAAGTTTAAGCTTGTAGAATGGATTCTGAAACGAGTGCAAGTATGCCGAAGATCATCCACTGGCTTCTGAACAAGTATTTGCAGCTTATTTTTAACATGATTTCATTGCCAAGAAATACAAACACCACCACTGATTTAGCATGAAAATACCTCAGAATGTGTTATGAGTTCCTCCTGCTGTTTTGTAAAATTCTCGAAACCTAGCCTTGTCGCACGGGTATCACCCCAGCTTCCGATTAAAATAAATGTTCTAGACACACAGTAAGGATCCAACAAATGCTTGTTCAACAAAAATGAGGAGAGGCGGTTTTTAGAGCAAAGTAGGAAAACAGATTAGGAGCCTGCCAACTGACTTCTCTCCTGGAGAGGCCCCTGAAAAAGAGCATTGTTCTGGAAGGTGGATCTGAATTCAAGTCCTAGCTCCCTCAGTGGCAGGCTAGTGCCTTCAGGCAAGTCACTTTCCTTTTCTGGGGCGGTTTCTTCGTTTGTAAAATGGGCTCAAATTCCACATTCTGGAGGCAGATCTGGGTTCCACCACCTCTTGTCCTGGGGTCTCTCCGAGCTTCAGTGCCCTCATCTCTGAAATGGAGAGAGTGATAGCAGTATCTCGCTAGATTGTTGTAGGATTTAAAGGAGATACCGTGTGGGAAACGACAGCACACGGATCCATAAAAAAAAACGCCCCATAAATGTTAGCTCCTCGGATTTCCTGTTCTAGAATTCTGTGATCCAGGTTACTCAACACGCAGTGATGTCTGGTGGGCGTGACACGGCACAACCAAACAACCTGGTATTTTCAGCTTGCAGAAGAGAACACCCAAAGGGGACCTAAAGACAATCTTCAAATACTTCAAAGACTGTCACGGAGAAAAAGAAAACGATGTTTTTCTATGCTTCTCCAAAGAATTTAAGTAGGCCCAGTGGGCAATGCTGTGTAAATGCCGAACAAGTTGAACTTGTCTGCAAAACGGAATGAATTGCTTTGTACGGTACTGTGTCCTCCATCACTGGAGACATTCAAACAAAAGCCGATCACCGTGTATCCACGACTTGTGCAAAGAGCTCTGAGAATGAAGGTCTATCGAAGAGCTCTTCCAATTCAGATTTTATGAAAGACCTTCTAAGATCTTTGTGATGAGACAGCATTTTGGTCCAAATAGAAGTTTCCAAAGACCAGACTCAGTATGTGTCCACATTTCAAAAGTCTAAGGGCTCATCTGTTTGCTTTGCTTTTACAGTTTCCTCATTTGGCTGTTGGATTTTAAGCAAAAGCATCCAAGAAGCAGAAGTCCTGTCTGAAATCGAGACCACCTCCTTTCGTTGTTATTCACCCTTTTTGTGTGTACAACAGACACTCTTTACAGTGAAGTCTCCCTAATTACATACAATGAGACAAGGTCAGAGATAAATGCGATATTTAAAAAAAGATTAAACATTTGTTTAAATGGTCATTTCATAATAGCTTAAAATAAATGTTTGGTTTCCTTTTTTTTTTAATTTAACGTTTATTTATTTTTGAGAGAGAGAGTGAGAGTGGGGGGAGGGCCAGAGAGAGGGAGACACAGAATCGGAAGCAGGCTCCAGGCTCCGAGCTGTCCGCACAGAGCCCGACGCGGGGCTCGAACTCATGGACCACAAGATCACGACCTGAGCTGAAGTCGGACGCCCAACCGACTGAGCCACCCAGGCGCCCCTAAATGTTTGGTTTCCTTAAAGATGATGCTATCAATATTTTCTTGGGTGCAGACACATAATTAAGATATTGGTTCAACTTTTTGTTTTAAACATACACATTTAACTTTATTTCATTGGTTGAATTTTTTAATGTTTATTTATTTTGAAAAAGAGAGCGTGTGCACATGTGTGAGCTGGGGAGGGGCAGAGTGAGAGGGAAAGAGAATCCCAAGCAAGCAGGCTCTGCGCTGTCAGCATAGAGCCTGACACAGGGCTTTATGTCATGAGCTATGAGCTCATGACCCAAGTCAAAAATCAAGAGTCGGATGCTCAACTGACTGAAGCACCCAGGCGTCCCAGTATTGGGTTCAATTTTATTGACAATTCTTAAGATTCTTTCTCATGCTCCACGAAGTGTGTTGTGCTACCCAGTGAACTCTTGTCTACATCGGCAGAGCAGATGATATAAAACAGGGAAAAATTAAGAATTCACTTATATTTAGCCCTATAATGTGGACACTGTGTTTCTAGTCCAGCAGTTTCACAAAGTAGTTCTTATTCCCCGAGCACAGGAGAAGATGTTGTGGTCCATTGTGGAGGTACACCGACTCAAGATTTCAAAACTAGTTCTATGTACGACCTTGAGAAATTTAAGTTTCCACCGTCTGACTCCTCCATCCGTAAAAAGAGAAGGTGGACCTTCAACTTCTAAGGTGCCCTCCAGTTCTCTAAAAACCCACCGTGAATGATTGGCTGTGGGATGGCAACAACACGGCCATTTCTTTGAGTGTGTGTGGATGCCCAGGCAATATTCCAGACCATATGTGCTAGAAGACCACGTGGCTGGTAGGGAAAAGAGTACCACAAATTTAAATCATCTAAGAGGTATTTTGTGTTTCACGAAGGACTAACTGTAGCAAGTTTTATGAAAGAAAACATTTCGAGCTGTAGTTCTGAAGAGCATGGATCCCATAGTTATCTTTAGATGTATCCCATAGTAAATCTTTAAAAAAAGATTCCCATTTTGCCAAGATTCAGGAAGAGCCTGACAGATAATAGGGTTCCAAAGAGAAACAGACTACGAGAATTCGCGGTAGTTAATGTTTGTAATTATAATTGACCTTGCTGGGTCTATCTTGAGGTTGGTGGTTCAGTACAGAGATACGATGAAACTTGGAATCCAAATGACTGTCAAACCAACAACATAAAATCCTGTTGCCAGAGTAAAGCCTAGTGTCAAGTCTCTATCCTCTTCCTCTTTCCTTCAATGGTGGATGCGAACTGTCGGCGTCCCGCCAGGACCATGTGTCATCGCTGAGTGACTGACTGCCAACCCCTGCCTCCCCCATCAGTGGTACTGAAGGGACACTTCTGAGCAGCCTCGTGGCTGAAATCGGGAGCTTCTCTTCCGACAGGTTCACTCCCCCTTGGGAGACCCTCAGTGGCTACTGACGCTGAAATGTTTGCAGAATTTTTGGCAAAACTGTAGAAACCAAACACAAAGCATAGCAAGAAAGAATTCTGGCCACCGTGTAGATTTAAAAACATGAAAATGTTTATATCTTATTTAACATCTGACACAGAAGAAGCCACATTTACACAGACACATTAAATCTTCAGAGCACTTGAATCACAGTTTTGGACCTTAGATATGACAAATGCTCATACGAGATGTATCCGTAATTTCTTCCGTAATTGGTTTTTACAAGTTATACCATGATAAGACTTAATTAAAGTTACTCATGTGGCATATTTTCAACATTTTATAAGTAAATCCGATGCTTACCACAATCGATTTTTGTTGCTTACACAGGAAGTTCTCATGATTTTAGTATTACACAAATCGAAGCTGAGACCACACTCAAAAATGAGCTTAGAAAATGGCATTACAAAAAACTGGGAGTGAGAAGTAAAAAACCCATGCAGGGCTGCTGCGCAGAAGTAAATCGGAGGTTTTCACTGCCATAAGTCTTCAGTGCGGCCAAACTTAAAAACCAGTCCCCTGCAAATGAAATCAGAAACATCACACCTAGTTGAGTTTGGGGCGAAAATGAGTATGTGAGATTTGGAAAATGGTGGGAAATTGGCAACAAAGAACTGCCGAGTCGTATGAAAAAAGCCATGGAACGTATCAGAATAGACACTGATCATGTGCGGTTACCCACCAACTCCACCACTGCCTTAGCTTCCAGGGGCTGAAGACGTAGGTCACCCTTAAAAAGTTAACCAGAGTTTAGTAGGTAACCATACTATCATATTCAATCCACAAACCTTTCTTGGGTGTAGATGTGTTAGACACTAGGGCTACAAAGATGAGCAAGATGCAGGGTCCCTGCCCCCAAGTTGTTCACGTTCTTGATGACACAGCGTGGTAATGGCGAGAGAGGTGAGGAAGGGGGAGGAGGTATTTATACCACGTGTCGAGGGAGCACAGAAGCCTATAGAATTTATTCAGCCTGAATGTGTTAGAAAAGGAGTCACAGGGGCAGTAATATTTGAGATGGGCTTTGAGGGGCAAGCAGGAGTCTGAATGGGAGATTTGCAGGGACAAGCTAGTTTGATGAAGGAGGAGGTTTCAGGAGAGGAAACAGTAGATCAAAAGGCAAAGAGGAAGAAAAGCCCACGGGGCCTCGGGAAGAGACCAGGAGGAAAAGCCCAGGAGACCGTGGCGTCAGGAACACGCACACACAGAACGTACAATCCAGGGTTTGGGGGGGGAGCGATCTACAGCTCTCTTCAAGGTTTCTACTTCAGAGGGGCAAGAGGGCAATTACACACATAAGAAGATACCTGTCTAGGTCTAGATCTGTAGATACACATAAAGGTGTCCGAGGTGCAGAACAGGAAGAGTCCAGTACAGCTAGATTAGAGCTTAAGGGGTAAGAAAGAGAGGGAATGGAGGTGGCCAGGATTTGGTAAGCCAATTGACCAGGGTGGCAAACTGCCCACAGGGGCTTTCCGACTCTTAAGTGAGTCAAGAGGGCAGCGCCAGCCTGTGCGCTCTACTCCAGGGGGCAACTGACCCCCCTCTCGGCCGATTTCTGAAATGGGGTTATGCTGAGCTGCGTCCCCTACTTGAAAGGAACAACTATTCGCCTCCAGCTGATGGTTGCCATGCGAGGCTCAGGATCGTCAGATCTTCCAGTTTTTGAAGAAAAGCCAAAAATTCAGATTTTGATGTAAAAATCTCTTGATTCTGAACCGTCGGCTCAATAAAACAGAAAATACCGTACAGGATAAACAAGACACAACTGTGGACAGAATCTTGCGGGATGGCCGCTAGTGTGGAGTTCTTCTGGAGACAGCTCCAAGTTTTGAAAAATTTTAACAAGGGAAATGACAGGATTGGAGCCATGTTTTTAGAAGGAAAAGTGACACAGGAAAACTGGATTCAAGGGAGGAGCCAATCAGGGATGTGAACTGCTCAGGACGGGATGGTGGTGACCGAACAGGAGAAACGGACAACAAGGGAACAAGTTTAAGACAATTCAGAGGCAGGTTCACTGGGCCTTGGATGTGGGGGGCCAGCGTGAGGGCGAAACTGAAGAAGGAAGCAGACGCCAGTGGCATATGGAGGTTTTCATTTTGTTTTCTCATCTGCTTCCCAGTTACCAGTGTATACTTAAGGTTAAGCCTACAATCCTAATGATCAGTTTACCCTTAGAAAAATAAACACTCAAGCGTCTTTTGATGAAAACAAAAATGCAACCAGGAAACGGTCTATACACTCTCGCAAGTATGTTAATTTCTCTTTATAAAGGATTTCCTAAATGCTCCAAAAAGCGATCTGGTCTCTATCTTCTGGTTAGGATGAGGGAGGCCTCCACCCTCCAGAGAGCCTGAGTGCGACACACTTCAGAATACTACCCAACAGATGTAAATTGTAATCTGAAGAGTTTCTTGGGCAAAAGCCAGTCCCTCCTACACTGTCAGATGGTCACCTTTGGTACTGACATCTGTGTCTGATTTCTGAAACCGTAACTTCTCAGCTGTTGCTGAGTATTGTTCTGTTACGAATCAGAATGGTAGGCAATCAGCTACAACTATCCTAGTAGCAGTGCCTATTTGCTGAATTTGATTTCACTTTGCTTACAGTATTTTCAAAAACCCGAATTCCTTTTCAGACTTCATAGGGACAACAGGACCAAATGAGAAACTAACCAAACTTGTTGCATATAAAAGGAATTTATCGTAATTTGGGACGAGTCGATGACTGGTTTCCGAGGTTTTGTGACATATGAAAACTGCCGTATGAACTTAGTGTTTCTTCTCTCATTGGAAGAGATACACATTTCCCGAAAATCTTCCCCCTCAATCCTCTGTTCCTCCGTGCTGTGACAGAGTGACTTCTCTGCCACCAGCAGCATCTCAGCGTGGAACCTGTTTCATCCTTTATCACTGCCAGAGTAAATAATGATAAAGAAGGCTGCTGTTTGCCCCTCCCTGGCTGGTTCTCAGTAAATCCCCTCCCTAGGAAGCTTTTCTTACGCACCCTTACGCTACCTTCCTTTGGCTGAAGTTGTGGGGTACTTAGTTCTCGGGGCACCTCTACCCCTGGGGACATACGGGAGTAGCGAGCTCAGGGTGCTTGGTCCTTCCTTACAGATGCCCAAGACTCAGCACCGCGGCTTGAAATGACAAGAAATCCTATCAACCCTGTCTTTCTCATAAGCATGCTACACTACCCTACAAAATAACAAACGTCCTCAAATTTTATTTCATACGTTGAGGAATGAGGTTTACTCATGCTGCGTTTTTGAAGTCTAGTGTTACACTCTAAAAAAAGGACGGGGGAGGAGGGAAACAGAACTAACACTAAACAACCCGTTGCGGACAGCAAAAGGAGAAAACGCCAACTGAATTCACCCCAGATTTCAAATGTCATCATCCCAGTAGAGCTGGAGCCTGAACTCGAGTCAGCCTCAGTTCTAGCCGGACGATCTCAGACAAGGAGCCTACCTTCTCTGTGCTTGTTCTCACATATAACATGGGGATGACGGGGTGTCCTCCAGAGCTGTGCCGGGGATTGGCTGAGAGCATACAGGTAAAACACTAAGAAAGGTGCCTCATGGGGCACCTGGGTGGCTCAGTCGGTTGAGCGACCAACTTCGCCTCAGGTCATGATCTCACAGTCTGGGAGTTTGAGCCCCGCATCAGGCTCTGTGCTGACAGCTCAGAGCCGGGAGCCTGCTTTGGATTCTGTGTGTGTGTCTCTCTCTCTCTTTCTTCCTCCCCCGCTCATGCTCTGTCTCTGTCTCAGAAATAAACATTAAAAAAAAAAAAGAAAGGTGCCTCGTGCATAATAATTGCTCAATGAACTTTGGTCATTATTATTTTCCACATAAAATCAGTGGCTTAACTTTTTGTTATTGTTGTTTAAATTCTTTGGGTTTTCTCCACTAGTTTTATAAGAATGACCCAAAGATGTTGTGCCTCTTGCCACTCCTAAGTTCACACTTTTTTTTTTTAAGGTTAATTTATTGAGGGGGGGGGAAGGAGGGAGAACCAGCAGGGGAGGGGCAGGGAGAGGGGGACAGAGGATCCGAAGTGGGCTCTATGATGACAGCAGAGAGGGGCTCCAATCATGAACTGCGAGATCATGACCTGAGCTGAAGTCTGATTCTCAATGAACTGAGCCATTCAGGCGTCCCTAAGTTCACATTTGTCTTATTTCCAAACTGATTTTATAAAATTCCAAGAATTCCTGGTGAAGGAAGAAGTCTGAATATCACTGCTGAATGTTACTGAATGGCAACAATTAGCATTTCACGAGTGGTTCAAGTAGATACGGGGCTCCGATTTCCCCTTTTGGGGGGGTGGGTAGGAAGGAGCAGAGAAGGAAAGTCTGACCATGGACTATCCTACAACATACAGTAGTGTTTGAACCTTTTTTTGATTAGGGACTTCTTTGAATATCTGGTGAAAGCCATAGATCTCTTCCCAGAAACAAGCTGAAACACCAGTGTCTTGCATATACAAATGTCTGGTGGTTCCCCATCTTCAGATCCCTACTCATGGTATGATGGTTAAGAATCCCTGATGCAGAAGATAAAGAGAAGCTGTGGTGGGGCTGGGGTTGGGGAGGCTAAGGGCAGGGAAAAGGGCAGACCCTTAGTTTCCCTAAAGAGTGAACACTGAAGAAGATTATTGATAAACGTATTAAGGTTTTTAGGGGATTTTTAAAAAATTTTTTAAATGTTTATTTATTTTTGAGAGAGACAGAGAGAATGCGAGTGGGTTAGGGGCAGAGAGAGAGGGAGACACAGAATCCGAAGCAGGCTCCAGACTCTGAGCAGTCAGCACAGAACCCGACACAGGGCTCGAGCTCACGAGCTGTGAGATCATGACCTGAGCTGAAGTCAGTCACTCAACCGACTGAGCCACCCAGGTGTCCCTTTTTAGGGGATTTTTTAATCTTTTAATTTGTCATTGCATCAGAAGGATAAAGAATGTTAGGACTTCTCCACACCTCAAATCTCATGCATAAGTTCTAGTAACACCAAGGATAGAAAGAACTATAAAATGCACTCGGAAACAAAATTGTAAGGAGAAAGGGTTTTAAGCAGGCTTTCACTGAAAGCAACTGTTAGAGATACAGATTTAACATGAACATCGTCCTGATGAATGGAGAAAGAAGATGTGGTATATATACAGATACAATGGAGTATTACTCGGCAATCAAAAAGAATGAAATTTTGCCATTGGCAACTACGCGGATGGAACTGGAGGGTTTTATGCTAAGCGAAATGAGTCAGAGAAAGACAAATATCATGACTTCACTCACATGAGGACTGTAAGATACAAAACAGATAAACATAAGGTAAGGGAAGCAAAAATAATGTTACAACAGAGAGGGAGACAAACCATAAGAGACTCTTAAATACAGAGAACAAACTGAGGGTTGCTGGAGGGGTGTTGGGTGGGGGGATGGGCTAAATGGGTGATGGGTTATTAAGGAGGGCACCTGTCAGGATGAGCACTGGGTGTTATATGGAAGTGATGAATCACTAAATTCTATTCTAAATTCTATTATATATATATATATTTTTTTTTATTGGAAAAAAAAGAATGTAAACACTCTTTTTAAAGAAAAGAAACATAGGCAAATAATAAAGAATAAAATAAAATGAACATAGTCAGTGTTACGTAACTAAATCTACACAAATCATAGTTCTTCATTAAAGGGGACATGGTTGCAGTTTAAAAAACCAGTGTATGTTCCCAAGGTTGGCAACGAACCAACTCACGTATTAAAATATCTTTCTCGGCCTCATTCTTTACATGTTACGACATAGCATGGGGGAGGGGCACTGGACAGGGTAAATTTAAGCAACTAAATATAGTAAGTGACTTAAAAGAAACAATTATAAAAAAAGAATTAAGGAAATAGGATGAAGAATGCAAAAGAAACTTACCCAAAAAAGATGAAGGCATTTTGGAAAAATACAGCAATTCCAGGATATACAATGGCTTTTTCTGTAAAAATAGTGGCAAACATTTAGTTTCTGATATACTGGTGAACAGCGGTTTTCCTGCCTTACATAATTAAATTTTCTAGTAACCATGGTTGGTTTGAATATTTATTAAATGATGTAATACGTGTGACAGAGTCTAGCACTGGTTTAGTAAGTGATTCCTTCAATTAACAAATATTTAGCAAATGCATATTATGTTCAGCACCGTTATGTGCTGAGAATGTGGCAGTAAATAAAACAGGCAAAATATTTTTCATCTTCATGAAGCTAAACAATGTAGAAAATAAGGAGAAACAAATGAAGTGGGAAAAGGTAACAGAAGTGTAGTGAATGATGACATTTAAAAAAAATGTTTATTTTTTTTATTTTGAGAGGGAGAGAGCACATGAGTGGGGGAGGGGCAGAGTGAGAGGGAGAGAGAGAATCCCAAGCAGGCTCCCTGCTGTCCACACAGAGCCCGATGTGGGGCTTGATCCCACAAACTGTGAGATCAGGAGTAGAGCTGAAATCAAGAGTTGGACACTTAACCAACTGAGCCACCCAGGTGCCCCCAGCTGCCCCTCGAATGATGGTATTTTATACAGGTGGCCAGGAAGAGCTCACAAGAAGGTGACACTGGCATAAGGTCAGGGGGGATGTGAGGGTAGGGACCATGCAGAAGCAGCAGAATAGAGGGCACAAACACCTGGAGGTGGGAACATACGGGCACATGAGAGGAATGGTCATGTGTGCAAAAGAGAGAAAAGCAGGAGACAGATCAGAAAAGTACGAGGGGCGAACTGGGTGTGCGTGCGTGTGCGTGAAGATCCTATAGGGCTCTGCAGTCATGGTGAGGGCTCTGGTTTTCATTCTGAGGGAGATGAGAAGCCAATGGAGGGTCTGAGCAGAAAAGTAACATGAGCTGACATATTTTAAGAGGATTCCTCTGGCTGCTGTGTTGAGGGGATGGGAGAGTAAAAGGGTAAGGGGAGAAACAGAGACCAAAGCGGAAGCTATTTCAGGAAGTCGGACAAGAGACTACAAGGGATTGAATGAGGGTGGCAGTAATGGAGATGGCAAAAAGTGGTGGGATTCAGGGGGCGCCTGGCCGGCTCAGTCAGTAGAGCGTGCAACTCTTCTTCTCGGGGTGGTGGGTTCAAGCCCTACACTGGGTGTAGAGATCACTTAAAAATAAAATCCATAAAAATAAAGTGGTGGGATTCAGGATATATTTTAACAGCAGAATCAATAGGATTTGCTGATGGACTGATGTGGGGTGAGAGAGAACAAGAGGTATCATCTTTGACAGGCCTTAATCACCCAGTTTTTGGCCTAAACATTTGGAGGGACAGAGTAGCCACTAGTGACTGCCAGGGGAACATTTGTTCCAATTTATCCCAGACTGAAGCTGAAATTCTCCTAAGTTTCTACTACTGGAGCCAAGGTGTGATGAATAGATAAATTATCAACTTTTTCTCAGAATAGTTTTAACTTAATCTGATTACCGTAACAGCTGGTTTGCATAGGCCTTCACTACTACAGGGCCACATTAAATATTCCATATTAGTGGTAACAATGGCTCATAAAGATCCTACAGAAAGGCAACTTATAAAATTACACATCTCCTGATAATAATTCTCAAAGCATAACTTGACTCCAGAAGCCTTTAGGAAAAAAAAAATCACTAAAAACTCTAGGAGATAAACACTTTCCTACAAAAAGGGGCTCTGTATTAATAACAGCTATATCCAGGAAAGAAGAATTACAAATAATATTATTTACTTCTTTGAGCTCTTTTATGTTTTCAGTATTCTACAATAAACAAGTATTATGGAATTCAGATAAAAAAGTAACATTTTTGTTTTTAAAATATGGTGATAAAAGATTTTGTAGCAGCAAGAGAACTACTTAAGTTATCACGTAAAATGCAGAAACCTGTGTTCGAAACTTTATAGTATGATTATAACTACACAAAAACACAAAAGAAGAGACCAAAGGAAACACACCAAAACATTTCAGAGCAGTACGTTATTATAGTCTGCTATACTTGTTTTTTTTCTTTTCTACATTTTTGGTAACATGGTTTGAGTGATAACTTACATGAGCAACAAAAAACATACATATTTAAAAAAGACTATCATTCCTGTCTATAAGACTTAAAAGATCTTCCTAAAAATTCAGGAAACCCACGATTTTCATCCAAGAATTACATTTTGTTCAAAGAAATAAAGGGTTAAAATATGGGCTAGTTTAGATCTCTGCTGGTCCAGTTTTTGCAAATCATTAATACCATATTTTTACTGTGAGAAGCATAGTCAATTTTACCTGGAACATTAAGGGATTTTCGTATTTTTCCGGGGTCCCTCAAGGTGAAATTTCAACCAGGGATCTAAGAGCAGGCCTTTTCCTGTAGGCCTTGCTTTAAAGTGGCCTGATACTTGCACATTAAGTGCTCATTTACTTTCTATCTAGAAGGAGATGATGTCATAGTACCAGGGAGGCTAACCTCAATAAATTTTAATTATAGGATGTTAGAGCTTTGCATAGGTATCATTCATCAAGTCAAAACTTGCCAAATAGCTTGAGAACATATATATTCTGCTTTTGAGGTTTTTGGAAGCCAACGAGAAGCAAGGTTTGGAGCTGTGTCCCATTACTTCTAGGCTCTATTCGAAGGAAAAAAAAAAACCAGAAGAAAGGAATACCAAAAACATACCAAACGAACAAAATACTGGTAGGGTGAAGGGAGTTCCCAGGCATAAATGCTAGTAGCTGACCCATCTAGATAAAAAAAAAAATAAAGCTTTATTCTAAAATAACCTGGAGTGCCTGGGTGGCTCAGTCGGTTAAGCCTCCAACTTCGGCCAGGTCAAGATCTTCTGGTTCATGAGTTCGAGCCCCACATTGGGCTCTCTGTTGTCAGGACAGAGCCCGCTTTGGATCCTCTGTATTTCTCTCTCTCTGCCCCTCCCCAGCTTGTTCTGTGTCTCTCTGTCTCTCTCTCTCTCTCTCGGAATAAATAAACTTACAAAAAAAAATAAATAAAAATAAAAAAACCAACTTTTGAGGCGCCTAGGTGGCTCAGTCGGTTAAGCGTCCAACTCTTGGTTTCGACTCAGGTCATGATCTTACATCTCATGGTCTGTGAGACTGAGCCCTGGGTCCGGCTCCAAGCTGACAACACAGAGCCTGCTTGGGATTCTCTCTCCCTTGCTCTCTGCCCCTCCCCCGTGCATGCTCACTCTCTCTCAAAATAAACAAATAAAATAACCAACTTTAATGCACAACTTCAGTAATCCACTGAAGTAAAATGTAAACTATTTTCTCTTACCTTTAGCAACATAACCTCCAAAGAGAATCCACATAGATGCAATCAGAGATCCAAAGGCCAGCATGAAACCAATGAACAGCCAGATGCGAGCACCTTAAAAGAAATAACATTTTACCAGAATTGTTTCTCATGTGGCAGCAGTCAGTTCAATCAACTTTTCAAAAGGAAAGCAAAAACCAAAACAGAAAAAATGTATCATTGCCATTTAAAATCTAAAATAAGAATGAAAGATGTGCTGAGTATCTTGCATCAGTGCAGACGTTGGCCTTCTTCCTGTTGGCTGGTCTGTATTCTAAGTGCCTATAATTAATCTCCTTAAATATGAATACTGAGAAAAACTCTTCAACCATCCTATAAAAATCTCACAAAATATGTTTCGTATTTACAGGCTCATTCTCCATATATTTTTAGAAATTGTACTCCAAAATTTAGACTCCTCCAAGAGAACTTTGAGGCAATAACATGTGTGTACTGAGCAAAAAATTCATATTCAGTGATAGATGAATAGGTAAGTCAGGCAGCAAAATAAATTCAAACTTACTGTGACTGGTGCTTAGGAAAGCTACATTAAAGTTATGTTAATAGAGGAGGACAAACAAGGTTTAAATCACATTTATATAATATTTATGAAGATTTGCTATAAAATAAACAGCCCTTAGATGAACTGACATGACTTTAATTGGCACGAATACATTTTAATAAAAACACTGCCCTCTTCCATACAGCAAAGCAAATAGAATGCTGTATTTACTTTCTGATTTCATCTCCAAAACATAAGAGAATTATGAAAATAATAAGCTGACAGTTTTAGATATGGTATTAAATACAACGGACTCTGGCCCCCCGAGCTGTGCTAGCTAACCAACGTTAGTCAGAGATGCGAGGGCCACATTCTAGTCCTGGCTCTAGCTATCACTGGCTTAGCAGTATCAGCGCTGGCCGCTAACATCTGTCTGTTCGTTTACAGTTCACGGTTATGGCAGTCAGGGCTCCTGTATCTCTGCTACTTAAGTTCATCTGCAGAGACAGTGAACCAGAGAGTCTGAGAGTGTAGATCGGAGCTGACTCCTGCAGCTTCTCCTGTTTCATTAAAAAAAGAAAAAGAAAAAAAGTCACCTGAATTTTGCCTAAATGTATTTATTTGTAGGTTTCCTTTTTGTATGGATGTAATATTTTGTTTACCATTTAAAGTGCTTACTAAATGTGCCCCCCCATGTCTTTGCGTATACTGGACTCTCGAGGAAGCCGACCCACACACATGCTGAATTTGGCCTCCCTTGGGTGCGCGGCCCAGGAGTCTCAGTGGGGAGGGAAGGGAGTGGGTGAACCTAAGCACCAAAATTCTATTACTCTACTCCGTTCTGCAAGATGCAAAGAGTTCTGGACGTTGGTTACACAATGATGTGAATGCGTTCACGACTACTGAACTGTACACTTAAAAATGGTCAAGATGGTACATTTTATGTTGTGTATTTCAAAACACACCCCAAATACTATGATTCTAAACTATTTCAAAAATGCCAATCCAATCAAGTAAGGCTGGCAAAAAAGAGAAGAAAATAATTTATATGGTATAGCTTAAAGTACCAGAAGTTCTATCTTGCACATGGATTCTTTTATTAGCTATTGTCTTTTACCGTCCATGGTACGTATTATTGCATGGGGTTATATACTCAAGACTGTGCACACTATACTATACAGCCGACTTCGATTAAATGTGACTTGTACCTTATGCCTTGAAACCTATAGCCTCTGTTCTAGACAGGCCTCCATCCTATTTCTGAGGTGAAGGGGTTAGACGAGTGGTCCTTCCAGGTAGAATTCTCACTTTTAAGGATGTATACGGTAAGATGTCGTTTACACCTATTTACCTGTTTGACCCAGGCAACCTTCACTGTAACTATCACCTCGGACTTGTCCATTTGATACTGCATTAATCCTGTGTGAATAAAATAAAGCCAAGATATCACGGTCTTTGACTCCAAGAGGAAACTACTACCCACGACATCAAATCACCAGAGCCGATAAGCTAGAGTGCCTCAAATGCAAGGTGAGGCCTCATGAGTCTTGAGCAATGGGCTCATGTAAACGTAAGCAAGTCCCTTGAAGCAGATACCGTCTAAGCAGTGGTGACAGCCGCCAGACCAGCAGAATTAACATCACCCGGGAACTGATTACAGAGAAAATTCCCCAGCCCCACCCTAGACTTACTGAGGCAGAAACTCTGGGCAAGGGGCCCAGCAATTTGAGTTTTCACAAGTCCTTCAGGTGATTCTGATGCTTACTAACATTTGAGAGCGACATTTTCAAAATTATGTCTCATTTGTTAAAGTTTGAGAGTGAAATCCTCAAAACGATCTTGCTAACATGGAACCATCTTTAGCTTTGGTTCTATCTAGCTTTCCATTTGTGCAAACGCCACCTGTAACATGCATGCTGACAAAACAGAGAGGGCATGGTCCCTAGACAACCCCAAAGTACTTAAAATTGGCTTAGGAATCAGGGGTTTTTTTGGTGGTAATTCTGTACTAAGGTCCAATGTTTGGAGAAATAATTCTACTTCAAGCAAAACAACAGCTTTTTGCTCGGAAGACATTATCAAAGGGATTCAAGTGGTAAAATGTTGGGGTTTTTTTTAGCCCCTGATACACGTTCCAAACAGGAAATCTTTCGTTAACTTTCACAGAGAACCACTCTAAATCGAGATAACCTGGCTTTCTTTAGAAGTAATTGTTCAAAATTTAAACATCACAGGACAATGTTAACAATATAGCAAGTTAAGAAGTTATAAAATTTTATACACACTATTATCTGTGTGTATACCTATATATCTCTCCACTCGTGCGTGTGTGTGTATGTGTGTATGTGTGTGTGTGTGTGTGTGTGTGTGTGTGTGTGTGTGTGTGTCTACCACTAGAATGTAAGCTTCATGAGGGCAAGGACTGTGTCTACCTTGTTTCCCATTTTTATTCTCAGTGCCTGGCACAGGGCTTGGCACACAGCAGGTGCCCAATAAATGTGTTGACTATGTGAACCCTAATTTTTTAAATAATAATATGAAGTCATAATTATTCTTTCAAATTTAAGTTTTAAAATGATCAAAATACTCATAATTATGTTCAGTGATCTCTATTATCAACCACATTATCTGGTACATAAAATAAATACATTTTAAAACAAGCATAGGATTTTTTTTAATAAAAATTTTTAAAAATGTTTTACTTATTTTTTAGAGAGGAAAAGAGAGAGAGAGAGAGATAGCGCACAAGCAGGTGAGGGACAGAAAAAGAGAGGGAGAATCTGAAGCAGTCTCCAGGCTTTGAGCTGTCAGCACAGAACCCAACGGGGGGCTCGAACCTACCAACCATGAGATCGTGACCTGAGCCAAAGTTGGACGCTTAACCTACTGAGACACCCAGGCGCCCCAAACAAGCTTAGTGTTTTTTAAAAATGCAGATGTTCTTGGGTTAGTGGTACTTTGCTCTTATTTTTCTCCTTGCTGAGCCATCTCAATAAACTTTCTGGCCCTCTGTCAAACAGTCACGCCCCTGCCATGTCAGTGTCCACTATCAGGCACATTCTGAAATGAACAATCTCCATTTGCTCTCTGGCATTAGTAATTTCACATATAATCTCAAACTTACACAAAAGATGTCAAGTACAGTTCAAGTAAATTTTGAAAGTTGCCAAGCTGATGCTCCATCACCCTAGAAATGTGTATGTGTTTCCTACAAACAAGACAGTTTCAGAGAACAATACAAGCCTCGAAACTGGGATACTAACAATGATGCATGACCACCATCTCCTCTTCAGACGTCATTCAAGTTCCCCAGTTGGCCCAATAATGCTCTTAACAGCAAAAGAGCAGAATCATGAAACACATTTTGTTCTCATGCCTCTTTAGTCTCCTCAGTTTTCTCTGGCTTTTATGACCTTGACCCTTTACTCCAGCCATCCTGGTCTCCTGGCCATGGAGCCTCTGTCCTTGCTATTCCATAGGACTGGAATGATCCTCTCTCATATAGCCCCACAATCACCTCCTTCATTTCTTCAAGTCTTTCCTATGAAAGCGCCTTCTTCATAAGGCCTTCCTTGACTCTACTGAAAATTTCTGTACCCTTGCTGACATCTATCTGCCTTCTCTGTAGCACTTCCTGGTATCTCACAGGCTATATATACAATTTATTTCTCCTTGGTTACTCTCTGCCTCGCTCATTTGAGTATAAATTCCATAAGTGCATGGATTTCCTCCTGTTTTATTCACTGCTGTATTTCCTATACCTAGAGCAGAGGCTGGAACTTAAAAGCTTAAAGAATATTTGTTGGCTGAGTGAATAAACAAACGCTTAGACAAAGGACACGGTTTCTGACCTAAACGTAAAGTCACAAACATCAGCAGTACAGAAGGAAGAGGAGAGAGGAGAGAAGCTGGGGGTGGGAGTGGAAGAGGAGAGGTGGAAGGGAGAAGAGGAAAGAGAACGGTTGCTTTTCTTTGTAAGTCCTCCTCTGCGAGTTGACTTTTAATCCATGTCCAATACGTTGATGACATTTAAAAATATGAACTCTACTCGGCTACATGTAAGACATTTTTATTTTGTGGCGATCTACGTAAGTAGTGTGGACAGTGACACTTACATGAGGAAGGCTATGGTTGCTATGACACCACAGGCGTGGTACGAGTGGTTGAATTCTTCCATGGTGGGGTAAATGACAGCTGCATCTATGATAATCCACCAGCCTGTAAAAAACTAAAGCAGACACACACAAAAAATGTGACACTAGTGAGAAATTACAGTAACTTCCTATCTTACTAGCTAAAAAGAAAGCAAAGTATCTAAGAGACCCCTTCAGATGAATTTCAAGATTTTCTTAAATGTTCCAGCAGTTTCTCGCATATAATGTGCACGTGGCTTAACCCCTGAGGAAATATTTGATACCCTTAAGTCGGCCAGCAATTACCATGTAACACGAACTTCTTTTCTAAGCCCACTTTGGTCATTATTTTATATTGTTGTAATAAAGTCTGTCATCTTCTTGTGTGAACTGGAAATAAGTTGTAATAATCTCATGGCGGGAGAAAGGAAAAAAGTGATTCACATGCCAATCGACAGAAGGAGTAGCTTGTTGCTGATGTTATAAGCTTCCAGAAAGATGTTATCACTGAAGACAAAAAAAAATTATTCAAAACAGTATGGGGAATAGTGATTGTTGGCAGCATTTGAGCTGTCCTCTTGGTGTCGTGAGATAGGTAAGGGCCAGCAGTTCACTTTTCCTTTTGATGCATTATAGTGCGGTGTATGGTTGCTTTTACGTGTGAGGTTAAATTCAATTTAAACACGAAGTTATCATTTATCTTAATTGAATTTGGTTCTGGATATTATCAAGGGCCAATACATAAGGAAAAACTACACAAATATTAGCTAACCACAAACTTAAGAGTAAAATATTAACCAAATTCTGGTAAGTAACTGAGAAGGTTTTGAAAATAACACCGTACCCTACCCCCATTCCCAATCATGACCCAGTTAGCTCTGGGAACTGCCATCTTCTGGCAAGTCTTTAAAAATAACTAATTTAGGCTGATCAAATTATTTTTATCAGGTTACAGACAGCTCCATACTCTATTAATGACATTTTTACCGGCTAGCCCGAGTACCTCTCATTTTTTTATCCTCATCTCAATGCTTTTATTCAAGATATTTTCTTCATAAACTAAAATGTAAAGGTTTTTTTTTTTTTTTGGATGTTTGTAAGAGCAGAATTTCTACAGTAGTTTTTTTTTTTTTTTTTTTAAGATTTTATTTTTAAGTAATCTCTATGCCCAATGTGGGGCTTGAACTCACAACCCCGAGATCAAGAATCCCATGCTCTACGGACTAAGCCAGCCAGGTGCCCCTCTACAGTAGTTTTATACTTTACTGTTACTTTGGAAAAATATAGGGTAATCATTTTTCATAAATTATAAATGTCAGAGACTAGGCAAAGAGGAGATATTTGAACTCGGATTTTCTTTTTTCAAGATTTATTTTTAAGTAATCTTAACACCCAGTGTGGGGCCCGAACTTAAACCCTGAGACCAACAGTCACATGCTCCACTGACTGAGCCAGCCAGGAGTCCCTAAACTTAGATTTTTGTTTGTTTATTTAAAATCCATTATTTAGAGCACATGACCACATAAGAGCATAAAACACAAATATCAGATGCCTTGAGGGATTTGCAATGTAAATAAAAATTTTACCCTATAGATTACTTCTCGGCAATACACTTTAATGAGTTTCCTGTTTGGTTTTTGTTTTTCAATGAGATTGAGAAGAAAGTTAACTCTGGATTATGAAAAAGTGTAACCATCTCTCTCCACTGGTTTTGACCTGTTTCTTTCTTAAACACTTTCTGGTTACTTAATGTACTGACAAAAAGGAGGCATTACTCGTATAATGAATAAATGTAGAAACCATTACTGTCTTATATACTATGCATTTAAAGAAAACCAACCATTCTACTAATCAATATCAAACCATAAGGTCAACTCTTAAAATGGAATAACTCAACCCCCGCATAAACAAAACATCAACATTTGTTAAAACAAATTTAGTGGTCAAAGATAAAATCAATAGTACATATTTAAAAACCTCCTACAGAATTCAAAACACACAAAAACAAACAAAATAACGAATGGCCAAATTACCAATGACACTTACTAGAACACCAGCAGCAATGGAAGCAATAGTATTGCGCTTTTCCCCCCAGTCAATGCATTCTGAGCATCTCAAGCCTTCTAGAAATCCAGACATTTTTTTCAAGTCACTTAAAAAAACAAACACAAAAATCAATTAAATAAAGTACTTCTATTTACTTGCTTCAAACATGACTTCTGTTCCTAGAAGATAATTAACGGTTCAGGGATAACTGAATCAAAGTGAAAGACTTTATTTTGGCTACATATGCTTCTTCAGAATATTTAATTTTTGATGAATTTCCACATCAAAACTTTGGAAAACAAAATTTAGATTCATTTAGCTTATTATTTTTTTAATTTAAAAGATGGTTTTGGTATATTTAAGAACTAGGAACAAAGGTGGGTATCCAAATATTGAAAAATTTTATAACGATGATTAATTTTAATTCCAAACTAAGTTATTATGTGATTTTAACATTTACAATCCAGGGGCACTAACATAATGGAGAGACAATGATAGACTTTGGCTGAGGTAAAGCATGCAGTTAGATGAAAAAATACTTGTATTATTTCAAATAATACTTGTAAATTATTATTTCAAAAATACTTGTAAAATTTTCACATTTTATCATAGGACATGTGTTTCTACTCAGATTAAGAAGTTAAACACTGCCCTACAGGTCTTCTACTCACATCCCGTCCTTTCACTTCATTATTTTTTCCTTCTCCAACCTTTTGTTTTAGTGTCACTTCCAGTAAAGAACACCAATTTCATGTTAATATCTGTTTCTGATTCTAACAGATGTTTTCCAGCCAAAAGAAAGCACAAAATTGAAGTTAATACTAATTCAGACACGAAAACATCCGCTGTGATGAATCCCGACCTAACAAATTACATAAAACCATTCCTGCGAGCAGACCTAGGCAGACCTGGCCTAAAACCCATCCGGATTATCTCTATTTCAGAGCATGAAAAAGCCTGAATTACGTATAACTTGCTAATTATCAAGACACACCCAAACTCCTACAGCGACTCTGAACCCGTCTGTTCAACTACTCTTGTAGCCAGCAATCCTGATTGTCCAAAAACTTGACATTCTAAAAAAGAGCCATGAGTCCAATCGTAACATCCCTTTTAAGCATTAAATATTAAAAACTGAGATTGTAACCAATACTAATATGTTTTTAAGACAAGCCCAGTTTTGACCATTCACCTTTGTTTTTCCCTGGGAGGAAGAGCAATCCAGTTTGTGTTAGTTTCGGTTCGCCTCAATGTCCCCGCCCCGAGCCCATCCGAGTCCACTTTTCTCAAGTTTATTACCGTCACACTGCCGCACAAACCCCGCCCCCAGGCTCGGGATTCTCGGTCCGCAGCGGACACGGGCTGGAAGGATGTGGGAACTCGTTCTAGCGCGGCCACCCCCTGCCGCGTGAACCCGCCGGTGACACTCCCTTTCGGGGGCTGTTTCTCCAACCCTAAAGGAGGGGACCACGGAGACGCCGCAGGGACCCCGCGACGTCCCGGGGAGGGGCGCGGTCCGGCAGCCGGACGGAGGAAGCGTCCGGGAAGGGTCCAGGGAGGCACAACCCGAGCCCGCAGCCTCCCAGAGGGTGGAGGCGATGACTCGGTCGGCACCCGCCGGGCAGACGGCCCCGGGCCCGAGCCCTCTCCGGCCTGTGGCGGCGACCCCCTCCCCCACTCCCGCCCGGCACTTACGGCCAGCCCCGCCAGTGCAGTGAGTCCCGAGCCAGGTGTCACGCCGCGCGCGGCCGCCTCACTTTCCCCTAGTTTGCAGCCAAGAAAACAAAACAGCCACCCGCCGCCGGGTACCCGGATGAAGCAGCACCGCCCCCCGGGGCTCGGTCGCGCATGCGGAGACTGGGGCGGAGGGGGCGGCGCGGAGGGGGAGGGGAAAGGGCAGACGGAGGCCGGCGGGAACCAGTGCCCTGCGCCAAAGGGGGCTGGTGCTCCGGGCGCTCGTGGCGTTTCGAAGATGGGTGGGCTAGCCTGAGTATGCCTTCCCGGCAGAGGTGTGAAAAGTCGCCCTTGGTCTTCAGCTTTCCGAAAAGGGAGGCGTCTGTTGGGCCCTGTATCTGTCCTGTGTGAGGTGGTAAATTTTCGAGGGCTGCGGAGGGCCCTGCAGTTATCTCAGGCCTGCGGTGGCGGGAAAAAGTGCCGGTCCGCGTGGGGCAAAGAGTGGCTCTGGGTTTGCAGCCCCCGCCCCAGCTTTAAGTTGTTGAGGGTGTTTGTTTCTTTCTTTTTATTTGGTTATTTTAGAGAGAGAGTGGGGGAAGGGGCAAACAGAGAGAGAGAGAGGGAGAGAGAATCCCAAGCAGGTGTCCTGCTCAGCACTGAGCCGGATGGGGGACTTGAACCCACAACCCAAGAATCAAGACCTGAGACGAAATCAAGAAGAGGCTCAACCCAGTGAGCTACCCAGGAATGCCCGAGTTCTAGGTTTTTGAGTCTTATTTTCTCAGTGCCTGACCCGGCCCTCATTGTAGCTCCGCCTCCAGAAGGGGCGGGGTCAGTCCCAGGAGGCAGGGACCACCCAGGTGAGGGCGTGGTGTACTGTGCAGTCCAAATCCGCGTGCTGACCCTCGTCTGGGGCTTGGCCTCCACCCCCCCTCCCCGCCCCCACCCTTTGCTTTAAGGCCGGGTTTCTCAGCCAAGCCACTGCTGACATTTGGGGCCTGATAATTTTGTATATGGGGGCTTGTCCTGTGTACTGTAGGGTGTTTATCTGCATCCCTGACCTCTGCCCACAGGATGCCGGGGTTATTCCTGCTGTTGTGACAGCCAAAAATGTCTCAAGACTGCCAAATATCCCGTTGGGGGGAGGGGAGTCATCTAGGTTAGAGCCGCTGTTAATACCGGTTTGGGGGAAGTGACCCTTTTCAAAAGCAGGAAGCAATGAAGTCTTGATTACAAGAACCACTTGTGGCCTGGCTCGCCTGCTCTTCTCCCAAGAAGTTCTTGGTCTTGCTCCATCGGCTCTAGCCAGAGGTTCTCCCGGAGTCGGAGCCGCCCCAGAGGAGGAGCAGGTCCAGGTCCAGAAGGCGCCACCAGAAAAAGCACGGGCGCCACTCGTGGTCTTACTCGCTGAGCGGGTGGAGTTCTCGCAGCAGGTCCGGTCCTGCGGGAGGGTTGTATTACTACGGGATCACTCGGGGGCAACAGTACTATGGCTTAGGGTATAATACGATAGCCCAGGGTGTACCCGAAAGAACGCAGTGGTTGGAGGAAGAAATCCAGCAAGAGGTCGCGGAGCAGAACCCCGTTTTGCTTAAGTTAAAGGTTGCGCGTGTCATTTGTCGTCAAGAGGGGCGCAAAGTTCACCTTTTTTACATGTGGGGCTACAGTGTATGAGGAAGCTGGGAACCAAGGTTGTTGTGTCCTTTAATTTCTTTGATTTCCTTTGATGCATACAATGTAGCTTTGTGTTTTGCGGGGGGTGGGGGTGGGGGCATTAGCTGATTAGTAGGCAAAACTGTACAATACAATCCATAGCGTATTTTTAAAGGACATTGCTCTTACCCCTTAGGACTAAAGATTAATTGTGACTGTTAAATGGCTCCGAGTGGAGGATTCTACTGCAGGCAGTTCTTAAGAGAAACTTTTTTGGTAATGTTTATTTATTTTTGAGAGAGAGAGAGACAGAGCATGAGCAGGCGAGGGGCAGAGGGAGAGGGAGAGGCAGAATCTGAAGCAGGCTCCAGGCTCTGAGCTGTCAGTGCAGAGACCCATGTGGGGCTGGAACTCACAGACCTCAAGATCACAACCTGGGCCGAAGTCGGAAGCTTAACCAACTGAGCCACCTTGGCACCCCCATAGGAGCTTTTTAATCAACTTTTCCTTTCTCGATGTTTTCTCTCTCCACCCTTTTTTACATTTACTGGGGTTAACATGATTGTCAAATATTTTATAAACATAAGTAAGCATCTTTATATGGCTTTTATAATAAAGCACATGCTTAATTTGTCATTCTTAGCCTTTTTTGGATACGTTGTAGAATGAGTGCTTGTTTTTGTCCTTTGTAGGTTCAATGGAGCTATTAGAAATAGGAAAAGCCAGTGCAGCTGGATGTTGGGGAATGGCCAACATGGCCTTGCCAACCAGTCTCAGAACTGGTCCTGTAGTTAAAGAAAGAAACTTAGGAGCAACTGTAACAAATAATGCAAAGTTCAAGACAAACCCGATTAACCTACACAAAACTTTCCAAGAAACTATTGCCTGAAAGACCTGGTTAACCATTTTTATTTGATTTGCCTTAGACTACACTTCCAGAAACTCTAGCTGAATATAATTTGCTAATGTCAAAATAGCAGATCTGAAAATACTAGACAAGCCCTCACTCATGAAAATGGGAGAGTAATCAACTTTATATTTGGTGACCAACCATACCAGATTGGGACTGTCCTTGAAAATCCCACGTTCCAAGAAACCCTTCCTGGATGTAACAAGCCCGGGTTTTCAGCAAAGAGTGCCAGAGATTGGGGGATAGGAAGAGATACAAAACCCATATTATGTTCCCTCCCCCCAAAAAGGAAGACAACATCATTTTTAGTGACAAATGAATAGGGTGATTATCTGCCTTATGTTGACCACTGACACTGGCAGCCATGATTTGTGGTTGACCATAATGTATCTATTGTGGCATTTTCTCAGAGCAACTTAAATTCTAATCATGCGCCTTCATAGTCCAGGAAACCGTTGCGCTTTGGGTGGAGTTAATGCTAGTTTAATTTTTAACTTTGTGAATATTGTGACCATGTTTTCTAAGCGTTGAGATGATGAAAATGCAAGAGTACGATACCAATGCCAGCAGGAGCCAACCAATACCGAAAAAGAAGACTAAACGTCTGTGTCGTTTTAATGACAGGCGGAAGGACACAGGCAACTGGCTTTGGATAAATGAGCCAAACAGAGCGTACTGCACAACTTGCAGAAAAGAATTTGGGGTTGGGTATGGTGGAGGGGGGGTGTGTGAAAAAACATACGGAGACTGAGTACCACAAGTGTGGGATGAGACAAGCAGTACTTTTGAATCAATTACAAGCGTCTTCCTCTCCTAAAAAGACACCAGTGCTTGATGGAAGATAGCAGTCGCTGAATTAGCGTGGGCATACCCCCCAAATGAACATGTGTTACGTTATTGCTTCCTTGATTGCTCTATGAAGCTGAGTGAAGTTACATTTCCGGATTCAGAGGTTGCAACTAAAATGTCCTGTGGACGAACAAAAGGGGAACTTTTGATTATGGATGTATTGGTCCCTTCCAGCATGGAGCCCATTCTGTCAGATCTCACCAATAATCGTGCCTTCTGCAGTATGTCAAGTGATGTGTTGTATCAAGGCAATAAAAAAGAGTTCCCCCTACCTCTTTGGTCCTTTGATTTGAAAAGTGGGGTTTCAAATAGGCTGCTTGGTTTCTGTGAAGATTTTAATGACACCTCAGGAAACATTAAACAAAAGAGCATTGATAATCCTGTCCAAATACAATCTAGACGTGGCTCACTTATTTGCATATTCAGCAGATATTACGGATGTAAATGTCAGCAACTTCCATTCAGTCTAAAAAATGGAAACCTCTTACCTGTTAAATGTCCTGCACACCTTGTACACAGACTGCTAAACAGGGATGTGATTTACTTTCTTGTGACATTGACTCTTACGTAATGAAAGTTTTTGGTGACACTTCAGTTTCAGAGGAGCAGTTAATGAGACTTCTGACTTTGTAGAAATGGAAAGAGATAGACTCCTTAGACATATGCCTACGAGATGGTTGTCATTGTTGCCAGGCTTAGAAAAGATGTTAAAATGTTGGCCTACCATAAAATCCTATTTTCAAAGTGTGGGAAAAGACGAATGCCCTTCTCTAGTTGGGAAACACACTGAAGATGAAAATGGAGAAAAGGATTACAATACAACAGAAATTTATATGCTGTTACTCCACAACAGCTTGGTGGTCTTTGAAAATAAACCGGTTCATGGGATGGAGCCCCACATTGGGCTCGCGCTCGCTCTCTCTCTCTCTCTCTCTGCCCCTCCCCTGCTCTCTCTCTCTCTCTCAAAAATGAATAAGTTAACATTTTTAAAAAATGACAGACATTTTAGACATGGATAACCTCTATGATGAATTTATGGATGCAAAGAACCTGATTGACGAATAGCTGGTCTACCAAAAGAAGCCTATAGATAAATATGGATGGACATTTTGGGAGAGCTGGAAACAAACTCCTACAAGCCTAAAAACCTGCTGTTGCTAGTAAGTAAGATCCTAAGTGTACCATGCTCAAATATGTTTGTTGAGAAGCTGTTTCAGTTGATGCAATCACATTGGACTGACACCAGGAATCAGTGTAATGTGGGTTTGATAAGAGCACAGTTGCAAGTCAAGATGATTTTACATTTCATTGTATTCAGTTTTACCACTTACCACTACATAAAAGAAAAGGAGGACGTTCTAAAGGCTGCAGGCAGTTTAAGAAGTATTATTGGAAAAGGAAACTGAAAGAATAAAAATATCCTGAATTACGAGATAAAAAGAAATATGCCATTGCATATTTTATTTTTTAATAAAAATAGCAATGTCTGGTGCACCCAGGTGGCTCAGTTGGTTAAGCGTCTGACTCTCGATTTCACCCCAGGTCATGATCTCATTATTCATGAGATCGAGCCCCACATTGAGCTCTGCACTAACAGCGTGGAGCCTGCTTAGGATTCTTTCTCTTGACCTCTCTCTCTTTCCCTTCCCTGCTCATGCTTGCTCTCTCTCTCTCTCTCAAAATAAATAAACAAACATTAAAAAATGAAAAGAATAGCAATGTCTGTTTAGTTAATCCTATTGTATTTAGTTTCTCCTTTTAAAAAGTCACATATTTTTGCATCTTAAGAATAAAGATTAGGGGCATCTGGGTGGCTTTGTTAGTTAAGTATCCCAACTCTTGATTTTGGCTCAGGTCATGATCTGAAGGTTCATGAGTTCAAACCCTGTATAGGGCTCTGCACTGACCGTGTGGAGCCTGCTTGGGATTCTCTCTCTCTAAAAATAAATAAATAGGGGCGCCTGGGTGGCTCAGTCGGTTGAGCGTCCGACTTCAGCTCAGGTCACGATCTCACGGTTCGTGAGTTTGAGCCCCGCGTCAGGCTCTGGGCTGATGGCTCAGAGCCTGGAGCCTGCTTCCGATTCTGTGTCTCCCTCTCTCTCTGCCCCTCCCCCATTCATGCTCTGTCTCTCTCTGTCTCAAAAATAAATAAACATTAAAAAAAAATTTTTTAAATAAACTTAAAAAAATGTTTAAAAAAAGAATAAAGATCAATATAACCTTCAAATTTTAAATATTCAAATTGTTTTTAAAAAGTTAATTAACTATTGTATTAGAGGAGACAATAAAAATATTGTTATATGTTTTTCATATGTTGTTTGTTTAATTAGTCCTATTATTACTAATTGTCTCTGTTAACTATTCCTATTTAAATAATAGCATTTATGTAACTGAAAGATAAAGAATGGAACATATATTTTCAAGTCTTTCATATTTTTATGTTAAAGTTGTAATACTTGTGTATAATTATTTTCTATTATGGTGTGTGTGTGTGTGTGTGTGTGTGTGTGTGTGTGTGTGTGTCTGTTTTGGTTTGTTTTAGTTTTGCCCAACATTGGCTGACCCTAAATCAGTCCTTTTATCCTTCTTAATTATGGAATTTTGGTCCTTGTTTTAAGTGGATTCTCTTTGGGATTTTACCCCCTCAGTACCAATTATCTTTTGCTAAAGAGGACCACCAAATAATTACTTTTGGTTGAGGAGATAAGGAAGGGCCTTGTAGCTAAATTGGTCTGTTGAAATAAAATGGATACTAGGCTCGTGAATTTTAATTTAGGCTATGTCTTGTAAATGCCTCTGATAATCATAAAAAAAACTTAAATTGTTCTTTTAAAATGGTGTAAGATAATCACTCTTAACCAATCCCCTGCTGTCAGGAAACCCCCATTGTAATAATCCATCATTGCAAAGTTAAATAACTTCCCCAGTCTCATATTATAAGCATCCTGTAATAACATACCTTTGAAGTTCTTGCCATTTTTTGTTTGAAGTCTCCCACTTTGTGAACTTTTTTCTTGTATGTATGATAAACTCAACATTTTAATTTGATCTGACTTTATTTTTGACAGTTTCTGGTGTCAGAAGTGGGATCTGAACTAGTCCCCTGAAGAGCCCCAAGGGTGGTAAGTAACCAGGTGCCAGTACCTACCGAGCCCATTGTTCTCACTGCTTTCTCACCAACCACGGGGTTCCAGGTAAGTCTCTCCTGGATCAGAACTCCATTCTCTTTGTGTTTTCAGCTCTCTGACTTTATTGTGCATATCTATGTTTTATTCCAGTTTCTTGGTTACCCTTCTGTCTGTAAGGGGGGAAAACCCATGATTCCTTGAGTTTCTAGACAGGAGTAAAATTCTTGAGATCCCTATAGATACAGCCATTTTAGAGACTCTATGGCAAAGATTCATTCCAATTGGCCTAAAACTCTTTCCCTACTTCTTTCAAAAACTCCTACTTCCTATATGTATATTCACTTAATAACCAGGATCTTGTCCCTTTTGGAAAAATGGGTGCGTTCTATATAGGAAAACTTGGAGTTACAGTGGCCACTTTGGGGGACCTTTAACTTAAGTAAGATAGTCAATAAGATAGTCCGCCTATCTTAAGGATAGGGATACTTAGTAGGGATACTCCTGAAAGAGATGATCCTGAACCTTGCAACAACAATAGAATGTATTCCTTGTTTGGTATGGAGGCCTCCAAAAGACAAAATGACTCTAAAATAGACTCCCTAGGGGGGCCTGGCTTACTTAGTGCATAGAGCATATGACTCTTGATCTTGGAGTTGTGCACTCAAACCCCATGTTGGGCATAGAGCTTACTTAAAAAAGAATAGAGGGGTGCCTGGGTAGCTCAGTTGGTTGATTGTCTGACTTTGGCTCAGGTCATGATCTCACAGTTTGTGAATCTGAGCCCCACACTGGGCTCTGTGCTGAGAGCTCGGAGCCTAGAGCCTGCTTCAGATTCTGTGTCTACCTCTCTCTCTCTGCCCCTCCCCTGAGCGTGCTCTGTCTCTCTGTGTCTTTCAAAAATAAACAAACACTGAAAAATGTTTAAATAATAAAAAATAATAGAATAGAATAGAATTAAATTTAAAAATATAAACTCTAGAGGAATCATTACAACAAGCCAATGAAAACCTTAAGGGCAAACTTCAGACATGAGAGACTTGAGCAACCTCCAGCTAATCCCTCTGCTCCTCTTCATCCTCCTTTACCTGATTATTCTGAACCCACTAACCACTTTGATCTTTTACCCTTTCCCTCCAAGCCCCTTAAATATCAGACGTCTTAAGATAAGACCTTCTAATGAACCAGGGATCTTTAGCTTCAGCAGAAGTTAAACTGTGTTCTCAAACCAAACTTTGAGCCATTGTAAATGATTTCCCAGAATCTAAAAAGGACCAAACTAAAAAGACAGAAGAATTGAAACATTTTCTTGGTGCTTGTGATCCTAGACTACCTGATTTTTACTAGTTCGTTAGCATGATAGTGAGTCCAAAAGATGCTTAAAAATGGCTTCAAGAACTGTATTGGAAAGTCCCTACCTAAGAGTTTGAGGATCCCACCAAACATGCTTCCAGAGATAAATAAAAAGAGGAAAAAAATGAGTCAACTGCTTCAAGAAGCAGTTCTCAAAGTTTTTCCTATGAGAACATACTGGGCCGTATACAACCCTGTAAACAGAAAAAAGATGAGCCAGTGGCAGACTTCTGAATTTAGTTAGAGTTAGTATTTAGACAACACCCTGGCCACAAAAGACTCTGGGGCTAGTTTTGGCCTGTGTGCCCATTTTGTTAATGGGCTTCACGCAGACCTCAATGATTTGCTAAAGGAACGTGATTTTGAATGGGACATCACTCCTCTCCCAGAGCTTCAACCTCTTGTGGAATGTTTTGATAGAATAATAGAACAGAAAAAAGGTTATCAAACAAATAAAGTCATGGTCCTACAGCTGCAACAATTATGAGGACCCTGACCTAACTTCAAGGGATCTTGCCTCAAGTTGACAGAGATTCCTGTCAATACTGTAATCAAAAGAGACATTGGAAAAAGAATTGCCCACTTTTAAATAGAGCGCCTGTGAAAGAACAATCCAGTTTCCCTGTAAGAGAGTGCCCTCAGCTCCCAGATTCTGGTGATAACTGTCAACACTGATAGAGCTCTGAGAAGTTGCCTGGTAAGCTACTTCAATAATTCCTTAAATCATCAGGGAAAATTAACCTAAACTTAAATGGAGAAATTTCTACCTTGTTGATAGATACCGGAGCAACTCTATTTCCTTTAAACCCTACCATTATGCATGAAGAACCACCTTGGAGTAATAAAAATATCTTTGTGGTGGGAGTTTCTAGTCAAGTTCGAAGAATTCCCTTACTGGAACCCATAGCTGTTACCCTTGGCCCTCTCTCCGAGTCATACCTTTCTATTATGTGATACTGCCCTTGTGAATTTCCTAGGTAGAGACCTGCTTTCTATATTAGGAGGCCACATAAAATTTTCCTCAGGAGAGATAGAGTTTCCAGACTCATCAGACACTGAAGCATGATGTGTTCTCCAAGTCCAAATTGATTGTCCTGAGGAGACTATTAAATTTGATGGAAGTGTAGGTGCTATAGATCTCTCTGAAATCCCTGATACTCTGTGGGCCTTTTTCAAAGATGTGGGGGACAAAATCAGAAGTGTCAAACCCATTAAAATTCAGATTGATCCTTCTAAACCGCTTCCACAGTACCCCTGAAAACCCGAGGCCATAAAAGTCCCACCCTTATAAAAGAAGATTGAATAAGTCAGAGGCTTCTTATTGCCTTAGTCCCTGCAAACCAGTTCTTGCCTATGAAGAAACCTCATAGTTGGGGATGGAGATGTGTATAAGACCTTAGAGCCAGAAGTGAGGTTGTGATATTGAAGCTTCCAGGGGTAGTGTCGTGTAGTTGAGCTATGTCCGCATATGCTGCCCCACAAGGAGATGGTGTAGAAAAAAGAACAATCTACCAGCTGTACCACCTGCCCTTCCCTTCATTACTTTATTGCTAGCTAGATCCTATTACTCACCAGGCTTGTCTTTTATAATGTAAATAATAATTATATATTTTTTAAACTTTTGATAACGGAAAACTCCAGACATACACAGAAGTGCATATTGCAGGATAATAGACCCTCATCTGCTCATCATGTAGCTTCAACAACTATCAACGCTTGGCCAATCTTGTTTCATCTATACACGTATCCAACCCTCCTCACTGGATTCTTTTGAAGCAAATCTTAGATGTTACATTATTTTATAGGCAACAGAGAACTCCCGAAGAAAACCGCATGCACAAAGACTTAGCCAAATACTGCCAGTTAGCACCAGCGCCTACGGGACAGCAGAACCCACAAAACCCTGCACCTCTATCCAGAAACGTCTAATAACTTGCTAAAGTTTAAGTGTCCAACTTTGCAGTTAAACTTATACTATGGGTTATCACCCATGCCCGTGAGACACCAAAGCCAACTTCTACAGTGATGCTGTCTGGAAAATTCTCAATATCTTACTGAAGTTCAAGTTTACAATGTTTTAAAGTTCAATCCATATGGATAATGGAATGAGAATTGAAATGGAAGTAGATGTGGGTTAGCCCCAGTTCTCCTAGTAACTTTAGCCTGTCCGAAAGCGAATCACGAAAAACTTGGAGACTGTTCCCTGGGAGGATGACTGCGATAGCTCAGTTTTCTTCAATCTCTGTGTCTCTATGTCTTTAACAGATTGACTTTGAGTAGCACTACCTCTTGTTGGGGTTAGAAGAGGAAGCTAAAGTGCTCTTCACAGAGTTACTGTAGTTGAAAATGCCCTAAGAAGAAGGTTAATATGTAGTAGCTGTGACAGCTTCTCAGACTTCCCTTGTTTTTGATGGACAGGTTTGAGGAGTACCGGTCATGAATATTGTAGGTGTTGATGATTTCTTATGTGTAACATTTTGTGATTAAAAAATACCAATCAGGGGGCGCCTGGGTGGCTCAGTTGGCTAAGCGTCCAACTTGGCTTCAGGTCATGATCTCGCAGCCTGTGAGTTCGAGCCCCGCGTCAGGCTCTGTGCTGACACTTCAGAGCCTGGAGCCTGCTTTGGAATTTGTGACTCCCTTTCTCTCTGCCCATCCCCCGCTCATGCTCTGTCTCTCAAAAAATAAATAAACGTTAAAAAAAAATTACCAGTTATAGTAACACCTGCTGTGATTACCTTAAATGCGCATGCGCACACGCACACACACGCATACCACCTCCATGCTATCATTTTAGTGCAAGCCACCGTCATTTCTCACTCTAATCACTCAGTGGTCTCCCTGCTTTATCTTAGGCCTCCACTCCCCCATCTTTTCTCCATAGAGCAGGCAGAGAGGCTTTAAAATAGAAGTCAGATTCTATGACTTCTGTTCTCCAATGCTTCAATGGCTTCTCGTCTTGGAGAATAAAATCCTACAAGAGCATTCATGCGCTAGCTCCTGGCCACCTCAGCAGTACCATTACTTAATTACTTTACCCCCTGGCTCAGTTGCACTGGCTGCAGACCCTGAAATACCCCCTGCTCCCGCCCTAGAGTCTTTGCACTTGGCCTCTCTACTGGGAACGTTCATCCCCCACGCACAGTGAGCTCCTTCACTCCTTTCAAGTCTCTGCTCAGATGTTTCCTGTTGAAAGAGGCAGTCCTCACACCCTATCTTGCAGAGCAGTCTCCCCCACAAGTCATCTTTTCACCTTCGCTTTGTTTCAAAATACTTATCACTACCTGACATTATATTCTTTATTTGCTTATTGCCTGTCTCTTCCATGAAAATACAAGTTTCATCACACCAGATACTTTATCCAATTTGTTTATTGCTATACCTTAGGCTCAAAGTTAACACTCAATAAATATTGGCTGAATAAGTTAATTAATGAATAAAATACTTTTTTTTTTTTAAACAAGCAAGTTGAGTTGTTAAATAAGGTAGCTCAGAGGTGCCTGGGTGGCTCAGTCGGGTAAGCGTCCAGCTTTGGCTAAGGTCATGATCTTGCTGTTTGTAAGTACGAGCCCCATGTCACGCTCTGTGCTGACAGCTCAGAGCCTGGAGCCTGCTTTGGATTCTGTGTCTCCCTCTCTCTTTGTCCCCCCCCCCCCCCCCCCCCCCCCCGCCAAATAAACATTAAAAAATTAATTTAAAAAGTTCACAATCTGGGACTCCTGAACTGCTAGATGTCTTTGAAGGTAGCAATTTTCTGAATTTCTAAAGGTCTGGTCACATTATGAGCTAAGAACAGGGGCATTGGTTCTTTCATGGATATGTCCCAGAATCTGGGGCAGTTCCTGGAATACACTGAGCACTGAATAGACCTTTATTATAATAAACTGAGATGGAATGGCAATGTGGGAAATAAGGAATCACATTTTCTCAGTCTTTATGATAGCGTATTTGAAAGGCAGAGAAATACTGAGAAAGTTTATATACAAAGACAATAACCACAAATTAAAATTATCTTTCTACCAAATCCGTTATGGACTAAATTGTGTCCCCCTCTCCCAATTCATATGTTGGAGCCCCAACCTGAATATTTGAAGATAAGGCCTTTAAAGGAGTCATTAAGGTTCAATGAGGTAACATGTGTGGGGCCCCCATCCAATAGGACTTGGTGTCCTTATAAGAAGAGGAAGAGACACCCGGGGCACACATGCTCACAGAAAAAGCCACGTGAGCACGCAGTGACAAGCTAACCATCTGCAAGCTAGGAAAGAGAGGCCTCACCAGAAACTAGCCCTGCCAGCACCTTGCACTTGAACTTCCAGCCTCCAAAGCTGTGGAAGAAAATAAATTTCTGTTGTTTACACTACCTAGTCTGAAATCAATCACCATGAGTGAAGATATTAATCACTTTAGAATGTGAAGGATAATAAGGAAGGTACACCCTTCCCCATGTTTTGGGGAGTGGCATCAAATTCATTATTTTATGTACTATATGAGGAAAAAAATCTATAAAATAAAACCGTATTTCAGTTTTAAACAATAGAGGGGCGACTGGGTGGCTCAGTCAGTTGAGCATCTGACTCTTGATCTCAGCATCTCAGTTCAGGTCTTGATCTCAGGGTCCTGAGTTCAACCCCGCATTGGACTCTGCACTGGGCGTGAAGACAAAAAAAAAAAAAAAAAAATCAATAAATTGGTTCTCTTTCATTCAAATAATGCTCATAATTTAAAAGTCCCAGAAAAATAAATTCACAAATTTTTTAATCTATAATTATTAGTTATAAAAGTGAAACCTTGATAATTTGATAGCGTGTTCATTTTTATTTTTATTTTTTAAGGATTATTGGAAAAAAGAATCTTGATCTTTCAGAATTTTCAATGAAAATAATACTTGGGTACTAATACCAGGGTTCCCCCACAGTAACAACCTATATACAGGCATGTTCAGGGACTAAATTGTGTTTATGCTTTTCTTAAGCAATGGAGTTCATTTTGACCGTTTATTAAGAATTGTGCAAGAAAACTGCCTATTCATTTTCCATGTCCTGTTTGGCAAACACACTGTGACAGAGCAAGAGAAAAATATCGTGGGATGCATTTGCAGTGTGGCACTGTGGCATCAGCATTTAAACACTGCCACACACCGTCCATCTGTGTGTCCTGCGGCCAAATGATTATGGGCTTCTGCCCTTGGACTCCATGAAAGTCTGAAACACAGACACTACTAGGTTCACAAAACTGTTGATTCTTTGAAAGTCTCTTCAAAAAGGAAAGTATAAAAATCTTAAGACTGTAATAGTATAGTCTCATTAAGATTCCATGAAGCACATGATTGTGGTTGTGACAAAGCAGTCTTTAGGAGTACACTGTTGACAGTTAAACAAGTAGAGATCCTCCCAGAAAGATTTAAAATATAAAGGAAGTAAACTTATTGATGTCTTTGAAATTTTTACTTTATAAATTCCATGACATTCTTTATCAGTGCTAATTTTCTGTGATGCTACATAGAACCGAGTTCTCTAAAAGAATTGGTTGAAATAAAAGTGTATCTGCCTGGGGCACCTGGGTGGCTCAGTCGGTTGAGTGGCCGACTTCGGCTCAGGTCACGATCTCGCGGTCCGTGAGTTCGAGCCCCGCGTCGGGCTCTGTGCTGACAGCCTGGAGCCTGTTTCGGATTCTGTGTCTCCCTCTCTCTGACCCTCCCCCATTCATGCTCTGTCTCTCTCTGTCTCAAAAATAAATAATAAAACGTTAAAAAAAAATTTTAAAAAAAAGTGTATCTGCCTTTTCTAAAAACAGTGTAATATCCAGATGCCTGTGATGTACTTCACGGCAGGAATCATATTTAATTTAGTTTCATTTTTGGGGTGCCTGGGTGGCTCAGTTGGTCAAGCATCCGACTTCACCTCAGGTAATGATCTCACGGTTCATGGGTTCAAACCCCCTGTCAGCTGTGCTGACAGCTCAGAGCCTGGAGCCTGCTTTGAATTCTGTGTCTCCCTCTCTCTACCCTTCCTTCCCTCTCAAAAATAAACATTAAAAAAATTAGTTAATTTAGTTTCATTTTTCTTGTAACTGGTAAAAGAGGAAATACTGAGAAACACCTTTTGACTGAATAAATGAATGGATGATGAAGCATAATTCAGAATGCTAGGAATTTCTAGAGAATCCCAGATCCTTAAAGAAGCTACCATTTACTTCTCTTCTCCTTTTCTGAAAAAAATATGTAGATGGAAAGATTCAAAACTAGTCAGTTTCACATTCTTATTTTTTTTTTTATTCAGCAACATTACCCTCAAGAGAAATAACAGCACGAAAATAAAATCTTTGCTTATTCTAATTACCTTGAACAGAAAAACTGAACCAGGGTGTGCTACTCTTTGCTATTATCTTAAGTCGTTAATTTTAATAAAATCTAGCAGGAACCAGTTCCAATTAACAGAGAAGTAGCAAATTAAAAAGTGTATTTTGTGCATGTAATATAAACTCAATATTAACTCTATTCATTCATTTAAATACTGAAAACTTCTAATATGGTAAGAGAAGATCAGATGCTGGGGAAAATACTGACTGGTCTCATTTTAAACTCATGATCACAAATTCAAGTGGGTTTGAATGATGCCTCACTGTCCTATTATGTCTAGTCAGTGTCATCCTAGATGACTGCTGGTCCTTCTCCTTTCTCTTCAGACCCTAGTATCTCCTGCCTCTCTTCAATCTCAGCTACGGGGGTATATTCTCAAGGGGATCTCCACAAGTGTTCACCACCGAGCTATCCTACCTCCAGCTGTAGTCATGCTCTGCCTTCCCACCTGTCCTAGGTCATACAGACTGGGTGGCTTACAATAACAAAAATTTTCTTCCCATTGTTCTGACGGCTGGAAGTCCAAGATCATGTGCTCATATGGTCAGGTTCTGGTGAAGACCTATGGGCTATAGACTGCTGACTTCTCACTGTGTCCTCACTTGATGGAAGGGTGAGGGATCTCTCTGGGGTCTCTGTTAGAAGGGCACTAATCCCAATCATGAGGGCTCTACTCTCATGACCTAATAGCCTCCCAAAGGCCCCACCTCCTAATTCAATCACTTTGGGGGGTAGATTTCAACACGTGAATGGAGAGGGCACAAACATTTAGACCATAGCACTACCTTTTATGTTGGATAAACTGTCTGTGTTCCCATGTAAGGCCAGATCCTCCACTTGTTCACTAGACCTATCCTCACTCCTACTCAACGCTGTGGTCCCCACAACTGTCCAGTCTCTCTCCCACATCATCCATTTTCTCCTTTCTACTAGATTATTTCCATCAGTATATGAATACACTGTAATATGGTCCCTCTTAAAACAAACAAACAAAAGCTCGATTCAACCACCTTCCCTAGCCACCACCCCAATTCTTTTTTTCTCTTTACAGTAAAACTCCTCTAAATTCATACCCCCTGTAATTAAAAAGAGAGAAAATATGAGGTGTTGGTAAGGATGTAGAGAAGTTGGAACCCTCATACAATACTGGTGGGAAGGTAAAATGGAGCAGCCATTGTAGAAAACAGTCTGACAATCCCACAAAAAGGTAAACATAGCATTCTCAAGTGACTCAGCAATTCCACTCCTAGGTATTTACCCAAGAGAACTGTAGACATATGTTCATACAAAAATTTGTACATGGATGCTCAGAGCAGCTTTATTCATAATAGCCCCAAAGTAGAAACAACCCAATGTCCATCAACTGATGAATGGATAAACCAAATGTGAAAAAAACATAATAAAAACCTTCCACCAAACGTGGTATATCCCTACAATGGAATATTAGTCAGCCATAATAGGGAATGGAGTATGGACACATGCTACAACGTGCTAAACTGAAAGAAGCCAGACACAAAAGACCACATGTCACGTGATTCCTTTTATATGAAATGTCTGTAATAGGTAAATCCATACAAAAAGAAAGTAAATTAGTGGTTGCAGGGGACTGGGGAAGGAGGGGGATGAGGTACAATTACCAATGGGTAGGGGATTTCTTTTGGGGGTGACAAAAAAGTTCTTGAATTAGTGGTGATGATTGCACAACATTGTAGACACACTAAAAGGATGAGTGTTCTGGTAAGTACATTGCATTTCAATTTCAAGAGTTGTCTAATGTATCTAAACCTATCTTGATGCCTCTTTTCCCACATTTTTTATTGAGCCTACTGGTTTTCATTACCACTATGCCATAGAAATTACTCTCGTCAGTGTCCTCTATGCCCTGTTGTTTCCTGTAGTGTGTGTGTGTGTGTGTGTGTGTGTGTGTGTGTGTGTGTGTGTGTGTTTAAAGTAGGCTCCACACCCAGCGTGGAGCCCAATGCAGGGCTCGAACTCATGACCCCGAGATCAAGACCTGAGTCGACATCAAGAGTTGGACACCTAACCTACTGAGCCATGCAGGCGCCCCTCATGTAGTTTTAATCAAGAGCTTTTCAGAATGTCAAGGAAAAATAAAGAGTTTAACATTCCTCTAGTAAATTAATTTGTCATGACAGAGGATTCTGGAAATTGTAGAAAGGAAGCTAAATGTGTTCATTAAAGACAGTATTTTATCGTTGTATTCTATAGTGCATAATAAGATGTGGGATTATGCTTTTTGTAGTATAGCTGACTGTTTTAAGTATTTGTTTAAGGGGAGCATATGTAACTAAAAGCCTTTTGATTTTTATTCCTCAAATCCTGCAAGTATTTCTTCTTTCCAATCCAATTAAGTAAAGCTATTTACCTATTTACTCTTCAGTTTTATCTTCTCAAAACTCCCCACCACAAACTCTGTGCTCTAGACAAGGTCACTTACTTTGTCCCCAAATAATAAAATGGGCATTTCCATTTCTGAGATTTTGCTAAGACCTTTGTTCTTCTCCAGAATAGTCCCTTTCTTTCCCTCTGCATATCCTTCAAGACTTACTTGAGATTCTGTTTCATTTGTGTATTCAGTAAACACTGAGTGCCTACTATATGCAGTGCACTGTCTGGAATGCTGGAGTTCAATAAAAACAAGCCTGTCCTTATGTAATTTATGTTCTAGCAGGAAAATGATGCAAAATGAATTAAAACTAATTATTACAATTGTGATAAATCCTAATAACAACGAGGCACAGGAAAATAGGATAACCTCTAATGGGGAAAATGAACTTGGTCTGGGGTGTCAGAATGGCTTTCTCTCCTACGTTGTTGTGACAACCTCTTGGGAAATTATATGGCAATATATTAAATCACATAGACCCTTTAACCCCAAAATTCATTCTTTTTGCTTGTTCGAGTATAATTAACATACAGTGTGATATTCGTTTCAGGTGTACAATATAATGACCCAGCAATTCTATACATTGAAGGGTCAGCAATTCCACTTGTGGCATTTTATCATATAACGGTAAAAGTGCCAGTATTTAAAGTGGCATGTGACTTTGGTTTAAAATCCTACCCAGCCAAGCTGTCCATGAGGTCAATTTCCCAAGCCAGGCTTGTGGACAGAGGAAAGGAAATTAAGGGAATCTAATGTGCCAAAAAGTACTATTGAAGTGGGTGCACTGATCATGAGATGCATGGAATATTCCAGAGAAATCGGCTTTAGGTCCAATTGCATAATACAATGGATCCAGCACATGAGACCTTACCATAAGATCCTGATGGATGTCTCCCAGTAAAAACTTACCCATTAATGTGCTTTGATGAAATGGTTGTTGAAAACGGGGGCAATGGCTGGGGTGACTACCCCAAGAACGTGTGTTTTATTGGCCAGACTGCTTGGTATGTGTCATCCTTTGTCTCTGGAAGGCAAAGCGCTGTAAAAGATCCTGTTCCACTGGTAAAGCATCATGGCTTCACTGCACTGTACCTTGAAGTAAAGGTCAGTTGTTGTTGGGTTGAAGACAGAATAGTTCATCTTTACACAGGGCCAGACAAGTGCTGAGTCTCCTGAGACAGTAGCTGGGATTGGTTGTTGAGCCAAGGTCGCAAAAATCGAGCACGGTCACGTAAAGGCTGTGAAAGGACCTGGGGGAGCAGGCATACAGTAGATTGCGTGATATGTAACCTTTGCAAAGGAAGTCTTTTACAGCATGGATAGGGTAGCCTTGTGCAGTACTTTGCCTCTTTCCATTCTGGACCAGTTGACATTCTCTAGTTAATTTGCCTCCCATGATGTACCATTGTTGAAGTCAAATTCCTTGTGAAGGTCATGTAACATAATCCACATATGGTTAATTATGGTTCCTCTGCCATTCAGGGGAGAATGGCTGAGACAGCTTGTCTGATTAAGTAGCAGCACCCTGGTGAGCAAGGTGTGCACTGAAGAGTTATATTGCTGTGTGGAATGGAGTAACTCTCAAATGAGTGATATAGGCGGCCATTAGGCAGGGACACAAATGTTACATCCTTAGCTAGGCAGAGGCACCCATCAGTCCTTATAGTGTAATAACACCACCAGTAATTGCACCTTTGTGGGTTATTGGGAATGATATTGGCAGATACACATCTGGATCTGTGTGCTGTTCACTTGCTTTCCTGGCTTCTTCAAAGCCAAATGACAGTACAGAATCCCTCACACCTCTCTAGGGCGGCTGCCATGGGGACAGAGGCAGAAGCTTCCGTGGTGATGTCACAGATAACATCCTCACGTGGTAAGTCTTCACGGCAGGAAACAGATATAAGCTGGATATATCGAGGGGTGCCTCTTACATAGCATTATAAGTGTGATATTTCCAGGCCAGAGCTACCAACCTGAGACACGTCATCAGGAGGAGCTGTAGGAGTAACAGCTTAGCCATAGCGTGGCTCAGTAATTGTAGGCAGTGGAGGCATGAGCCCCCATGGGTGATGGCTGAACCAATGGCAGGAGTTCCTTGGGACATACTAGAAGACAGGAATGTCACATCAGACTGGAGTTTATTGATCTTCATGTTACTTACCTTGAATGCTGCACTGGTGACTATTCGCAACCATTCTACAGCAGCTCTAGCAACAGAGATGTCTGATGTCAACTCGTCTGTGATGTAAGGTCAATGGATAGGTCTTCTTCTGTGTCACAATCACTCTGCACTTTTTCCTCTTTGCCGCTCACTCTTTAGATGAGCCTCCTTGGTTGAAAGCTCCTCTGATCCTCTTGGTCGGAGAGAGCTGAGTTTACACCTGAGCTACGATGTCATGTGTCTTGGAAGTGACTCCTCGGATAGGGCTGGGGTCTTCATTGCAATCAGCTGCTCCAGGCTGTATCCTGAACATAGCTCTGTTGACCTTAAAAGCATGGAGTAGGAGCATTCAGAGGAGCTCTGCTACCACCGCTGTTTTCAGAATCCAACATTGGTTCCAAGGCGTAGTTTTCAGTGGTGGAAAAACTGGACACCACATGACTGTCCGTGAATAAGCGATAAGGGATAGAATATTAATTTCTGGTATTTCCAGACTCTGGAATATTATACAGCTGATAAATAGAAAAAAATTAGACCTATATGATTTATCTTAAAGACTATTGGTTATAAAAGCAAGTTTTAAATAAATTTGTTTAGAATGAGCCCAGACTCCTAAAAATCCACAAGGGTGCTTGCTGTTAACATTGGTTACCTCTAATTTATGGGCAAAATAATGGGGACCTCTTTTGGAGGATTCCATATCTCCAAGGAATGGATTATTAGCTTTTATTTTGTGTATCTTTGGATTTTCTCATTTGTTACAAAATTAGCCGTCATGAAAATTAATGAAAGGGGCACCTGGGTGGCTCACTCGGTCAAGCGTCCGACTGGGGCTCAGGTCATGATCTCACGTTGTGACTTCAAGCCCCGTGTCGTGTCTGTGCTGACAGCTGAGAGCCTGGAGCCTGCTTCAGATTCTGTGTCTCCTTCTCTCTCTGCCCCTCCCAGCTGGTGCTCTCTCTCTCTCAAAAGTAAATACACATTAAAAAAAATTTTTTTTAAATAATGAAAAAAATTTAATTTTAGTAGGAGAAAGAGCCACTAAATTTTTCTTAACCTAACAGCATCTAATACAATAAACATTCTATAAATATTTGTGGAAGGAGACAGGAGGGGAGGAGGAACAGGTTTAAATGTTTGGTAGAGATTTAAAAAAAAAAAAAAAAAGGTAGCCAGGAAACCAGTAATGGCATGGTAAAGCATTGCAGAACCTCTAAATGAATAGTGGGAGGGAGGAAAAAGAAGAAATTTGATCAGGCTGGCAAAATAAAATGGGAAAAAGTGAGAAAAAAAAAAGCAAAGTAAAATAAATAAGATACACTACTGAAGTGATAAGGTCATATTGCAGCTACTCCAATAAGTGTAAATGAGTTGAATTTACCTATCAAGTGAAAAAAAATCTTTCATATTGGGTGTAAAAATTTGGTTAGGGGTTACGTACATGAAACAAAATGAACCTGTAAAAAAGGGATCCTATTCACAATCTGCAATACCATTAAAATATTTCAGAATACACCTAGCAAGACAAGAGCCAGATGTGGATGAAAAAAGCTATAAAATTTCAGTGGAAGTATTAGTTTTCTACTGCTTCAGTAACAAATAACCACAGGCTCAGTGGCTTAGATCAAACCAAGTTTATTATCTTACAGTTCTGGAGGTGAGAAGTCTCACCGGGCAAAAGTCAAGATGTCAGCAGGTCTATGTTTCTTTTGGAGACCAGGGGAAAATCTCCAACACCCTGATCATTCAGGTATTGGCAGAATTCAATTCCATGAGGTTGTGGGACTGAGACCTCTGTTACCTTGGTGACAGTCAGCTAGGAGCCGACCTTAGCTCCTAGAGGCTTCTCAGGACCTTGCAGATAGCCCTCAACATTTCAGATGCAGCAAAAGGGTGTGGCATCCTCAGGCTTTGAATCTTTCCTGTGATTGGATTGGGCTGACTTCGCCCAGCCCTGTACGTAATTCAGGATAATGTCATCACCAGGTCCTTAGTTTTAATCACATCTGCAAAAATCCTTTTGTAAGGTAACCAATTCACAAGTTCTGGGAATCAGGGTGTGGACATCTTTGGGGGCTATTCATCTGCCTACCACAGTGAAGGACCTAAAAATTTTTAAATAAATGTATTAAAGTGTCACATTCTTGGATGGCAAGATGTGCTATTGTCAAGAGATGTCATTTCTGCCTGCATTAGCCTACAAAGTCTCTGCAAGATGCTTTACTGATAACCAAAACTGGATTTTGAATCAAATGAGGGGATAGATGATCAGAAAAGACTATATTGCTTAGAAAAATAAAGAAACACTGACATTCTTTGCAGACTTTAACTCAGGTAGACTACACATATTCTAGATACAAATATACCAACATTATGCTCAAGGGCAAGGTAATGCTTTCCATTGTTTCCAATATTCTTACTGTTAACATCTAGAATTTTTCTGGTCCCCTTATTTTGGGCACACATTTGACTGATATTTTGAATCATTTACAGACTCCTACACCCCTGTCCTTTTCAATAACCAAAAGCTTAAGATGCCATCATCTTATATGTAAGGTTTCACATTATTTCCCGGAACACATCCTTTTTACACTTGTCAAATCTGAAACTCATTTAATTTTTCCATCCACTCACACAGCTTCATGACAACTTTCAGCAAAAGTTCCTGACAGATGGGCAGTGTCTTCTCAGTTTACTTGTGATGCCATTTAGAAAAATGTTTCTAAACATTTCCTTAAGAATGATTTCCATCGTGATGCTGCCTTGGAGATGTTTATGATACTGTGGACAGTGCCAAGGCAGATCGCGTGGGTGGGTGCAGATTCTGTAATAAGGTTTTTATTCTCTCCATTTCTTTGCCTGTTTGGGAATGTGGGGTGAAGATGAACAAGGGAAAAGTGAATTTGTATCTCCCTCCAAAGAAAGTAACTTTTGTAAAACTGCCACTCTTTTGACTTGCAAAGAAGCTCATAGAATGACTCTATTTACAGATGTGATTAGTTTATTCAATGAAAAGTTATTTTAAGGCAATTGTCATGCTTTATTAACCGTAAGTATGTTTGGATGTATCCTATTTACAAATCCTGGAAATAAATGTCACAGTTGTTTAATCCCCAACACCAAGCCTCGGAACTGACTTCTCGGACGTCATTCTGACTTCTCAGATTTTAGGTCAACTGTGGGTGTCTCCCATTGTCTGTCTCCATCTTTCTTAAACTCTAGTAGGGAAAACGTGGGCGCGAGCAACCTTTTCTAAGTTAATACTGCATTGACAGAGATGACGCGACGTCCGCTGAAGGGCGCTGTCCCGAAGCCTGGCGGAACCCCACGCGGTCGCCCTCTCCAGCCTCTGGACACAGGTCAGGAGGGAGTCGCGAAGGGTCCAGGAAGGTTCAGCCCGAGTCTACAACTTCCCAGGGGGTGGAGGCAATGACCCTGACCCTGCCTGCACCGGCCCGGCATGAGGCCCGAGCCAGTTGCCCCGCCGCGAGAAGATCCCTCACCTTACTGCTTTCAATGAAGAGAACATAAGCCTCCTCACCACGCAGCATAGGCTCCCGAGTACCCGGATGCAGCAGTTCCGCCTCCCGGGCCACGGTAACGCATGCGCGTCTAAGACTTTGCGCTAGTGGGCGGGGCGCGGGAAGAGAGGAGGAAGGGCGGCGGTTGGGCCAGAGGGGAGCCACACCCACCGCGCCAACGTCTTTGCGCATGCTCAGCGCGTAGGCTTCTGGTACTTCTGTTGCGTCTGCCGACACCCACCTCAGTTCGCGTCCGGAGGTCAGAGGTGGAGGTCTTGGGTCCGGCTTTCGAGCGTGCTTTGGAAAAACCTCTTTTCGTGTTCAGCTTCGAAAGGAAGGCTTCCGCTGGTCATTTCCTTTCGTCTTCGGTGAGGCGTCGACTTCCTGTGGTGGTAAGTTTCCTGTTGGCGGGGGTCGGTCTCAGATGCCTGGGGCGCGGGGGTGCAGAGTGGGGGCCGCTGGTGGGGCGGGCAAGCCAGACTTTGGGGTCGCCACCGCCTGGAATCGGAGTTTTTTGCTTTGTGGCGCGGCCGCCCGCGCGACTCACTTCCGTCCCCCTCCCCCCCCGTTTCCAGGAGCCGAGTTTCCGGGCGGGGAAACTTGTAGTCTTGGGTCGTCACGTCCCACTACGTGAACGCCATGTGGCCCGGCTCGCAGCAGGACGAGTCCCCCTCGACGTCCCGGTCGGGGCAGTCCAGCCGCCTGTCTTCGGCGTCCAGGAGCCGATCTTCTTCCCGAAGCTCTCAGTCCCGCTCCAGCGTCTCGAGCTGGGCGTCGTCGCGGAGTCGGCCCCGGCCCCGGCGGAGGAGCAGGGCCCGGTCCCGGAGGCGCCACCAGAGGAAGTACAGGCGCTACTCGCGCTCCTACTCGCGCAGCCGGTCGCGCTCTCGCGGCCGCCGCTACCGGGACAGGCGCTACGGAGCGCCCGGGAGGTCCCGCCGCTCGCCGTCGCGGCCCCGCTCCCGCAGCCGGTCCCGCTCGCGGGGACGCTCGTATTACCGACGGGCCTACGCGCTGGCGCCGGGGCGGCGCTACTACGGCTTCGGCCGCACCTTGTACCCGGAGGATCGCCGCAGTCGGAGGGGCTGGTCCAGGTCCAGGTCCAGGTCCAGGTCGCGGAGCCCCACCCCTTTTCGCCTGAGCGAGAAAGGTGAGTCATCTGCCGGGAACTTGGCCTTCGCACGCGTCTACGTGGCTGGCGACCGCTCGCGCCCGGAGCCGCGGTGGCTGTGGACTTTGGGTACTTTTATTGCTTTCGGTGGCTGTAATCCTAGTTGCTTTGGGAGGAAAGAGTGAGCTTAGCAGGTTAGTGGTTAAAACCGCTCTATTTGGCACCCAGTTTGATTTTATTTTTAATTTTTAATGTTTATTTTTGAGAGGGACCGAGCGTGAGCGGTGGAGGGGTCGAGAGAGAGAGAGAGACAGACACACAGAATCCGAAGCAGGCTCCAGGCTCCGAGCTGTCAGCACAGAGCCGGCCGCGGGGCTCGAACTCAGGATCCAGCGAGATCCTGATCTGGACCTGAGCCACCTAGCCCGCCCCAGTCTCCCCCTTTTGAAGTGAACGCTCTTTGCTTCTTGAGATTAGAAGTCAGCTGTGGGGTCCAGTGGGTCGGGGTGGAGGAAATCCTTTTTCCCAGGGGCTGGCCCTTAGTAAGGCCTTTTAAATGTTAAGGGTGACTCAGTAATTTATCCGTTTTAAGCTTTTGTTACCTACTGAGCGGGAAGAAGAGTTCAAAACTTTTTTTTTAAACAAAACCGGATTTTGAAACAAAACCGGATTTTGTCCCGGTATTTTAAAACAAATGATTTGTTTTGCTGTTAGATAGGATCACAGAAAAAGACACAGAAACAAAAACTTATAGATAGGAGTCTGAAAATGGATTTAAGCAATGTATCTGTATCGACTCATTAGCTGTCACAATTGTGGTATCTGTAAAATGTACAAAGGAACTTGTTCAGGATACACAGTTGAAGAGAAAGCAAAAACAACCATGAAATAAAGGCCTTTAGTAGTTGTTGAAATTATTTAGGACTTTTTTGCTTTTCTCAGCAAAAAATGAGGTAGAGAATTTTGTTTTAGTGCTCAGAGCTGTATTTTATGCTCTAAAATAAAAGATTGAAACCTCTTTCTATTCATCTAAATAAAACACAACTTTATTTTGCAATTCGGAGTTCTTCAGGGAAATGTACTACAGATTAATGAATGTCTTGTTTTGTTTTTGTAGATCGCATGGAGCTGTTAGAAATAGCAAAAGCCAATGCAGCAAAAGCTTTAGGAACAGTCAACTTTGACTTACCGGCCAGTCTCAGAACTGTCCTTGCACCTAAAGAAACAAACCGCAGAACAGCCGTACCAAACAATGGTGCAAAGTCTGAGGTAAGTATTCTAGGCTTAGCCAAACAAGATCTTCGGAAAGCTGCTGCTAGAAAGATCTAATGAGCCATTTTTACTTTTTACTTCACAAAGCCTAAATACAATTTGTTAGCATAATAGCAGCTCTAGAGAGGGTTTCTACCCCCATGAAAATGGGAGATTAGTGAACTTTATTTTCATGTGACACAGCAGTAATTACTTTCATAGTTGTAGGTGGTATTTTTGGCAGTTTTTATGCAGCTATCAAATTTTTCTACCCAGCTTTTGCAGAGTATTTTATCTGTAGCTTTCTTTCATTTGCAGCGCTGTGTTCCCGCAAATTCTATATTCAACATACAGTATAGTTTATCTGCTTTATTTCTGTCTTATAGAAATCATGAATGTGGTCTCCAGACATTGATGAAGAAAATCTGTTGGTAATTGATACATGGGCAAAAGCATCAGAGGTTTAACTAATTTGAAGTTTATGTTCACAGACTGAAAGTTTAGTTTTTTGTTGGTAGATCCATTATGCATGCTAGAATTTGGGACAGGTAACTGTTTTGATAAGATACTGAAGACAATTTTTTAAAAGTAAACACTTTGTCATGGTGGGGCATCTGTCCCTTTCATAATATATGCAATATATTCCAGATGTTTTGAGAGATTACAGAAGAAGAGGCCTGCTTCACTTGCAGATAAGTTTATTATAATTCTCCAGAAATGTGCAGGATGTGCCTTGGCAAATTGCACTGTGGTCTTAAGTTAATGATATGAAATCCAAAGTAGAAAACTCATAGCCTTTGAGGTTTAAGGTAGTTAGGAGTTTGATAGAATCATTTAACACAGGAAAGATGTTCTCTAGGGGAACCTATCATTCAGACCCAGATGTGGGTTTGCTTAAGTGTTTAGTAGTGAGCAAGATCTTAGGTGAGCTGCTTTTTCAAATGATTAGGTAACCAATGGCAAATGCCTTAGTTCTTTGAAACTAGGTATTTTCTGGTATGACTTTACTTGCAGAGTTAACTTGAATTTGCACTAGGGGAAATATAATCCTGGTTTGTGGGGAAGAGTATCTTAAGCTGATTATTAATTGATTTTGTTATGGGGAAAGCTGGAGTACTATGTCATTTCTGCTGTTAACTGTATGATTAGATCCAGCTCCATTTGTGTCTCTATAACTAAATTTATATACAGTTGGGCTGCATTTTATGTGGTATCATAAACCAAGGGTATGGTTTTTTAAAAATAACACTTTCTCTTACATGTCAAGCTGTCAGAAAAGCTAACAGAAGATGGAACTAAAAATCTCAATGAAAAGTATTGCCAGCAAAAGAGCATAGCTTTTAGCTCTAATGTAAGTATATCTAAGCACTGACCCCTCAAAACTTGGATTTAGAATATAATTATATGGGCTTTTATTTTTGTTGGAAGGCTCATTGTTTTTGTCCACATGGTAATAATTTGGGATCTACTAAGCCACTTTCGATAGAACTTTTCATAATTTTTTGTACCATTACAAATGGCTAATATAATGGCTGCTTCTGTATCTGATATTCACATTTTTTTTGAGAGCGTGTGCGCTTATGTGCAGGCAGGGAGGGGCAGAGACGGGGAGAGAGAGAATCCCAAGCAGGCCCTTTGCATTGTCAATGCAGAGCCCAATGCAGGGCTCAGTCCCACACACTGAGATCACGACCTGAGCTGAAATTAAGAGTTGGATGCTTAACCAACTGAGCCACCCAGGTGCCCCAGTATTCACGTTTCTGATATCAGTATTTACTTTTCAAATACTCCTCTTACACTTGTTGAACGATTTAAAAAGTAAATCTCAGAAAACTCTGTAATCAGAATATTTTAAAAATCAGCTAAGAGCTTAAAAAAACTAAGAACTATTTTAACATTATTTTGTAATATACTTTGTATCAACGTCTGATTTTCCCCAGTAGTTTTCTTGGCTTTACCATTTGAATTGAGTGATGAATATGGGGTCTTTGCTGTGCGTTTTAATTTTTAATGAAATTATTTAGTGTGTTTTGTAAAATGCAAGTCTTTTGAATACAATGTATGTGTTTGTATAACTGACTTAAGAATTTGTTTTCTTCCAGAATTCTGTAGCAAAGCCAATGCTTCAGAAATCAGCTAAAGCTACTGAAGAGACCTCTACAGGATCTCCCAAAATAAATGAGAAAAAAAGTCCATATGGACTGTGGGTACCTGTCTAAGAAAAGAAAACTGATTTATAAGGTTGGCTGAAATGCACTTTGTTGCAAGTTTTTTTCCAAGCATTATTCCATCTCTGAGAGTCATTTATGGTTGTTGCAATTACAGTGATACAGTAATATGTAAATCCTTAATATTTAAATATTAACATTTGAGATTTCTCTTGTAGATAAGAGATAACACACATGGACCAGAGGATTCGTACAGGTGGGAATTTTGTACATAATACTTGTAAATGTTTTGTATAATACCAATGTAATGTCAAAGTGAAATTTATAAGAGAAACAGTAATTGAACTGTTTATATTTGTTAATAAATTTTTTGTTTTTTTAATTATTTGTGTTACTTTGTTTTGTATGTATATATTACATAATGAGTGTTTATTTAAAGAAGCGTAACGCGTCTTTTGTTTAAAGCCTTGCTAATCCCAAATCCAAATCCATGGACTGACAGCATAGGGTTCACTGACCCTTACCTGGTGTTTGTGAGAAATGTTGAATCTGTCTCCACCCTAGACCTGAATTTGAACCTGAATCTTAATACTACCAGTTGATATGGGTCTTCATTAAAATTTGAGAAGTTAGGCCTAATATTTATGGAATTTTGGCACAGTGTTGTGCTGGACAAGTTAAAATGCAGTCTTTAGGGCAGGAAACTCAGCAGGAGAGGGAGAAGTGGAAATGCCTCATTGAGCTCTAAAATCTGAGGTTTTGTTTATTATGCTTTTCTAGTTAAAAAATAAAGTTTTTTAGTATTCGTTTATTTTGAGAGCAAGGGGGGAGGGGCAAAGAGAGAATCCCAAGTAGGCTCTGTGCTGACAGCTCATCTAGTTTCTTTTTTCTTTTTTCTTTTTTTTTAATGTCTTATTTATTTTTGAGAGAGAGTACAAATGGAGGAGGGCAGAGGGAGAGAGGGAGACACAGAATCCAAAGCAGGCTTCTAGGCTCTGGGCTGTCTGCACAGAGCCTGACGTGGGGTTCAAACCCATGAACCATGAGATCATGACCCGACCCGAAGTCGGACGCTTAACGGACTGAGCCACCCGATTGCCCCTAGTTTCTCAGTCATACTAACCACTTCTGAAGTTAAGGCTAGTGGCTGTATTATTGGAGAGAACAGATAGAATGCTTCTATCATAGAACATTGTATAGGAAAGAGCTGCTTTAAAATTTTTTAAGTGTGTTTATTTTGAGAGAATAACTCAGCAGGGGAGGTAGAGGGAGAGATCAGATCTCAGGCAGGCTCCCTGTGCTGTCAGTGTGGAGCCTGACTAGGGCTCAATCCATCAAACCGAGAGCTCATGACAAGCTGAAATCCAGAGTTGGATATGAGCCACCCAGGCACACCCCTGACCTTACGAAAAATTTAAACAGTGACCTAGATACATTCCTAGACATGTAATTCCTATTTATGATGGCTTGGTTACATTCTCATCCTTAAAGCCAGCAGCACTCCTGTGTGTGTGAACACGTCCAGTTTATATCTAAGTTAACCATAGTTATTGGGAGGGTGACCTGTGTTCATAAAGGAGTAAGAGTTTGTGGTGGGTTTGTTATTCTAAGGAAACTCGAGAGAATATCGGTAGACTGGCCTGGTTATAGCAAAGTCCAGTAAAACATTAGGATTTGAGTTGTAACTGAAAATGTTAACATGATCACCTGGTTAGTGTATTTAGTTGGTATCCTTAGCCCAGTTGCAGAACTCAAAAGGATTTCTTTGCGAGGGAGACTTTGGGAAAGAATGATGTGGTAATGACATTTTTTACCTTCATTTCACTGGTAGCAACACTTACCCTGATTATGACCTGTATTCAAATATACTAGCCCTTATGAGCTAAGTCACTGGACATGTCCTATAATTCTTCAGCCAAACCCCTTCACATATAAGAAAGGTCTGCATCTACACCTTCTGACATCTGCTTCTACAGTGATCCTTCCTCTTTAACCATTAGCTTTTCCTTCAACCTTGTTAGCATGCTTGAATGGCTTTGCTATTTCCTCTTTGATTTCTTAGTCTGTTGGCTCATTTTCTCTTTATTTCTAATGCCCTGAAGAGAGTATAGTTTATATCCTTTTTTCTTTTTCTTTTTCTTTTTTCTAATTGTCCTGTCAGGTGTACTATTACTGTTGTCTAAATTGACCTTGTCTGTTGGGCATGGTGAGGTCTATGGTGGTGTCAGTTTTTGGGCTTTGTAACACAGAAGATAACTTACAATGTGTGTGTGTCTGTGTGTGTGTAAACCCAGACTGGCCATCATTAGTGGGATGCAGTTGCCCAGGTGTGATAGATAACCTATCACTGTATAACTGGTGGGCAGCATAGATGGTCCTGATGGTGAAAAATTGTACCAAGAGACAAAATCAGTGCTATCCAGGGGAAATAAGAACCACATTGCAAAAAGTAAAACAGGGGGGCTTGGGTGGCTCAACTGGTTAAATGTCCAACTTCAGCTCAGGTTCATGGGTTTGAGTCCTGCATCAGGTTCTGTGTTGACAGCTCAGAGCCCAGAGCCTGCTTCAGATTCTGTGTCTCCCTCTCTCTCTGCCCCTCCCCTGCTCACACTCTGTCTCTCTCTCAAAAATAAACATTAAAAAAAAGGTAAAAAAAGTAGTGTAATTTTTTTACCCCAGTGTATCTAAGATAGCATTTCAATGTTACAATAAATAGTGCTCTTTTGCTTTTTTTTGTACCAAGTATTGGGATCCAGCATGTACTTTAGACTTAAAGCATACCTGAATTTGTCCTGGCCACTTTTTCAGGGGATCAGTAGATGATCATATGGTAGGTGACCACCATTTTGGAAAGCACAGCCCTATGTATAGGTTCAGGTGTTAACGCTTTGTTTTTTTCTTAAGGCGTAAACTAGAGAAATCATGTTAACTCACAGTAGCATGCTGTTCTTTCGCCTTGTTTGCCGTAAGCCTCTATTAAGTTTAGTAAAATGTCATCTTTAAGAGTGCTTACTTTTAATGCTTTCTTTATAAAAGTCCTCAAAATTTCCTTCAGGGATTTACACGCATTTGTTATTTTGACCTCTTCCATTTTCTACACTGGCCCTTTGTCCTTTGCCCTGCCCGTTGTTAGGATTTATCCTTGGCCTGCTTCTCCCTCTACAGGCTCTCTTGGCAACTTCCTCCACTGTCTGCCTTTAACTACCATCTACTAACCAAAGATCAATTTCCTGAGCTCTTCTCCAGTGCCTACCCCATCAGCTCTTCAAGATGAACTTTTCTTACTCTGAACTGTGTATATTAATTATTATGATTGCTATTGCCTGTTAGAATGGGTGACTTTGAACATCCAGTCACCTTCAGAGTAGTCCTCAAATCACACATCTCTTGCTTGAAGCAGCAGTGGCTGTTGGGAGTGCTTTTCTCCTTTAGAGAAATCTATTTTTCCTTTAAATCCAGGTTATTAGGACTTCTCTGAAACCTATCCCAACTAGTCTTTCCTTCCTCTTTTCCCCTTAGTACTATGGTATATGTTTTCTTTGAAAATACTGGAGAACCTCATACAACTGGCAGATTATTACCTTTTTGAGAAGATTGGGCAGCATGAGTATTTGTCTTGAATTGTTTTGAAAAGGAAGTCAAAGTTACTGTTTCTGTTTGCATTCTGCAGAGGCAAGTGTAAATAGTATGTACATGCTGGATTTTTTCTCTGCCTTCTACAAGCCTCTCTAGATGGGAGCATCTTTTCATGTTCATAAATACTGGTTCACTAAATACTGGTGTGCCCAACTTACTGATCCCAGTCCTAGTCTTTTTAGTCACGTAAACTGACACGATCTCTACTTTTATGGGATACTCCAGACGTTCAGGTTTTCTGTCCCATATTTCCCATAATTACTACTGAAACTACATGTCCTAATTAACAGTTGAAATAAGGTTAACATTTCAACTAGGCTTTAAAAAAAGATTGTATTATGTAAGTTTTACTAATACTTTGACCAACAAATGTTTTAATTTACCTTCTTCCAAGGAAATTTGCTTTTTGAAAAAGGTGTATTTACAAAATGTCATTAGAGAATCAGGTTCCTACCTTCTGTGCTTGCCCCATAAATGTACGTGGGCCATGGGGTAGAGCATGGGATAGGCAAGCACCTGTTAATTGTGACTGCTGCTGGGTAGGGGGGCTGAAGGTGAATTTCCAGGAGCCACTGTCCCCTTCCTTTCACCACCTACCATAGCTTACAAGAAGAGTTAGTACCAATGTAACATTCTATCTCTGAAGCTCCCAAGTTCAACTGTAGGTCAAGTCCAACAGGACGAATCTAAGGAGGATGATGATTCTATTCACATTTGTAACTAGGAATAAAGCCCAGCAGGATGCACACACGAAGCACACACTTTGAATACAGAAAACACAAGACATATTTTTTTCTGAAACAAGTGAATAATAAATATATATATATAAGAGTGAAAATGAATAGTCAAAAAGAGAGCTAATAGAGCCCTGATTTACTGTTACAATTTGACAGTCAAAACAGTTCCTGAAGGAGATTAGACTGCTGTTCCTCTTTCCAAATTCTGTTTAATTTCAGCTGTATATTTCCCATAGAATCTTTCTGCTTTCTTGTTGAATTTAGCATTCCTTTCATTAATGTAGTCGATGTCTGCATCATCATTATAAGGACGTCTCCGGCTATATTTGTCTCGTTTTTCAATTCTAGAGGAAGAAAAATTTATAACATTCAAAATTACTTTCTTTTTTGATATTAATAAAACCTGCTCAAATAGTTAAGAATATAAAATTCAGTAATGGAGACAAATATACAAAATTCCAAGCTGCTTTTTTTGTTCTCATAGTTAAGATGGAAGGCAGTATCGTTAGAAAATTCTACATAAAGAAATGGGTTCAGTGAGCTTTCCTGAATTTATAAGTCAATAGTACTTTACTTCAGATCTAGTCTTCAGATTGGGAAATAACCCAGGGTCATGTTGAAATACAAGGGCAGTGATATATTACACTACTTTCAGAGTTTATAGTATACTGCTGGTTCTGCCTAATTATCCTATTCAAAACACAAATACACAAGTGATGGTCAATGGGACCACTCTTCAAACTAGTAATTCAAGTCCTCCTTACTCTCTACCCCATTGCTACACTTGAAGACCATGAAGTTACTTTTGTCACGAGGCATGAAATCAGTACAAAGCTGAAGGCTGCATTATAGTACTTACTGCTTTTCCAAGTCTATGACCATCCTATCAATTTCTTCTGTGGAAGGCACGTGTGTTCCGTGAAGAAGACTGTTGGATGTTGGGTAGAACTCCTCTCCACTGAGAAAGAGCGGGGTGTAAGTAACACCATAGAGATTCTATGCCATCAGAACTGGACAATGTTTAGTGGGCAAAAATGGAAATCTTTGTGATCAGAGTTGATTTCAAAGAAATAGAAATCAGACCTAAAAGAAGATATTTAAGAAATTATATACTCCAGTACCCAAATGAGGTGCCAGCTGAGGACCAGAGGCTAATGGACACAAAGGGAGGCCGAGTTCATACAAATGAAAGAGCTTGAATGAAAACATGGTGTCCTCTGCCCAACTCAGTGCTCTCTCCACACTGAGACAGTCTTGACCTTAAGCACACTACCTGTCTTAGGGAAAGAAAGTGTAGCTTAGCAATGCTTACTGCCCAAGTGCACGGGTAAGGGACACAGAATAGCAACAATAATAATCATGAGGATGATGACACAGTACTATGTGTCAAACATTAAGTACGCCGTATGAATACATTTCATCTTCACAATAATCCTAGGAGATAAACACTACTATTATTTCCTGTATACAGATGAGGAAACAGGGAGAAAAACGGTATGACAGGTCTAGTAAGTGGTGGAACCAGAACTCAAGGCCAGGAAGCAAAGCTCCAGAATCAGCACTCTTAAATTCAAGCCCTTCCAGTAACATATAAAGAATACGCTATTGGGGTGCTTGGGTGACTCAGTCGGTTGAGCGTCCAACTCTTGATTTTGGCTCAGGTCATGATCTCAGGGTCGTGGGGATCCCAGGGTGATGGGATTGAGCCCCATGTTGGGCTCCGTGCTGGGCATGGAGACTACTTAAGAGAATTTCTCTCTCTCTGCCCTGCTCACACTCTTTCTAAAAAAAAAAACCCAAAAAAACACTATTAAGTCACACTGACTTACTGTTTTTCTCTCAGTCTTTCATATGTCTCCATGTCAGGTTTGATCTGCTTGGTCAGCCGATGATACTGGCGTAACTGGGCAGCAGCATAATCTAAAATGAGAGCCCAGACTGTTTTAGATGGGGCATTAGTAGCCCTGTTATTAAGAGGCACATTCAATGAAATAAAAGCCAGCTTTACCTGAGAATCCCAGGTCAGGGTTTTTCCTCTTCTTTTTCCTCTCCCATCTTTCCGCATCTTCCGCACTGATCTCCAGCAGCTTCACTTTCTCATAGTCTTCCCCTCTTGCGGCACATTCCTAAAAAGGGGGAAAAACATGACTGCTATCAAGACTGTAAGTCGATTAGCCTGAAAAGAAAACTGTGGAATTTGCTATGATCTCTAAGAAGTAATACATCTGTAACGACACCAAAAACAGCTGTGGTGGACACATTAGGTGTCTACTGAAATGCTTTCTCCCCTCCTTCCTGGGCTCAGGGCTGCCCATTTCCCAACCTCCCCTGCAGCTGGATCAGGCCAGGTCACTTGAGCTGCTCAACCAGGAACTGACACAGGGGAGACTCATGAGCTTTACGGTTTCCTAAAAAAAATTTTTTTTCTTAACGTTTATTTATTATTGAGAGACAGAGAGAGACAGAGCATGAGCATGGGAGGGGCAGAGAGAGGGGGAGACACAGAATCCGAAACAGACTCCAGGTTCCGAGCTGTCAGCACAGAGCCCGACGCGGGGCTCGAATTCACAAACCTCGAGATCATGACCTGAGCCGAAGTCGGACGCTCAACCGACTGAGCCACCCAGGCGCCCCTACAGTTTCTTATTGTTGGAGCTTTTGTTACTGTAGCTCACAGACACGTTAAGTGTTCCACGTATTTTATTCTCACAGCTCTCTAAGGGGCAGCTGAGGAGACCGGAGCCAGAATGCTTACCTCCCATGCCCTATGCTGTCGTGACAAAACACAACACGCCCTGGAATCCACAGCTTGTGGAGGATCGGACTGTACTTACTTTTTTCTTTTCTTCTTCCTGTAACTCCCATTCGAGACGAGCTTTTTTAGCTTCCCAGTTTGCAGGCAATTTAAGTCTTTTGTCTTCCTCCACAACTTCTTGGTGGTTTAACTTTCGAGCTTCATTCTACCACCAGGACACAAAATTTGTCAGCCCAGGTATGGAAACAAATCTAAATAGACATGACCTGTCTCCTAGTATGGCAGGCGTCCAAAGCAAACATTTTGGATTTTATCCTGAAAGGAAGAGAGTCACTAGAGAATTTTACGCGGGGATCCGTGGTGGGGAATTTTAGGGAGCGGGAGATTAGGAGGTAAACACCTGTATCTATAGCTTTACCAAGAGTCAGATGTTTAACCAACTGAGCCACCCAGGTGCCCCATGAAGACACCTTTCTTAACACCTTTTAAAAACAAGCGGGGCACGAGACACCATCAGAATGCAACCACAAAATCTTGACTGGAAAACTACAAAAAAACCAATCTTTTTACCAACCAAATTAAACAGAATGACTTCCCAGAACTCAAAACAAACAAAACACAAAACTCCAAGACAAAACAAAACCTAGAAACAGAAAAGATGAAAAGCAAACCTACAGATTAAAAAGACATAAAAAATTTTAAATTACCATTGAAATAGCAATATTAAATTTAAATAGCAATTTAAAGAAAAACACTGGACAAGCAGGCAGGTGGTCACATGTATAAACCATGAAGGTGATATGAGGACTCCAACCTAATTCCCCTATTGTTTATGAAGCTGAGAAAGTGTTTAGCTCAGAGTTAGTGGCAGAGTTAGGCCAAGACTCAAATTTTTTGATTTCTGACGCTTTCCCCTCCCCCCCACCTATAAGTATTTTAACACCTCTTTAACAACAATACCATCATCACGTTCCCCAAATCATTAATACCTTAATATCAAACATCCTGTAATGTTCATATTTCCCTGATGGGCTCAAGGCTTCATTATTTTGACAGTTTGAATTCAGACAAGTTCCACATATTGGGATTAGTCAATACATCTCCTAACGTTTATTTAATCTATACTTTCCTTCTCCATTCTTTTTTTGCCCCCTGCTTTTTTGGGGACTGCGAAAATGATCAGGTTGACCGTCCTCTGTTTCTCAAAGTGCTAGTTGCCTTCCTATGATGTCCTTTCGCATACTCCGTTGACCCCTGTATTTACTGTAAATTTTAGGTCTCGTGGTTTCATTCAATTCAGGTTATTTTTAACAACTCTATTATATGGAACTAGTGTTCTATACTTCCATCAAGACACAAGCAATCTCTGATTTGCTCCCTTTTTGTGATGTTTGCAGTTACTGATTACCTAGATCCAGTGATTCGTGAACGACTGCAAAAGGGTGAGGTTCAAATTATATTATTCTTCACGCGTCATCCACCCTATTCCCTACAGAGGGTTTCAAATGAAGTATGTGTGTTTGACTAGTTTTCAGATGGAGTTCTTCTGGACAAACACGGGTAACTACGTTCCTCACACATACCCTGTCTCCAGCGGCCTGCAGGCCCCCCCCACCCCCAACCCTAATGAGGACTCTGCGTTTCCACTAGTTCCTACGATACCTCTCCCTCCCAACTCCTTGTCTGATAATATCCTACTCATCTTTCAAGCAGCTTAGTTGTCCCATCAGTCTTTAGTTGTTTTTTTTTTTTCCCCTTCTCTGTATTTGAGACACTTTGTTCCTCCCTCTAAAATGGCATTTACAAGTCGTGGAGTCATTATTGGTTATGGACCTGCCTCCATAACCAGGCAGAAGACTTCTCCTATTTGCCAAAGTACCCGCACTATCTAATTGGCTATGGCACATTAGAAGCTGGGGGGACGGTGTGGGTGGTGGGCACTTTTTGTACAAATGAATGACTAGCCAACTTGCTGTGTGACAACAAACTCCTTTCCATTTCTGGTCCGCGGTATCCCCCCTCCATAAAAAGAAGGGTTTGACAGAAACGGGCTGAGAGGAGGGTCCAGGGAGAGGTCGATTAAAAAGAAGAATACCAGGGGCACCTGGGTGGCTCAGTCAGTTGAGCATCTGACTTCGGCTCAGGTCATGATCTCATGGTTTCTGAGTTCGAGCCCCGCGTCGGGCTCTGTGCTGACCGCTCAGAGCCTGGAGCCTGTTTCAGATTCTGTCTCCCTCTCTCTCTGCCCCTCCCTCACTCATGCTCTGTCTCTCTTTCTCTCTCTCTGTCAAAAGTAAATAAACATTAAAAAAAAAATTAAAAAGAAGAATACCAATGTCTGGGTCGAGAAACTGATTAAATAGGACACTGGAAGTGAGGCCTAAGCATGAACATTTTTTAAAAGTTCTCCAAGTGATTCCAGTGTGCTCCCGGGGTTGCGGTCCGCCGGGAAAGATCTCCCTCTGCCCTGCGGGTCTGTCAGGCGCGCCGGTGCGGCTTCCCCGTCCCTCCGCAAACGCGCACGGGCCTGCCTGGGTGACGGGTCTCGGATGCCTCCGGGGCCACTCACCCGCTTCAGGTGCAGCTCCCGGAATTTGCGCAGCCTCTGTTCGCGCTTCTGGGCGGCCAGCTCCGTGGCCGCAGCTGGGGGCAGCTCCCCTTCTTCCGCGCAGTCCACCGGCACCTGCGGCGAGGAGGACCCGCTGGAGCCCGGGCGGCCCAGGCCGATTCCCCCCGCCGGCCCCACGGTGTGTGCGCCTCCCTCTCTGGCATCGCCTCGACGTCTAGGCCAAACCTCCACCCGCAGACGCTCCTATCCCAGACCCCTGGACAAAGCCTGCCACCCACCTTATCCTCAGCCTCCGCAGCCATCACCCGACAGCGCCTTATCCTCCACACTTCCGGCGACAACAAACAACTTTTCTGACTCTCTTGCTCACTTCCGGCGGCTAGGCGCCACAGGTTTCCGGAGAAACCCCGCCCCTTTCTGCTTCTTTGGGACATGAGGAACCAATCCCCGCCCGCCGCAGCCCTGGGTGGTGTCCGATTGGGCCAGGCCTGTGCGCAGGCGCCTTGAGTGGAGCCACCAGGTCGACGTGGGTAAAACCGGAGACTGGGCGTCAACGGCGCTGGGGAGGTAAAGAGGAGGAAGAGGGAAAAAAGGGAATAAGCCACCAAATGTATGAGAAAGCGACCCAGAGCCCAGGTTGTGCCCGTCAACTGACCAGCCTTGTAGTTCAGATTTCTGAGTAACGAATCGAAAAGAAGGAACAAATTGATTGGGGGTTGTTATTTGGGATCTCGAGCATCTTCATGATGCGGTAAGATTTCTTGGATTAATTTGAGGCTTTGACTTTCTTCGGAAAATTCTGCACAGAACAGCATTCTTTGTACATCTGTCCATTCACTCAATAATGAACTGTATAATCGCTCTTATTTATTGACAAATTAGTCTATTCTTTGGTTCATCATCTATGAAAAATAATACAGCAATACCCATGTCAACATAGCAGCTTGAGGACAAATTAGATAATATGGATCAAGTATCTGTGATTAGTCACCTGACCCGCAGCAAATGATGAGAACTGCTGATTTTTAATCAGTTGGCATTAGATGTGTCTCCTCCTGTCTGAGATTTTCTTAAGTGTCTTTCTTCAGGAAAGCCCTAACCACCACCCCCTGAAGGGTCAGTGTCCCCTCTTATAGCTCTTCATACTTTCTGCTTTGTTGCGTTTACTTACGTGTAATTAAACAAGTGTGGAATTACTTGTTTGATAGTGTTAATTTAAATGAGACAGGTTTCTTAACCAGTTTTAAAGCAGCAAATGTAGGCCTTTGTTTTTTCTGTATCATGAATGAATTGAAAGAGGAGTCTTACAAGTATTTCTATTCTTTAGGCTTGAAATGTCAGTGGCAAAATTATTTTCAGTAAGATCACATCAGAATTAACAGGTTTTGCAAAATATTATGTCAGAGCCCTAGAAACCAAAACCAAGTACTTAAGGAGAGTTTAATGAAAGGGCTGTTTACAAAGCTGTAGACTGGGTTAAGAGAAACCAGCAAAAGAAAGTGAAGCATTCCAGGGCTAGAAGCAGGGGGAAGCCATTCCTACCCCTAATCCTAAAGAGGCAAGGGAAGGACAGGATGGGGGAGGGTCTTCAGACAGAGGCTGTGAGTAAAGAAATGCAACCATAATCCAGGCAGGGAATAAGTATCCTGACCTCATTTCTCCCAGACTTCTCTTCTGTAGATGCCACTCATTGGCAGGACCCAATGAGAAGAGAGCAATAAACAAGAGGGCTTATTGATGTAGTCCATACGGGCCAGCATTTGTGGGTGCAGAATACCCACAAATGGGTGGGTGGACACTGGAGGAGGGTGGTTGTAAAGGAGCAAACAAAATACCCAGTACAGTTCTTTTCATGGGCCATGGTAACAATTTCATTGTGTTTTGAAGTCTTCAAAAAAAAAATTTTTTTTAACATTTACTTATTTTTGAGAGACAGAGCATGAGCGGGGGAGGGGCAGAGAGAGATGGAGACACAGAATCCAAAGCAGGCTCTGGGCTCTGACCTGTCAGCCCAGAGTTGATGTGGGGCTCGAACCCACAAACTGTGAGATCATGACCTGAACTGAAGTCAGATGCTCAACTGAGCCACCCAGGTGCCCCTATAGTGTTTTGAAATCTTAAAGAATTCTTTGTTCAAGTTGTATTTACATGGATTTAGTAAAAAGAACAGAAAGAGTTGTGTGGGCAATTGAAATTTTCCAGGATGATAGAAGATCTTCCACTCTATGTGCTATTCTTAAAATGTGACATTGACACGCCTCAAGGAAAGGTATGATCTATGTCCCTATCCTTGAATATGTGACTATGGAGGAAATGACACTATGTGACTTCTGAGGCAAAGTCATAAAAGGTGAAACAGATTCCACCTGGTTCTCTTGGGATCCATTTTTTCCCCCTGAGTTTCTATTTATTTATTTAGTGATCTCTACACCCAACGTGGGGCTCAAACTCACAACCCTGAGATCAAGAATTGCATGCCCTTCCAACTGAGCCAGCCAAGTGCCCTGAGATGCTTGTTGCTTTGAACCCAGCCACCATTCTTTGAGGAAGCCCAGGCCAAATGGAGAGATCATGTAGGACTGGGGTAGCTCTTAGGGAGTGCAGTTTGGCAATATCTATACAAATTACAATGGCATTTACTCTTTGGCCCAGCTATTACACTACTGCGGTTGTCGTGTAGACCCGTGTTGGTCTTCGTGTCTCTATGTCAAAATTCCTAAAGCGTTACCTTCACGTTTGTGAACAAAGAGGAAGAAGGACAGTTGATCATTGGGGTGCCCCAGAGCAGGGATGGAGTGAGCTGTTTCACCTCCTCAAAAGCCTGTGGTTGGTTTTTGAGGAAACCAGTGGAAGGGCTCTAGGTTGGAGTGCCTTAAGTAAGACATTTAAAGATTGAGCAATAGCAGAGAAATTAGGAATCCCACTTTAGCAATATCCAGCTGGTCCCAGGAATCCCCACAACTGTCGTTTGGTTTGAGGAAGGGGAAAGGAGCCAATGCTTCTTATTTCAGGATTGAAGAGAAAATCCTTGTCTGCTAATGACATATCCCAAATATTTAACTTGGGGCATTTTATTTATTTATTTTTACATTTCCCCCCCAATGTTTATTCTTTTTTGAGAGAGAGAGAGAGAGAGAGAGAGCGAGCAGGGGAGGGGCAGAGAGAGAAGGAGACCCAGCATCCAAAGCAGACTCCAGGCTCAAAGCTGTCAGTCCAGAGCCTGATGCGGGGCTCGAGCTCACGAACCATGAGATCATGACCTGAGCTGAAGTCAGATGCTTAACCGGCTGAGCCACCCAGGTGCCCCTATTTTTTTTTTTTTAATTTATTATTTTCTCCACCTCCACCCCCATCCGCCGGCTTGGGGCATTTAAAATTTTTATTTTTGAAAGAGAGAGAGACAGAGTGCAAGCTGGGAGGGAATTTAGGGCATTTTAACTTGTAATTTTTTCTTTTGGTACCTTCGTCCTTTTTTAGCTATTTTAACAGGTGGATACTGTCAGTTGGACCCACTCTTTATGGAGGGGAGCAAAGAAGAGGTGCACATCTTAGAATAAGTAGAATTTTGCGGGAAGGTTACATCAGCGACATCTGCTTTTAAGGTTTGGGGAAAATAAGTAGGGCTCTCAGTGTCACCTCGAGATCCGACTGTCCAGGTATATTTTTTTTTTCCTTCCCAGCTGATGGCAAACAAAAATTGGCTCTCTGCGTGCATAGGCGTACTGAAGAGGGCAGTACACCAATCCACTACTGTGATTTGCTGTCTGGGGGGATAGCGGAGAGTAAAGTGTGAGGGCGAGGCACGAGTGCGTGGTGTGAACAATGTTATTTAGTGCTCCGAGGTCCTGTACAAATCTCCATCCTCCACCACGAGGTTTTGATATGGGAAGAATTGGCATTTTATAAGGACTCGTGCACGGAATAATCAAACCTATATATATATTCCTCAATTATAGGCTTAATCCCTTCAAAGGCTTCAGACTGTGTAATGTCAGGGAGTGGTTTGGAATGATCAATCTGATCATCCGGATGGAAGGGGCAGAGTGTATATGCGTCTGATGTCAGCAGGACTTGGACCAAAGGGTGTCAGGGACAGTGTCCGGGGCGGTGGTGGGGGCGGGGGGGGGTGCTATAGGTTTTGAATTACAGAAAAGCAAGGTATTGATGGAGGCTCCTTTTGTGTAGAATTTTTTGTGTGCTGTTTTGCTATTTCCAAAAACACCCTCCGTCCCCCTCTCCCCAACTTTTAAGAAATCTCTACACCCAACATGGGGCTTGAACCCATGACCCTGAGATCAAGAGTTGGGTGCTCCGCTGACTAAGCCAACCAGGCACCCACTTTCGATTTATTTATTTATTTATTTATTTATTTATTTATTTCACTTCAAAAAAGTATTTGTTTATTTTGAGAGAGAGAGAGAGAGAGAGAGAGAGAGAGAGAGAGAGAAAGAGAATCCCAAGCAGGCTCTGCCCTGATGCAAGGCTCCTTCTCACAAATGGTGAGGTCATGACCTGAGCTGAAATCAAGAGTCAGGAGCTCAACATACTGGGCCACCCAGGCTCCCCAAACTTTTTTTTAAAAAAAAGGATTTACCCTTTTTGAGAGAAGGAAATGTGTGCTTGATAAGTCTCAAGAAAATTGTGGCCTAACAGGTGAATTCCTATTCAGGGACCAGAAGGAATCCATGAGTGCCTTGTAAAGGCCCCAGCTGAAAAAGGGATAGGTTAGGATTTAAAAACTGTCCTGGGGTATTAGCCACTCCCACCATTTGTAGTGTTTCTGTACTCCGAGGAAGCAGGACAGAGAGGCTGGTGGGTTGGAAAACTGATGGTGTTGCTCTCATGACCATAAGAGCTCCTTTCACCTCATTCCCGATAATAAGATGTATTTCCCCTAAGGTGTGAGTTTGAAGTCTTGGGAAGACCCCCCTCCTGTCTTCAGAGCCACCCTGTTCTGCCATATGAGCATTCTTCCCCGCTGCTAGTATCCTTAGAGGGGAAAGTGCTCTGAGGCTCTTGCCACTGACTTTGTCTTGACGTTTTGCAGCAAGCCTCTTCCAACGGCCAGGTTCTTCTGCAGTAATCGCAAACACCTTTGACATGAGAAAGACCCTGAAGATTTTGGCAATTTCTGGGGATTGTTAATTGTCATTGGAGACGCATGATCTGAGAAGCTTGGACTTGTGTGTCCTTTCTTTTTCGCTGCTCATTCTGTGGTGCGAGATAACTGGTCAACCAAATTAACCAGATCATGAGGCTCCATAGTGGCCTGGCTGAGTTGCTGTCATTTAACTAAAGTACTGAGTTCACCTTCTAACCTGTTAGCAATGATGGAGTTAAATTAAAAGGAGATTTCATGGTTAATCTTGTCAATATCAGAGTATTGTTTAAAAGTTTTTTCCTGTCTATCATAACAATCAAAATCAGGTTCATCTGGCCGTGGAGCACATTGCTGAATTTTTCTCTAATCTGTGGTCTTTGGAAAAACCCAGGAATAGTTTTATGTAATTCTTCAGTTGGCTTAAAAGCTTCTGTTTTTTTTTTTTTCCTGTAGCCTTTTCACTTAGAAAAATCATCCAAATACTATGTGTAGCCTAGTTTTCCCATCCATTTTCTTGCATGGCCACCATTCACAAGCATATAGATAAGTCAATAAAGGTTAGAATAACCAGGTTCACAGATCTAAATAAACTGAATTCCTTAGCAAATCCTAGAGGGTCTTCAAAGGCATTGGCAAGCCCTTGGAAATGGCTTGTAATTCTGCCTTAGTCCAAGGAGAATAACTGATGACGTTTCAGAGCCTCCTTCATTAGGTTTAACTTTAGAAGGAGTTTTGGATGACAGGAGGATCTAGGGGAACCCCTCGGCTGTCATTATAGAATGGGAGTTCAGCTAGGCTGGGATTTCATATGGGTGGAGAGCAGAGGGAGAAGGTTGAAGACGAGCAACAAGGGTTAGCTCAGAAGACTCCATAAGCTTTCCTAGTTTAGATCCTCGTTGGAAGCGGTTACAGTTAGCTTTAGAAAGTTTAGCGTTATTATGAGGAAGCAAGTTTAGATTATTTAATTCTTGGACACTCCAAATACCAATTTAAATAATGCTTCCCACCCTAGATGCTTGGTTTTGTTTTCATTTTCCAGTTGTGCATGCAAATACATTAATTTTGGAATCTCCAAAGATGCCCAAAGTGGCCATTGTAACAAGTAATTTTCAGTCAGATTGGGCCAAGGAGCCAGAAACTTACAAGAAATGGACCTACAAGACTTGAACAAAAACACAGCTGGGCTTCCAGACAGGGGCTGCTCTCCAGCAGCCATCTTTGAAACCAAACACCCCATTGAGTAATGAATCACCAGAGAAGAGAGCGTATCTCTGTAAATCAAAGAGATAGAAACTGGCATCGGAAAGACACCTCAACCAAAAATGGGAGACTGGGAACCAAGAAGATTTGCCACCAGAACTCAGAGCCGGTTGGGGAGAAGGCAGAGCACAATTTGCTCAGGAGGGTACCCTTCCTGAAATCCAACTGCGGCGGTGGTGCAGGAGTCAGAGTGGTTTGTTACTTCCATCCCACACCATTCTGACACCAGAAATGTTAACTGAGAGGGGCACCTGGGTGGCTCAGTAGGTTAAATGTCTGACTTCAGCTTAGGTCATGATCACGGCTCCTGAGTTCAGACTCTGTGCTGACAGCTCAGGACCTGGATCCTGCTTCAGATTCTGTGTCTCCCTCTCTGCCCTCCCCGGTCCTTACATACAAAAAAAAAAAAAAAAAAAAAAAAAAAAAGTTAACCGAGGAAAATGAGGCAAAATTAAAAAGTACAAAGGCCTTTATTTGGGGTCTCAGAATTGCAATTCGGGCAGCACAGAAAAATGTGTCGCTTGTGTGGGGAAAGCAAGGGATTTTTATGAGAAAGGGGAAGGGGGACAATCACATGACTTGGATAAAAGAAAAAGTCAATTGGTACTAACAGGCTGAACGGCTTTTGGTTTACACTTTGATGGACTGATTTATTGTTGTTCATGAACAAAACTACTCCTAGTATGCGTTAATTACTCTGTCTTCGTAGAGTCCACACTGGCAGTTTTATGGGGCAGACGCCAGTACCCCTATTGACTTTGGGAACGACTTGTTCATGAGACAGTTGCTGTTTCTGGCCCAGTCCAAGGGTCTTTCTGCTCAGTTCCAGAGTTCATTAGCTGTTTGTTTTATAAAGAAAAATGGAGCTTCTCTCAAAATGGAGTCTCTCACGTCCAGAAACATTATACAATTCTACAGTGGGGGAAAAGGAGAAGGCACAGAAGAGAAAAATATCTCACACTACCCAAGAGAATTAAGATGCTGCCACGTGACAGTACCAAGGGCCTACGTGAGCCAAGGTAGTCAGGAGACGCCTGCCTCGCAGGAGGTGACACTGAGGCTAAGCGCCGAATGGGAAACACGTTTCATTCGAGGGAATGGCACGCAATCAGGGCGACCTTCTACCAGGCACCCTTTGCAGCCACTCGCTTCTGAGAGCTTCCGGGCCTCTTCTTCCCGCCTCACTCCTCCCGGCCCTTGCCTCTGCGGCCTTTTGCGGCTGCGCAAGCCCCTACCCAATCGAAAGCTTCCTACTGCTAAAAGGGGCAGGGATTGGTCCCAAGTTCCAGAGACGGCCAGGAAGGGGCGGGGCTCATGGTATGTTTTTAATATGTATCGGCGGGGCGGGACAAAGGCAGACGGAAGTGTTCTGTGTTGTTGCCGGAAGTGGCGAGGGAAAGTTTGTGATGGCGGCTGCAATTTTAGCCGAAAAGGTAAGTTCCGCCGGCTCTGCCCAAGGATTTTTGTGTGGGGAGCCTCTGGGGGACGGCAAAGGCCAGAGGCTGAGGAGATGTCTGGGTGCCGGGCCAGGGAGGCGCAGACACCGAGGTCGGGGTTGGAGTGAGGGCCTGGACCGGCCGCTCGGGACCGGCGGGGAATCGGCCAGGGTAGTACGGGAAAAGCCGAGCCGACCCCTCCCGCAGCGGGTCTTTCTCGCCGCAGGTGCCGGTGGACAACGCGGAGGAGGGGGAGCAGCCCCTGGCGACGGCAGCGGAGCTGGCCGCGCAGAAGCGCGAACAGAGGCTTCGCAAATTCCGGGAGCTGCACCTGAAGCGGGTGAGTAGCCCGGGAGGCAACTGAGGCTGGTCACCCCGTGCCCGTTCGTGGAGGTACCGGGAAGCTGCAAAAGCGTGCTTGGCAGATCGTCTGAGTGGAATGAAATATCTATCCCGGTGCTTCTCAACCCTGGCAACAGATTGAAGTCACTTTTGAAAATACACACAACCCTCCTCCCACCCGCTTCTGATTTAACTAATCTGGGCTGGGTTTGGGAGTCTCTATTAACTAACGGCCTCCCTGCTGTGTAACAAACAATTCGTTTTACCTAGGGGATATGTAGAGCTGGGGACCGGAAGAAAAACTCCTCCAGTGTTAGTAAGAGAGCTGGTTGCCTGTTCCTTCAAAGATAATCAGCAAATCTCTGCAAGCCTGTAATGTCAGTGGCTCACCTAGTTGGTGGGGAACTAGATGATTCAGATACGGCTTTTGCTCTTAAGGAGAGGAGACAGCTTTATAGCCAGGGCATGCTAACGTGAGGAACAGAGTGCCCTGGGAGTGCCTTCCATAAGAGGTGACACCTAAACTACTGTTGGAAAGATGTGTAAGGTATTACCAGACAAAGAAGCTGGAGGAACAAATGCAAATAAGGAGATTCATATCGGAGCTAAGAGTCCAGCAAACAACTGGCTGCAGTGGGAGCTGAGGAAGGAAAAAGCAGCTCCAGCCTATTTCAACTTAGGGAGCCTGACTGCCAGCTTGGCTGTGGTCTCACAAACCTCCCACATCACTCTGACAGGTGGCCACAGAAATGACCACACATTCCCCTCTTCTGCTCACACCAGTGACTGTTAGGACCAGTGACGGCGTTAGTCACCCCCTGTTAATCCTGTAGAAGAACCTACGACACCTGGTGGTCGAATGCCCTGCCTTTCTGACGGTGTCTAATCCAGAGCACAACCACACTCTCCTGAGCCTTATGCCCCTGCCCCAGTCACCTGACACAGACCTAAATCCTGTTACTAGCCCCTCTTTAACACCCCCTCACTGGAATACCCACAGCGCCCGTGGTTTGCCGTCTCCTTCAGTGCAGCGAACACAACTTTGGCTGCAGGGTGTGCTCTTGGTGTCTTCAACCGGAGGGCGTTGCCAGAGCCAAGGGTACGAGGATGTAAGAGGGATAGTAGTTCCGAGCAGTGCCTCTCTTTGTCCAGAGAACATTAATAAAGGATGAAACACACTGAAGTGTTTACTCGGAGGGACTGTGTAAAATATATGTGTTTGGAAATTAGGAGACCTGGCTTCCTGGACTAACTGCCACCAACCTGTGACCTGAGAAACATCTAGCTTACGTTGTCCTTAAGATGATATGCTTATTATGCTTTGTGCAGTTAGGTTCATTTTTTTTTTTTTAAGTCTGTTTTTAAGAGCGCACACGCATGTGCGAGGTGGGGAGGGGCAGAGAGGGAACGCCAAGCAGGCTCCATACTGTCAGTGCAGAGCCTCACGCGGGGCTCGATCCTACAAACCTTGAGATCGAAACTAAGAGTCAGCTGCTCAACTGACTAAGCTACCCAGGGACCCCAGTTAAGTTCATTTTAAATCATAATCTTCATACAGTAATTAAAATGGAAAATACCTTTCCTTTGCCATAATGGAAACTGTTAAAGTATTTAAAAAAGAGGAGGGGCTTGCAAAAGGTTAGAGATATTAAGATCGGTGCTAAAGCCCTCAGCCCCAAGTTGAGGCTTTTTCCTTGAGTTAATCAGGATTAAAAGAGAATTGAAAGTAGAATATCTTTCTCCTCATATGATGTAATATTATTTCTTGCCATCTAACGTGTCCTTAAGTACGCCTTCTTCACGTTTTGAACCTTGTCCGATCCAACCCTAAGTGCACAGGGGTCACCTGGCTAAACGGAGGCACAGCTGACCTTAAACTCCAGGCCTCTCGAAAGCAAACCCAGTGCAGCCCAACACATTTCTTGACTGTGCACATACAGACCTAATTAGGCTGTTCCCTCGCTTAAAATCCTTTGGCCGTCTCTTGCTTTTAGGATAACACGGCGTCCCCTTGTTAATGTGACTTACTTGACCTTCTCAAAGTGAGCAAGATTTTGTTTGGATTTATTTTTGTGTCTCAGCTGACGGACTTTTTGTGTCACGGTTTTAGAATGAGGCTCGCAAATTGAATCACCAAGAAGTTGTTGAAGAAGATAAAAGACTCAAGTTACCTGCTAACTGGGAAGCCAGAAAGGCCCGTCTGGAATGGGAACTGCAGGAAGAAGAAAAGAAGAAGGTTAGGATCCACTCTGCTGTCTCCATAAGTTGTTTCTTCAGTTATTCTGTTGAATCAAGACAGTAAGAGCCAGCCTGCTGGAGTCCACGTGGTGGTTCTGCTTTTTACTAGTAGCAACACTTCGGGGAGTTATTGAACCTCTCTGTGCCTCTGTTTTCTGAACTGTAAAATGGGGACTATAATAATTATTTGAGTTAATTACGGATTAAATGAGTCAGTAGGGGCGCCTGGTGGCTCCATCGGTTCAGTGTCCCACTTTGACTCAGGTCATGATCTTGGGGTCTGTGAGTTCGAGCCCTGCGTCAGGCTCTGTGCTAACAGCTCAGAGCCTGGAGCCTGATTCGGATTCTGTGTCTCCCTCTCACTCTGTCCCTCCCCTGCTCATGTGCGCGCGTGCGCGCGCTCTCTCTCTCTCTCTCTCAAAAATAAATAAAGATTAAAAATAAAAAAAAATGATTCAGTGCATGTAAAACATTTAAAAGGGGGTCTGACACCTGAGAAACGTTGACTATGTATTTTAAATTGATGCACTCACTTCTTACATTACCATAGTAGATGCCCAGATTTGCTTCAAGTATTAATCATTATTTTTTGCTTGATATCTTTTTTCCACGTTGATTTAAAATTGATCAAATAATTGCTTTTGTCATGACTGCAGGAATTAATGTTTTCTTTCTTTTTAGGAATGTGCCGCCAGAGGGGAAGACTATGAGAAAGTGAAGCTGCTGGAGATCAGTGCGGAAGATGCAGAAAGATGGGAGAGGAAGAAGAAGAGGAAAAACCCTGACCTGGGATTCTCAGGTAAAGCTGTTATTTTCTTGAATGGCCCTGTTAGGTAAGCATTACCTTTAGTGTTTCTGGTTTTAAGAAAGGATATGCCCCTTCACGGAATATTCTCCAAGAGGCTCGAACCCGAGAAAAATACAAATGGGTCTCATGAGGGCAGAAGTAAAAAAGGCTGTACTTTAATCACCTGGATTTTTTTTTATTCTTTGTGGTAAAATAAAAGCTTGTATTATCAGCACCTTCAGGACAGAAGCTCTGCTTAGTGTCTTGTGCAAATATTACTAATAATTTTGATATTCTCTGGATCGTAATGACGAAACAGGGAAGTATATTTCTCTGACTCTCCTTTTATCTTTAGATTATGCTGCTGCCCAGTTACGTCAATATCATCGGCTGACCAAACAGATCAAACCTGACATGGAATCGTATGAGAGACTGAGAGAAAAACAGTAAGTTGACAGGAACGATGCAAGCCCTGTTTTCATTCTGAAGGGACATAGGTGTGTGTGTGTGTGTGTGTGTGTGTGTGTGTGTGTGTGTGTGTGTGTTGTGTATACATACGCAGACGCATAAAGACAAACACACGTGAATGTTTGAGTACCGGTTATCAACATCTGCCTCAGAATACTTTCTGGCCTTCACAGTAACATTTATTGCTCACTCCACAGCAGGTAAACTTACCACCTTATTATTTTTCCAGCTGGGCGTTGAGTTTAACAACCAGATTATCATAGTTACTCAGATATTTTAGGAGGCCGAATGCCCGGCTGGGTGAACTTTTTCTGCAGATACTTTAGGCTTTGTGGACGCTCTGGTCTCTGGCACAACCACTCCTCCCCGCTGGTGTGATGCGAAGGCAGCCGTGGAGGAGTCGTGAACAAATGGGCGTGGCTGGGGCCCAGTGAAATGTGTGCCAGACCAGGTGGTATAGTTTGCTGAACCCTTCCCATTAGTGGGAAGAGAAATAACCTGAACCGAGAAGCAAGTCCTTTAACCTCTGGCCCTTGGCTCTTTCATCTGTAGAATGAAGGTGTTGGAGGAGGTGGGTGATGTCTTAGGTCCCTTCCAATTCTAAATTTTCTTTAAAAAAAAAAAAAAAAAAGAAGTTGGGATCCCACAGTAAATATATGTATGCATTTTATCGCTCGCCACGAATGGTGGTTCAGTTTGAAATTTGAAAATGTGGAACCGTGTAGTGTCACTCTAAAACTATTCCGTCTTTTCAGTGGAGAAGAGTTTTTCCCAACATCCAACAGTCTTCTTCACGGAACACACGTGCCTTCCACAGAGGAGGTCGATAGGATGGTCACAGATCTGGAAAAGCAGTGAGTACTCAGTACAGCGGCCGGAAGTTTTAAACGTTTAATGACAAAATGGACAGAGGGTGCAGAGAGAGAATTGAAAGGGCGGGTACCGTGCTTGCTCGTACTGACTCAGCATCTGTAGTGATTTTGGGGACAGACAACAAGTGTGAGTTGAGTCCGTGCGATTTGGGATGGAGATGCCAACTGTTGCTGAAATTGAGTTGTTAATAATCAAAGCAGGAAAAGGTCCACAGAAAATTATTCTTCTTTAAGGGCTTTTATCTTCATAACCAGTTCATTATTCGAAGAAGTACAAATGTTCTGGTAAATGTACCTTTGTTATATTTGTGTTTCTTAATACTGATGTGGGTGAATATTAGGCAGAGCAGAATGAATTTATATTCTAGGAGTTAATATATGTAACATATGTTACATATGTGATATATATATTAAAATTCGGGACACCTGGGTGGCTCAGTTGGTTAAGCGTACGGCTTTGGCTCAGGTCGTGATCTCATAGTGAGTTCGAGCCCCGCATCGAGCTCTGTGCCGACAGCTCAGAGCCTGGAGCCTGCTTCGAATTCTGTGTCTCCCTCTCTCTCTGCCTCTCCCCTACTCACACTGTGTCTCTGTCTCTTTCTCGCAAAGATAAACATTAAAAAGAATAGTACATAGTATATATGTATAGTATCTGGTACATTTGTGCTCCATGTTAGCTGTGGTTATTATTAATACAAATATTGTAATTATTTTTTAAAGTAGAATTTCATGTGTCCCGTTGCTGACAATGTATCGCCGCTCTTTTAGAAGAATTCCAAAGACGAGTTTGTATTTATTGAATTTCAGGGTTCATACCCAGGGCTGCGCTGTCAACTAGCAGCTTCAGCCTGATGTTGACGAAAACTGCCCCCAACCCCAAGCCCCAAGCGGGCTATTCTAAGTGTACTGATTCTCTTTATAACTATCTGGCCATGTTTTATTAGGATAAAAAAAGAAGGCAATTTTGAATCCTGTAAATTTTCTTCTTCCACCAGAATCGAAAAACGAGACAAATACAGCCGGAGACGTCCTTATAACGACGATGCAGACATCGACTACATTAATGAAAGGAATGCTAAATTCAACAAGAAAGCAGAAAGATTCTATGGGAAATATACGGCTGAAATTAAACAGAATTTGGAAAGAGGAACAGCGGTCTAATCCCTTCAGGAACTGTTAGGAACTGTTTTTAAAAGCTTGACAATGCTGGCAAATTGAAGTTCTCTTCAAAGTTTTATCAGGAAACCAGCAGTCATTCTACGATGCCTTCCTCATCAGCATTTGGAAATAAATGTTTTTCTTAAACATATACTTCCATGTATATTCCCCTATTTCTGTGCTTGGATAGAAGATGCATTTTAAGATGTAGTGTACTTGGTCTGTAAAAATCTACTTTGTATAAATACTAATTATTTTTCTATGTATTTTAAACGTATATGACTAATCTTTGAAACGTTTGGGCTTCAGATGATCGGCAGCATACGTAAATGCAGTCATTGTTGCTTTGAATATTGTTATGAATTTGACAAAATCTAGAGCTGGACTCGGCAACCTTTTGAGCTCGTAGACTCCGAAGCTAAGTACAGTGAGGAGGAAGGAAGGTGGCCATGGCTACTGGAGGGCTCTGTCTACCCACGGCTGCTTCGGACCAAGTTCAGGAAGCAGCAGAACTGTCTTCTGTGAATATTGACATATACAGTTCCTTTTATAAAAAGCAAATATCCTATGGAATAGAATCCCTACTAAACACTAAAACATTTAAAACAAGTAAGTGTATATATATATATATGTATATATATACACACACATATACATACTCGTGTGTACATATATATATATATATATGTATATGCTGAAGTCTGTGCTTTCACTGTATAAACATTAAAAAATTTTTCCTTTATGGGGAATTCATGACAGTCAATAGAAGACAGAATAATACAATGAATCCCGTATACCCAGTGTCTCTCTTCAGGAATCCTCAACTAGCCAGCTTGTCTCCTCTTCATTTCTATCTACTTTCTCCTCCATGAGTCCCATGTGACTTTGAAGCAAATATTAGATGTATAATTTTGTCTGTAAATATTTTAGTACCTGAAAGATAAAGACTGTTGTTATCACAACAATAGTTTTAAGAAAAGTCCAGAGAGACAGATAGGTACGGCTTTTTCTATGTGTTGAATAAAATGCTGAATACCTAATGAGGGGCATTCTAAATCTGAAAGAGAAAATTTCATAAATATATCAGCATTTGTTTTTAAAGACAATTTAATACCACTGGTGATTATTCCCTTCTAAAATGTATGTAGCCGTTGGGATCCCTGGGTGGCTCAGTTGGTTAAGCGTTCAACTCTTTTGATTTTGGCTCAGGTCATGATCTCATGGTCATGGGATCAAGTCCTGCATCAGGCCCTGTGCTAAGCCTGCCTAAGATTCTCTGCCCTCCCCTGTGCGTGTGGGGCGCACGTATGCTCTCTTAAAAAAAAAAAAAATCATGTAGCACATTCTATTTTTGTACTCGTTTCTGCTTCTAGCATTTGTGCAGTTAATCAGGTCTGATCACAGGGCCTTGATACTGCCTCTGAGAATATATTGAACATGTTTCTACTTCCATTTAAACTATCTTGTTTAAGTTTTTGGTCCTGAATATTACAATAGCCAAAAAAAAAAAAAAAAGTCAAAACATTGTCAAATGTACTTAAAAGCATAGTTCACTATAAGCCAGCAAAGTTTATTCTAAGAATTCAAGAATAGCTTTGTAGACCTATTAGTTGCCTTTCCAATATCAATTACCTGTTCTTTGTTACGGACCAGAACCCTGATTTTTTTGGTGAATTTGTGGTGAAATTTCTAGCTAACCGTTAGCTTCTCCAGATGGAACTACTGACGGTCAAATGTTAGAGTTCTGGCTAATAAGACGTCATCTAACTTATTCTGAAAAACCTTTTGCTTTCTTGGTAAGGGAATTGCCACTCCCTGCTTCCTCCTCCTTTCTTCCTGCTTGGAACAGAGACAGGAGGCCTGGAGTTGTAGCAGCCATCTTGTGCCATGAGGTAACCCGCAGGAGCACAAAAGTGCTGGAGTGTGGAGCAGAGCTCGAGTCCCTGGTGGCATTGCCGAGTAGCCCTAGGTGCCTACATCTCGTCTTCCTGTTTCTCACCACTGAATAAATTGATGACCGATGCGTGGTTCAATTTCCGGACACCTGTTGATGGATATTACATACACAAAAGTCAATATGCATATATAAACATTTAAGTACCTAGGGATGGAGATGAGAGGCGATAGAATAACCATAAAAATTAGATATTCAGACAGGAACTTAATGAGAAGGAACACGACCTACTGAAGAAAATAAAATCCAATTGAAGGAGTGAACAGGAGACTTCTACTTGCAACCCAGATGGAGTGACAAGAAACGGATTTACCTTGCCACTTGAAACAAATGAAAGGATAGTGGGTATGAAACAAGTTTTCAAAGTAGTGGGAATCAGGCAAGGAAGGCCAGTGGTCCCGAAGGAAATAAGGGTAGCCTTATGATCACCCCAGCCCTACTGTCTTTAGATACTTCCAGGCTGTGGTGTGGGAAGGGAGAACCCCGGTGGAGCCCAGAGACTCCCTTGGTTGAGGAGATTGAGCTGGAAGTCTGGGGAGACCTCAGTGGCGAGAGCTCACAGTACCGAGTACGGGAGAGGAGGGAGCCACACACAGAACTCTGCCCCCTCAAGTGTGAGGCTGAGTACGATCCGCATGTGTGTGAGCTGATGATGGGGGAGAAAAAAGACCACCTGAAAGGAGTGGTGGGAATGGTAACTGGCACTCATGTGTGGCCAGGAACAGCGTTTACCCACCAGCTGGAATGGAAAATTTCATAATTCAGGGAGTAGGAGACTAAGGAGGTTTTGTGTCCATAGCGGAGAATAATTAGCTGTAGACTAAATGCTGCTTGGGTCTTGTCTACAAAACAACCTTAAAAATCAAGACATGAAGGAATCAAATGGTTTCCAAATAATTTAAATGCGTTCAGAACAAGGATCAAGAACAACCAGTTATAGGGGTGCCTGGGTGGCTCAGTTGGTTGAGTGTCTGACTCTTGATTTTAGCTCAGGATTGAGCCCCCCATGGGATCCATGCTGAGTGTGGAGGCTGCTTAAGATTCTCTCTCTCCCTCTGCCTCTCTCCTGCTTGTGCTCTCTCTCTCTCTAAAATAAAAAAAAAAAAATGAAAAAATATTAAAAAAGAATAACCTTGTCCATCAACTGATGAATGGATAAAGAAATTGTGGTTTATATACACAATGGAATACTACGTGGCAATGAGAAAAAATGAAATATGGCCTTTTGTAGCAACATGGATGGAACTGGAGAGTGTGATGCTAAGTGAAATAAGCCATACAGAGAAAGACAGATACCATATGGTTTCACTCTTATGTGGATCCTGAGAAACATAACAGAAACCCATGGGGGAGGGGAAGGAAAAAAAAAAAAAAAAGAGGTTAGAGTGGGAGAGAGCCAAAGCATAAGAGACTGTTAAAAACTGAGAACAAACTGAGGGTTGATGGGGGGTGGGAGGGAGGGCAGGGTGGGTGATGGGTATTGAGGAGGGCACCTTTTGGGATGAGCACTGGGTGTTGTATGGAAACCAATTTGACAGTAAATTTCATATATTAAAAAAAAAAAATAAATAAAATAAAAAAAATAAAAAAGAATAACTTGTTATAAAAAACATAGAAACTCCCAGTACCCAAAAATATCAAATTCACAATGTTTAGCATCTAATCAGAGAAACTAGAAAATTGGACTCAATGGGGGCACCTGGGTGGCTCAGTCGGTTAAGCGTTCGACTTCAGCTCAGGTCACGATCTCGCGGTTCGCGAGTTCGAGCCCCGTGTCGGGCTCTGGGCTGATGGCTCGGAGCCTGGAGCCTGCTTCCGATTCTGTGTCCCCCTCTCTCTCTGCCCCTCCCCCGTTCATGCTGTGTCTCTCTCTGTCTCAAAAATAAATAAACGTTAAAAAAAAAATTAAAAAGAAAATTGGACTCAATGAATGAGGTGATATAGACGTTTGGATTAGGACACAGATCAAAGCGGTTATTATAACTACTACCGCACATGATAAAAAAAATTAAGTAGAGACATGAATAAAGATGAAAAGTACATGTCCAAGGTGAAAAATACACTGCGGGTTTTACCGCAGATCAGACATCGCAGAAGAAGAGATTTGTGAACTTGAAGACAACGCAGCAGGAACCGTCAAAAATGCGACGTAGAGAGTGAAAAGGTATTAAAAAGCATGAACAGGGGGTGCCTGCGTGGCTCAGACGGTTGAGCATCTGACTTCGGCTCAGACCATGATCTCGTGGTTCAAGAGTTCGCGCCCCACATCGGGCTCACTGCCATCGACCTGTCAGCGCAGAGCCCGCTTCAGATCCTCTGTCCCCCTCTCTCTGCCTCTCCCCTATTGTGTTCTCCCAGAAGAAAAAAAAAACAAACAAACATTAAAAAGCGTGAACAGGGCATCAGTGAATTGTGTGCCCTGTACATGGAATTTGGAGTTTCCAAAAGGTGGAAACACTGCCGCCCATGATGATTCTGGATCTGAAGTTTCAGTCTCTCTTTGTTCAAATCTGAGTGTACATGAAAGGCGTTCTAAAAGACATGTTAGCACCGTGCTGAGGCTTTCCCCTCGACATGGTCACCAGGTTGCAAAAAGATTGAAAAGGGCCCGTGTCACCCGTGCTCACCTGTGGGACACATCTCCCCCTTTGGGGAATGCTCTGCCAGCAGACAGAGCCATGAGAAACTGGGAGATACTGGCAACATCTCACCTGGCTGAAACCTGTGTGTACACGTGTGTGTGTATGTGTGTGTGATAGGTTGGGAGGGGCAGGTGTGTGTTTCTTCAGCTGGAAGTGGCCCCTCGGGGAGAGATGCGTCAAATACCCAACAATCTCAGAAATACAGTCTGGAATGTATGGAATCTTTCATACATCATTTATCACATACGTGTAATGGTTAAATGTAAAACCTGTAATCTATACCGGAAGTTTTACAAAATCCTGTCTTGACATTTCTCATTCTTTTAATACGACAGAGGCCCTGGAATAAGGGCTGGTCTAGACCTCTCTGGTTGCTTAGAGGCCGGTGTGCACAGGGACAGCCTGAAAGTCTAAAGGGGGTGGCGACGGAAAGCAGGGACAGTTAAACAGAGCCTCTGAGATCACAGCAGCTGTTTAGTGCGCCCCCTTGTGAGGTTTGAGGAGCATAGCTTTGAGTCAGTTGTGTATTAAAAAAAACTTTTTTAAAAGTTTATTTATTTATTTTGACCTGCTTCAGATTCTGTGTCTCCCTCTCTCTCTGATCCTCCCCCGTTCATGCTTTGTTTCTGTCTCAAAAATAAATAAACGTTAAAAAAAATTAAAAAAAAAAAGGGGCGCCTGGGTGGCTCAGTCGGTTAAGTGTCCGACTTTGGCTCAGGTCATGATCTTGCGGTTTGTGAGTTCAAGCCCTGCGTCCGGCTCTGTGCTGACAGCTCAGAGCCTGGAGCCTGTTTCAGATTCTGTGTCTCCCTCTCTCTCTGACCCTCCCCCATTCATGCTTTGTCTCTCTCTGTCTCAAAAATAAATAAACGTTTAAAAAAATAAAGAAAATAAAATAAAAAGTTTATTTATTTATTTTGTGCAAGTGGGGGAGGGGCAGAGAGAGAGAGGGAGAGAAAGAGAGTCCCAAGCAGGCTCCGAACTGCCAGTGCAGAGGCCGATGCCAGGCTTGCACCCACAAAGCTGGGAGATCATGACCTGAGCTGAAACCAAGAGTTGGACGCTTAACCGACAGCCACCCGGGCACCCCCAGTTGTGTGTTTTTTTAAACCCAAGAAGCAAGCATTCTGTTTCTTCCTAGTTACGTCAATCCATAGTCACTGTAGAAAATTACTTCTGATTGAGGGGTGTGTGTGTGTGTGTGTGTGTGTGTGATTTGATTGGTTTATTAAATCCCTAAGTATGAGAACCAGAGGACAATCTTCAACTTCTTTTTAAAAAACTGATGTATAATTTACATACAGCAAAGTGCACAGTCTTAAGTGCATATATATAGACGAGGCTTTTTATATTTACAAACGTTGTGCAGCCACCAACCATGTCGAGCCATAGAGTGGTCCCTCATTCATCATACATCCCCCAAGGGTAACAATTATTCTGACTCTATCACTTCAGACTAGTTTGCCAGCTTTGGATCTTCCTATAAATGGCATCATACAGCAACTACTCTTTTAGGTCTGATTTTCCTCAGCCAACATCGTGTCTAGAGCAAGATCTCTCCAGATTGTGTGCGGGGCCTAGCTTAAACTTTACCTTGCTTTCCAACTTCAACATCGTCTAATGCTATGAGGGAGGGGATGAGGGGAGAATAAGTTCGAAAGCGATCCTCTGCCGTAATAAAGTAGACACAATGAGGGGCTTAAACAACACTTAGCGTCTCACTGTTTTGAGGCTGGATGTCTGTGATCAAAGGGCCGGCCGGGTTGGCTCCTGCCGAAGGCTCTGAAGGAGAATCTGTTCCAGGCCTCTTCTCTAGCTTTGGGCGCCTTCCTGGAAATCTTTGGCATTTCTTGGCATGTAGAAGCATCACCCTGATCTCTGCCTTCCTAGTCACGTGGTGTTTTCCTGGTTAACATTTCTGTCTCCAAATTTCCCCATTTTATGAGGATATGACCTCATTTTAACTTGATTAGCTCTGTAAACGCCCTGTTTCCAAATGAGGTCCCCGTCCGAGGTGTAGAGGTGAGGACTTCAACACATGAACACGTATTAGAGAAAAGGCACCAACATACACGCTTTATGTATGTATGTATGTGTGTGTGTGTGTGTGTGTGTGTATAATCTACATATATATGTGTGTGTATGTGATCTACATATAAATCTTTTGCTTGCAAGCTGGAGACACAGGACAGCCAGTGGTGTAATTCAGTCTGAGTCCGTAGGCCTAAGAACTAGGGGAGCCGTGGTGTAAATCCCAGTTCAAGGGCGGAGAAGACTAATGTGCAGGTTCAACAGGCAGGGAGGAAGAGGATGAATCCTCCCTTCCTGTACTTTGGGTTCTATTCAGGCCCTCAGTGGATTGCAAGATGCCTCCCACAATGGGGCGGGCAATGTACTTCACTGAGCCCACTGATCCAAACGCTAATCTCATCTAGAAACACCCTCACAGACACGCCCAGAGATAATGTTTGATCTGGGCCTCCTGTGGCCCAGTCAAATTCACCATACAATTAACCGTCCCAGTGCATAATGCAATCCATGGCAGGGAGGGCCCATGTTTTCTTTCCTTGAACTTGGGTGGGCCTCTGTAACTGTGATGAAAGTGATGCTGGCTCTTCCTTAGATGTTTGGTATGGAATCCAGCCGCCATGTTGTGAAGAACATGAAATAGGCCGTATGAAGGTCTCAGTCACTAGCCAGAATCAACTGCCAGATATTTGAGTGATATTTGATATTTCAGTCCTCACCTTTGAGTCTTGCCATGGAGGCACCAAATTTGTGTAGCAGAGTCAAACCATCCCTTCTGTGTCTTACCCAAATTTTTCACCCACAGAAGCTATGTGGGGTAATGAATTACGGTTATTGTTTTAAGCCGCTAAATTTTGGGACGATTTGTTACACAGCATAGATAACTAATATATGCTGCATACCTCACAGGGTTCTTGTGAAGTTTAAATGAATTCATAGTTGGAATTAACCTAGTATAATGCTTGGCACATAGCAACTCAAGAGAACTAACATTAGTAGATACATAAAAAAGTTGCAATTTTTTTTTTTTAAGTAATCTCTACACCCAGTGTGGGGCTTGAACTCACAACCCTGAGATCAAAAGTCACATGCTCCATTGACTGAGCCAGTCAGATGCTCTGAAGAGTTGTAATTTTTAAGTATGCAGTAAGCTGTTCTACGTACTATGTGTAATTAGATGAAAAAGGGATTCTTTTTTTTAACATTTTTTAAAATCTTTATTTATTTTTGAGAGAGAAAGAGACAGAGCGTGAGCAGGGGAGAAACAGAGAGAGAAGGAGGCACAGAATCCGAAACAGGCTCCAGGCTCTGAGCTGTCAGTCAGCACAGAGCCTGACGCGGGGCTCGAACCCACGAACTGCGAGATCATGACCTGAGCTGAAGTTGGACGCTCAACCGACTGAGCCACCCAGGCGCCCCGAAAAAGGGATTCTAAAAGCCATTTAGAATTTAAACTTTTCATTAATTGTATTTGCACTTTTGCTCAAGTAGACCTATTTTTTTTTTTTCCTGCCAGACATATGTAGTGATGGAACCTTAGTGGCTGAGAAAACAGAATCATCTTTTCACTTATCATGGATACAGGCAATCAGTAGCATGTGAGTTAATCTGGTTTTAATTATCCTTTGTAAAAAGAATTTCGGTTTCATAATGTAGCCTCACAAAAGTTTTCAGAAAAATTAGCCTATACAAATATGGTTAAATTTATGACTCTCTCTCTTTGTATAAATATATATGCATATATATATATGTGTATATATATGCATATATATATGTGTGTGTGTATATACATATATATATATATGTTTATTTATTTATTTTTAGAGAGAGTGTGAGCAAGGGAGGGGCAGAGAGAGAGGAAGAGAGAATTTTCAAGCAGGTTCCACATTGCCAGCACAGAGCTCAGTGCGGGGCTCGAACTCACGAACCGCAAGATCATGACCTGAGCTGAAATTAAGAGCTGGATGCTTAACCGACTGAGCCACCCTGACACCCCTATGTCTCTCTCTGTTTTTTAAAGAAGATATACAAAGAGCCAAAAAGCACATGAAAAGATGCTTAAGACCATTAGCCCTCAGGGAAACGCAAAGTAAAAGGATAATGAGATATCACTTCACACCCACTAGGATAGCTCTAACCAGAGAGACAGATAATAACAAGCGTAGGCGAGGATGGGGAGAAATTGTAACCCCTCACACTCTGCTGGTGAGAATATGAAATGATGCCGTCGGTGGCGTTGGGAACCAGTCTGGCAGTTCCTCAAAACGTTAGAAAAAAAAGCTACCATATGACCCAGCAATTCCACTGGTGGGTATATACCCAGGAGAAATGAAGGCATATCGCCACACAAAAACTTTAAGAAAATGTTCATAGCAGCGTTCTTTGTAAGAGCCAGAGAGTGGGAGCAAATCACACTTTGTGTGTACAAAGCAATGAACACACATTGTGTTCATCAACACAATGCATGGATAAACAAAATGTGGTATATCCATATAACAGAATATTACTCAGCAGTGAAAAAGGGATAGGGGATACACGAACGCCACAATATGGATGAACCTTGACAACACTTTGTTGAGTGACAGAAGTTAGATGCGGAAGACCACAACATTGTATGATTCCATTTAGATGATATGTCCAGAGGAGGCAAATCCATAGTGACAGAAAGTGGATTAGTGGTTGTCAGGGCTGAGTGGGATGGGGGAGGGAGTGATGGAGAATGACTCTTAATGGGTATGAGGTTTCCTTCTGGGGTGATGAAAATGTTCTAAAGTTATATTGTGGTGATGGCTGCCCAACCCTGTGAATACGCGAAAAACCACTGAACTGTGCAGTGTAAAAAGCGAATTTTGTGGTATGAGAATTATATCTCAATAAAGCTCTTACGGTTTCTGTTTGTAACCATCTCATGAGAAGGCTGCCATACCTGTTTGAGAGGCAGGCTTCACAAACTTCACTTGGGTGCGACTTCCAGGAGTCCCCATTGAGAAGACAAACAGCCAAAACAGATTCCCATGAGGCATGTGTGATTATCCATTGAGAGAAATATCAATCACACTGTCCACTAGGCAAGGTATATTGAGCACCTATTATATGCTAGGAAATGTTCTGGAAATGTGATCACATCAATGAACAAAAATCAAGGGTTGATTTTAGTTAAGCTAAAGTTTGTTTCTCAAATCGATAGCTAAACTAATAGCTCCAGGGTGAGTAGAAACAGGTATTGGTTGACTGATATTAGCAAGGATTTGTGGCTTCCCCTCCTACTATTCTGGAAAGACCAGCCAACTTAAAGAAAAAAGAAGAGGGAGATGTGAAGATACAGCCTTTTTTTTCTTTTCTAGAATGAGAGAAAAGGAGAGAGAGAGATTGAGAATGAGTGGGGGAGAGGAGCAGGGTGGGGGAGAGAGAGAGAATCTCAAGCAGGCTCCATGATTAGCATGGAGCCTGATGTGGGGCTCGATCCCACAACCCTGGCATCATGACCTGAGCCAAAATCAAGAATCAGATACTCCACTGACTGAGCCACCAGGTACCCTAGATGATAGAGCTTTTTTGGCCATACTTTAGAAAATCAGTAGACTTAGGAGTGGCTTTGGCTGTGAATAATAGAAATCCCAACTAATACTGGCTTGAACAAAGAGGAGATTGCTTTTCTCACAAAAATGTGGAGGTGGGCGATTGCTCAATGGCATGATATGCTCATCAAGGACCTAGGATTAATCCTTCTTTCTGCTTAGGCCTCCTCAGCATATTGGCCTTTTGTCTTTGTGCTTGTTGCCTGTGGTCCCCAGACGGTCCCCAGCACAATGTCCCCATTCCAGTGTCCAGGGAGGGGGAGGGAGGCAAGGTCAAAGAATGTTTCTTTTCTGGAGGCTTCATTTATTCTGGAAAGCTTTCCCGGTGTATCGTTGACTAGGGCACGATCATGATCTGTATCGGCACCCTGGGTTGGCAGGAGCTTGCTGATTAAGGCTGGATTCAGTTTTGTCTGGCTTTGGGCTGGCTCCATGAACCTCATTCTGGGGCCCATTAGGACAAGGGACTATGCCAACGGCACAAGCACATCACAAGCCCCTGCTTGAATCACACGGCGAAACGTCCCATTGGTCAAAGCGAGTCACATGGCCAAGCCCAAAGTCAGAGTGCAGGGAAATCCACTCAGTCCACTATGGAATCGTGGTGAGGGTTGAGGTGTAATTCTACCACAGGGGAGGGAAGGCCACACGTGTTTTTCCCTAGACCACTCAGTAGGGTGTGGATGGCCACGGGTGACTTCGAGCAAGCCTGATGCACGAAGTCTTCTGGGGTAGTGGTGAAGAGCATGATCTTTGGAGAAGAACTTCTAGGATCAAATGCCAGCTTGTCTCCCTACTGTTTGACCCCGGGGCAATCAGTTTCCTGTCTCAGATTCCTGGTCCCCACAATAAGGGTCCTAATCGCACTTGCCTCATTGGGTTGTTGTGTTGATTACAGGTCCTTCTAAGGCTGCCTAGCACCCAGGAGGACCCCATTAGCGTTGGCTCTGGTCCTCTGGGGCCAGAGGAGAGGAGGGACTCGATGCCCCTGCTGTCCCCGGCAGCTGCGACCTTCGAGTTTGGTCCCAAAGAAGGCAGGGACTGCGTCCGTGTGTTACCTCTGTGTCAGCCGGGGCGTCCGTCTTGCTCGGCGCCTTTTGCATTCTTCCCGAACAGCTCACCCGCGCAAGTACCACAATCGCTTTTTCTTTTTTTTTTTTTTTCAACGTTTTTTATTTATTTTTGGGACAGAGAGAGACAGAGCATGAATGGGGGAGGGGCAGAGAGAGAGGGAGACACAGAATCGGAAACAGGCTCCAGGCTCTGAGCCATCAGCCCAGAGCCTGACGCGGGGCTCGAACTCACGGACCGTGAGATCGTGACCTGGCTGAAGTCGGACGCTTAACCGACTGCGCCACCCAGGCGCCCCATCTTTGTTTTTTTTTTTTTTTTTTTTTTTTCACAATCGCTTTTTCATTAGTAGCCACAGAATTCACATCAGTAGCTCTTGACCACGGAGCCTTGCAGTTAACGGTGGCCTTGTTCACAGGAACACGAGGCCGAGCAATTTGCTCCAGCTTGTGAGGCTGCAACCAGCCACTCGAGTAAAGAATGCCACCGCATTACCTGCTGTCCGGCCAGGCGGGAGGGAAAAAGCCTGTTTCGCCAGATGCTCCACGTGCGGGGCTCCAGCGTTCTCAGGGGTTCCAAGTGTGGACATTCCAGAGAATTCTCAATCAAAGCGCAACCCCAGGCAGACACATTTTCACACTCGCATGCCCACAGCATGTGTGGAAAGAGAAGGGGAGATCCGTGTAGATCTAAGTCAAACTAATTAGCTGTCAGCTGCATCACATCTGGAGATCAAATATAAACTGTTGGCACCAAAAACCGTTCCGGTCCCTGTCATTTCCGTACTCCTGGTGCCACGCCATGCTTTGTAGCACAGCCCTAATATGTTTCTCCACGCTGACAAGACCCCAGCAGCTCGCCAAGCTTGGAATCGCAAGTCATCTGCCGTTGGCGACCGCAGTTCCCTTTATTTTGTGCCAGGTGGAGTTAGAGACGCAGGTCTTTTGCTCGGATGGCTGGGTGGGAGCGGGTCATTGCCTTTTGGGTACGTTGGCGTGCAAATATCTACACAGTTGTCCATTACCAGGGCCCTTTACCATCGCTACTGTTCTGTGCGTGCGAAGATCACAAAGTCCAGGGTCTGAAACAGGCTCATTTTGGCCCATCTCCTGCTGAAATGTATCACTTGCACCGGGTCGAGGTGGTTCATCAATAGCGGATTGGAAGGCTGGGGTGTGGATTGTGCCCTTCAGGAAAAGTGTGTGCATCTGGAAATGAGAGAGTGGCCAGAGAACAGAGCCAGCGGCGGCTTTATTCTATTTAGATATTTAAAGTGTTTTTCCCTGGTGGAAAATAATCTGTTTCTGGTTTAAGTTGATTTAAAATTGCCGCCATGTTGCTTTAAGTAATGTGACACCTTATGTGTTTAAAGAAGCTTGGAATATGGCTGTGGAATGCCAGTATACAAATGACAGATTGACTTTATGAATCTGACTCTTCTCCACAACAAAAGATTAATTTTTAGTACACTTCAAAATCAAAGGAAGAGATGGCATTGGGTACTTCTAATAACTATCCACTAGGTGGCAGTATACCTTCAGGATTTTGACACCTAGCGCAGCATTGCCTTGGGAGGTTTGTTAGACCCGTGAATTCTTTGGTTCCACCCCAGAGCTTCTGCATCGGAAACTCTGGGACTGGAGCTTAGTAATCTGCGTTTTAACAAAGCCCTCTGGGTGATTATGATGCACTCTCAAGCTTGAGATCTTTCTGCAATCTGAAAATGCCAGCGTTATAGGCAACAAGGTGTGGTGGGCTTTAGACTCATGTGCTGTTACTAAAAGGCACTAAAAGGTACCTATGTCTTAGGTGTCTTTTATACCGGACTTTCCCAGTGTCTAAAATGTCTCCCGCTGATCATGACTTAAAGTATGAAAAGCCCCAACCAGGAAGTAAGTAAGCCCCTAGATCCGACATATTAACCATTATAATCCATAAACACCTAAGAACTTTTAGATTCTTGGGCCAAATTCGGCCCCTCAACTGTTTTTGTAAGTAAAGTTTTATTGGGACACAGCCACACTCATTGGCATATTGTCTATGGCTGCTTTCACACTGCAAAGGTAGAGTTGAGTAGTTGTGATGCAGACTATATGGCCTGCAAAGCCAAAAATATTTACTATCTGATCTTTAGATGAGGAGTTATCTAGCAAGACCTGGAGGGATTGGGTCTCCAGCCCCAGGACAGTTAAGGGACCCAAGGTGGGAGACCTTGAGTAGTGATATGGCCGAGAGTGTGGGGGATGGGGGGAGGGCAGAAAGGACAGTATGGGTAAGGCACAGAGAGGCACTGAGATGTTTCTGGACCACTCAGTAATATGCTAATGCCCACAAATGCAATACTAACCACCAAATCTACTAGCGAGAATAACCTTTACTCAACTGTAAGTAACAAGTATTTATTCATCTGTAATCAACTAAGATGCTTCTTAAAAATTAAAAAAAAAAATCTTTAGTTGTTTTTGAGAGAAAGAGAGAGAGAGCTAGCAGGGGAGGAAGAGAGAGAGAGAGAGACAGAATCCAAAGCAGGCTCCAGGCTCTGAGCTGTCAGCACAGAGCCCAACACGAGGCTTGAACTCATGAACTGCGAGATCAGGACCTGAGCTGAAGTCGGACGCTTACCCCCCCTGAGCTACCCAGGCTCCCCCAACTAAGCTGCTTCTTGTTGGGACTTTTCATCCACTTAGTTTCCAAGGCCTAGAGGTGAATGTGCAGATTAAAAGGGCAATGAAAAAGAAGATGCTTGCTGATAAAGCAGAAAGGACCATATTTGACAGACCTCGTTCCACGTATTTCCATCCTTCGTATCAGCTAGCTATTGTGCCGGAATTTCCTGAGCGATATTTTCCATGTATTTTAAGCCTGTTTTATCCTGGGCAATTTTCATAACAATTTTCATTCATCCATTGGATTTCTGCAACAGCCCTGACAAATATACCTCAATCCTTCCATTCATCTGACGGAGGAAACAGCTCAGAGGAGGCAGGCAACTCTTAGGTTGAACGCTGGACCCTGAGTTTGATCCCCCCTGAACTAAGCCTGGCAGGAGTCAGAGCTGGGTTCACTGCTTCATGCTCCCTTTTCTTGAATGTCTTTGTAATCGTGCTATTCTGGGGATTCTTTTTATAAACCGGCCGCTAGGCCTTGCAGTCTTATTTAAGTTATTATATTATTATCCTTCCTAGTAGGACCCTAATTAATTAATCATCTAGAAATCGTTCCCTGTTTAGTCCATTAAGTGATAGCGAGGTCTTTACCAAGAGGAGCCAGAAGCCTTGTCTGAGGCGTGGCGGTCCCGGGCCGTGGCTCTGACTGAACATCTGAGAGACACAGGGCAGACGATCAAAGGCGAGAGGCTGATATTCAGAACAGATGTACCTGCGACTTGCCATCTTTGGGAGACGGGAAGGAAATCAGACAAAAACAAGCTTCGTGGGTCAGGGTAATTTGTTAGAGCCTGCTCTGAGTCCTAACCTTTAATGTTGGCCCGTGGAAGAACAAATTACCCCAGCCCAGGAGTGGGCTCAAAATCCCCATCTCGAGACTGATTCGGGCAGCTGGAAAAGGTCCCTTTGGTGAACAGAGGATTGTACAAGGGCATCTGGAAATAAATGAGCAGGGAGCACATGGCTGTTTTATTCCTTGGAGTTTTGTTTGTTGTCTCGCGAAGTGTTGACAGGTGTACAAATTAGAAATAATAGGAAAAGTGTGAGTGAATGTTCTTGGGGGAAGAAACACTTTCCCTGAAGGTCTCAACACCCCCCAGCCTCATTTTCTGCAGGAGGTGCTGAAGGCAGAGTAGGGTCCTTGAGTATGTGGCTTAAGATGTTGATTTTTGGACTCTTTTTATGGCCTAAAATCTTCCCCTCTCCTTCCCAATCAAGGGTGGAAAACAGAGCGTTTAAAACCACATTGCCTGGAGGGAAGGCAGGTTCAAAGGACACATTCTCCGGGGATTTGTTTACCTGTTGAATTGACCTCTTGGAAGGGTCTGGAAAACTTGTCCCCAATAGGTGACCTCCAGCTTGTGTGGCGAAGCTGATGGCCTTGAGTGGCTGCGAGCCGCGGGGTTATCTACTGGATGGGCAGGTTCCTGGATGAGGGAGGCACGAGAGAGCAGCAGGCCCGAAGCAGGTTTAACAGAGGGTGGAAAAAAAGGGAGGGGGGCGTAGGAAGATGGCAAAACTTAAAAAAGATAGAGAGGGTGTAAGAAGGGCCCAAAGGTCCATGATCCGGGCACAGAGAGAACTTCCCATGCAGGGGCCCCGCGAGTGGGTGGTGTGGTTGAGTGCTCGACCACACGTCTTCTCCACTTGGCCTGCAGCTGACGCTTCTCTTACCCCGTGTCTGCGCTCCCGTCATCTGTCCCGAGCCTGTCAGAGCGAGGGTCCCACACGGCACTGCCTTCGAACGGGCAGGACTTTGCTGCCCGCCTGGGCCCCGCCCGGGAGAGCTCGGACTTGCCGCATCCTGTGTGCGTGCTGCTCCTTGGCACTGTTCTGGAAGCCTCTGGAACATGCAGAGAGCCGGCCGGGGTCCTTGGGGGCTCAGACTGGAGCTGAGGCCCTCGCGTTCCTGCCGCCTGCCAGAGCTGTCTCCAAATGCCTGTCAGATCGTGAAGGCGAGGCGTTGCATGTAACAGCTGCAGAAATCAGGCTGGGTCAGAAGAGCTTAGCTCGCAGATAGAAGAAGATTGCTTCGGAAAGAAACAAGCTGCAAATAACCTGTCATGGCCAGAGCCGGGCCCTGCTGGCTTCGCTCTGAGTTTGGTGAAATGTCTCAAGATATATTTCCAAAGGCCCGGATCTGGCCAAACCTGAAATGTCCCTTGCCAAACGCTTTCCTTTCCTCCGTTTTTAAAGTCAAGCGTGTTTTGAAGCAATCTCCTTTGCTGTCTCAGAGTCATTTACTCTTGACACATCACGAGGCTGTCTGGTGAGCGAGGGCTGTTTACATGAGCAGCTATTAGGAATCAGAGGCCAAAGCAGGAAAGATGTGGTCCATCATATTAGCATGTCCCCTCTGTAGAAAGAAATACATGTTCCCCCCTAAGATATATTCCTCCAGAAATACATATTCCTCCATACTCCTCCACTGAGGAAGAAAGTTCTGGAAACAAGCGATTCGGTTTGGGCGCCCTCATGGATGAGTATTCCTCAGTCCCTCCTGGGGCACCTTAGTGACCCAAAAGACCCTCTCTGGTGCCCCAAAGCTTTCTCACTTGGCTCTTCTCTTGGTTTCTAGAAATGTCCCAGAACCCAAACCACAGACTCCCAGAAGCCTATTATGCAGTGAGCAGCTGAATCCCGGTTTCACATCAGCCGGGGTCTCTCCCTCGTCCCAGAAATTCTTTCAACGTGGCCCCTCAGGGCTTGGGGTGGGGGAGCTTTGTGAGTGGCTTCCACTGGGCTGACCCAAAGCCCCAAGTTCTGTAGTTACATCCGGAGCCCCCGGGTCCACCAGGACCCAGAAATAGGATCCTGAAGCCTTCGGCTCCTGGTTTCCGGCGTGCCCCCTGGGATCCCCGCCTTGCTTTCCCCCTCATTCCGAATCTGTGGCGGAAGGAAGGGTTCGCTGCTCTGCTCACCGGGATGGCTTGGAGTCTGGGCTGCACTTGGGGTCAGTGCTGCCCGGTTTGCTCCTTAATAGCAAGGCAGAGCTGGAGACGGTGAAAAGCAGCATTTCAACCCCCCCCGCCCCGACCCCCCTTGCCCCTCCCTCCCCACCCCCCCACCCCCCCGCTTCCTTTTGGCCTCACACTGGGAAAATCTGCAACAATGCCTTCTGAGTCAGGTCCACTGGGTGCTGGTGACAAACCACTTTGGCCGTGTCTGGTGGGTTACGGTCACCAGAGCCCTTTGATAGGATTATAGTGGTGGCTCTGTGCTGTCGCTGTCTCCCTGCCTCTGTCCCTCTCGGCCCCTGCTTTTTTCCTCTCAACACAGAAAGAGCTGGAACCATGCTGGAATGGGCAGCCTCTATCCTCAGTGCCCATGTGCTGGTGTTTCTTGGCAACAGGGACACAGAGGTGCCCCGGCCGGTGCCAAACAGATGAATGGGTAATTAAACGGAGTGTTTCTTTACTGATGCTCAGTTCTCTGGTTCCAAATTTATTACTTAATTAAAGGGCATTCACAGCCTGCCAAGAGATGCTAGATCTTTCTTTCCTTGTGCCAACGGATCGTTCATATAATACTCCCTTTTGCCCTTAATTTCTCTGTCTCTGACACACGCACACACACACACACACACACACACACACACAGAGTCAGATCAAATAAGACCTTTTGCTTTTGGTAATATGAGATTACTCCCTGGTTAAGACTGCAATAGTTTTTGCCCCAGCGCAAGGCAAGAGGACTGGTGTAGCAATTGCTTTCAGTGGCCATTTGATGGGCTTGAGGTTGGGGTCCAGGGGGAGAGGAATCAAGGCTCTGTGGCTCAGACCACACTGTGGTTGGCAGGGCCAGTGGAGATAAGAAGAATCCCACCTTCCTGGTGGTGGCCTCCTGATGGGTATTGCCCCCTGGCTCGCCTCCTGTGGCTGCCTCAGCTGTCCCCCTCCTCGCCCCCTCCTTCCTCACGCGTTGCCCCATCGGAGATGAGTCCCAGTGCTTTGGAACACAGCAAACAATTGTTCCAAAGACAGTTTTTAAAAAGATTGGGAAATGCAGTGGCTGTCACCTCCCTGCGTCCCCAAGTTAGAATTCAGTGTGTGTGTTGAGGGTGCCGTGGCCATCTTGCAGACCGAGGTAGAACCGACAAGAAGGAACAAGACAGAAAAATGAAAAGGCTGGGATCAGGCACCCCGAAAAGAAGATGAACAGAGGCGGCTCCTTCCTTAAACCTCCTGTGACAGATTTAGAGCTTCAGTAGTGGCCCACCCGGGGTTCTCAAACAGCGACTGCCTCATCATTGTGGCCATTAAGCAGAGCACAAATGACCCGCCAGGGCCTTCGACCCGTCACGTGGCTGTCACCAGCGTGGTTTATGGCTTCTGAGCACCAGGTCCCTGATGGGCAACACTATCCCTTTCTTCCCTTGCCAGTGGAGCTGGACTTTGGAGCTCGTAAATTCAGCAGCGTTTCCCAGGGGCTGGCTGACGGCCTGGAGGTGCGGGTGACAATTTACGGCCGAGTTCCCGGGAGCCACAGGTCACCGGTGGAGGCCCTGGAGGATGCCGAGTTGGCCAACGCGGCAGAAGGCGCCCACGCTGGTGGCTCAGAAAGAGTGGCACTTTGTCGGCACGAGTGGGGACGTGTGATTCCCTAACGAGCCCAGGGGCAGCTGACTTCTGCCGAAGCGCTGGGCTTTCGATGCACTGTCTGCTTTCCTGCCCTCAACGCTTCCGCTCAGGGGCCCGGAGCAGGCTACAAATCTCAGCCTGACCCCCCGGCCCGTTCTCCCCAGGAGCGTGGAGCAGGCTCTGCTCACGCCAGGCCCTTTCCCTGTTGTTCCAGCCCCTGGCGTGCCTCCACTCCCCCACGGGCTGGCTTTGGCCAGCTGGAGTCACCAGTTAGATGAGTCGTATCCACAAAGAGAGGGGTACTTAGCGTTCCTGAAGGGCGGGTCACAGGGCAGGGGCAGAGCCACGGTCTCCTCTCCACCCAGATCCCCCCTGCTCCGTACGGACATCTCCAGTGACCCCTGACTGGTCCCTGCCTCAGTCCTCTGAATCTTCAACCTTGACCATATTCATTTTCGATAGCCAGGCGATTGGGCCCAAAGCCTTGTTCTGTCACTTACCGGCTGTGTGATCTTGGACATGTTAGTTAACCGCTCTGGGCCTCAGTTTCTCATCTGTAAAGTGGGGGCTTTTACCGATTGCCTGTATCATAGGGTTGTTGGGAGGATGACAGGAGATAATCCACGTATGTGTCCGGCCACAGTAAATGGTCGTTAAATGTTACCTTTTACTGGTATTGGTGTCATCATCATGCCTATTCATCAAACACACACCTGCTGGGCTCTGTGGCACCATAACCTTCTGGTGTCGCACTTTGTGTGTGTGTGTGTGTGTGTGTGTGTGTGTGTGTGTGTGTGTGTGGCTCATTCCTGGAAGCCCCTTGCAGACTGGCTCCCACCTCTGTATCCTCTCGACAGGTATCCCATCAGGGGGAGCCTACGACTGAGAGGCATAGGCCGGGTTTCAGGGTGCATTGATCTGGGTTTCTCGGGGGATTTAAGGCCCCCTAGCGAATGTTTTTTCTGTTTCTGATCGTCTTTCAGGTGGTTCCCAGGTGGGAGGGGCGTGGTGACCTAAAAGGCTTCCCTCCAGCCCTGGTGTCCTCCCCAGTGCCTCCCCAGTGCCAGCCGCCCACGGTTGTCACTCTGCCCGCTCCCCACCTCCATGACTTTGCCCGCGGGACCCTGCCCTGCCTCCGCCCCCTGTTCGCTCCCCAGGCCGGGGGGGTGCCCGCTAGGCCGGGTGCACCAAGCTCTCCCGCCAGGGCGGGGTGGCTGGCCTGTGCTTCCTGCCCGCCTTGCGCCCATACTGTTTGTGCAGACGAAGGAGGATCGAGTTCTGGTTTCAAGGTGTGACCCAGCCGGGCACATCCATCAGGCTCCGCTGTCATCCTCTTTTCTTTTTGTCCCCTTCTCATTTCCGCTTCGGGCTCTGGAGGGGAAATTGCAATTGTGAAAGGGCCACCTGTCAAGATAAAAATCACACCGCTCAATAATGCTGTTGTGCCACCCCTGACAGCCCAGGGATGTGCCGGGAAGGGGGGGGGCAGCACCAAGGCCACTGCCCAGGGAGTGGGGGAGCTGCCTTAGCCCCGCCTCCTGCGGCTGCGCTACCTCGTTGCTCTGTGCCTCAATTTCCTCCTCCGTGTAATGGGCTGCAAAGGAGGGTTCAGTGAGTCCATTTGTGCAAAGTGGAACAGTGCGAGTGCCTGGCTCAGAGTCAGCTTTCCACACGTGATGGCTATTTTATCAGGAATCAGGAAGGGGGTAGATTTGGGGGGGGGAATCCAGCATCCACTGGGATTTTGGGTGGGAACACTGGCCATCTGGGATGCATATATTCAAATCCAGCTGTCCACCAGAATCACTCAGGGAACTTTAAAAATTCACCGCACCCACGCCGAGTGCCCACTGTTTCATTCATCGGCTTGGCCTTGGGGGTCGGCTTGCCTGGGTTCCACTCTGGGCGCCACCACTTAGAGGCTGATCACTGGATAAGTCGTCTGACCTCACCTCACCGGCCACAGCTCTGTTCCCTGCTAACTTCGCTTTGTTCCCCAGCCAGGCCAGGCGCTGGAGAATGATTACAAGCATCAGATCGCCCTCCGGGTTCGTGTTCCGCAAGCCGGGTCTGTCCCTGAGTGACAGGAGGGCCAGCCCCCCAGTCCGGAGTAGGCGGGGGCGCGGTGGGCCGGGGCTGGCCTGCGTCGCGGTGTGTGGCCCGATGCAGGGAAGGTGGTTCCCGGGGCCCCACCTGTGGGGTGGGATGTGAGAGTGTGTGTGAGTGTGCACGTGTGAGGGTGTGAGAGGAAGGTCGGGGATTCAGCCAGGGCCTGAAGTCAGGGGAGACAAAAAGGCCCCTGTGTGGATTTTGTCTGTGATTTCCACAGGCCCCGGCATTGTCCCCTCGCCCCCTTGCCGGGTCACGCCCGGGGTTCTGGTGGCAGGGCTCCCTTTTGTCCCTTCCCCTGCCCCTTGTCCCGAGCGCTGGGCATAGAGGCTCCCAGGCCGAGCTCTCGGGGTCACCCCCATCTTGCCTCCTTCCGGGGCTGAAGGCTTATATCTGCTCTCAGAGGCAGGGGCCCCTCCTGGCCAGCCCGTCCCCTCTGCCCTTACCCTACGCCTGAGGAGCAAGGGTTCGTCCTGGCGAGTGGGTGAAGGGCCCAGATCATTTTTGCAAGTGGACCGGGAGGTGGCTGGGGCGAGGGTGGTTCTTTCTGGAACTCTTGGGGAAGCCGCTCCGAAGTCAATCCAGGAAAGGCAGGTGTCCTCCATGAGGTCAGCCCGCTGGGGTGGAGCCGGGAGAGAAGGGGGGTCTCAGGACTCGAGGGGCCTGCAGGGAGGGTCTGGCCGAAGGGGGACAGCCAAGTCCCCCGGCCTTTGGGCTTTCAACGACTGGCGAAGTCTACCTGTCTCAATCTTGGGACCACCTGGGGGGGGGGGGCAAAAGTTTTATTTTGTCCGTTGAGGACATTAAAACTAGGGCCCAAAATAGACCGCCACTGTATCACACAAGGAAGGAGAGTTAAGAAAAGGGAAGTGACATAGTCTCAGTGTTTTCCAAGAAAAGATACTTAGTAACTTTACTAGAACATGGTTTGCCTTGGACCAGAGGGAGCCCAAGAGGATGGAGAGGGAAGGCAGCGTTCCGGGGCCCTGGGGTTGGGAGCCGCTGGTGGGGTGAGTGTGGAGACGGGCCAGGACCACCAGCCCTGGGTGGCGGGACCTGGTGGGGAGCAGGGAGTCCAGTTCTGGGGAGGGCTGTGGGAGGTGGGGGGAAGCCAGGGGGCCTGATACCTGAAACCACCTCAGAAGATGCTTCCTCCGCTCAAGTCCTGGCGCCATGACTTACTAGCTGTGTGACTCAGAGAAGTTACTCAACTTCTCTGGGCCTCCCTTTTGCACTTTACATAGTGACGGTATCCTCAGAATAATCCCCGAGGCACAAAATTCGGTCTGTGGTATCATCATCATCATTATTATCATTAAGAGGCCTGCTCCCATTTTGGGGGAAGAATCTCATGCGCAGAAGACATCGGACTCTCTCTCTCCGAGGCTTTGGAGGTCAGAGCCAAGCTCACCCGAGCGCTTGCTGTGAGCCAGGCCCTGTCCCAGATGATTTTCAATATTACCTTGCAGAGGGGTTATCAGGCCCATTTTACAGGTGAGGAAACTGAGGCTCAGAGGTCGCATGGCTAGGGTGATGCAGAGCTGAGAGAAGGCCTGGGTTGGTCCGGCTCCAAGGCCCTGGTGTCATTTTGTCACGGGCAGAGTGGACTTTAATCTTCCCGATCACTGCTGTCCTGTGCAGTGTTCTCTGGGCAGCACCCCCCACAGTGCCTGGCATCGGGTGGGCACTCGGCAAGTCTGCGGTGGGTGAACGACGGGGGGTAATGGGCTAGCTGCCAAGGATGCTTATGTGCGTTAGGGACCCTTTGGACTTCTACCCCCGAGCTCTGTGAGTCTGTGGCCAGCCACCCAGGGGATGAGGGTGCCTCTGAGAGTGTGTGCACAGCTCGAAGCCCGCGCACTTAGTACTCAGAGGTGCTCGTGTGTCCCTCCCTGAGGCCTCCAGGGAGCCACCGACTGGTTCCTCGTCACTGCAAAGGCGGGGGACCCCTGCCTTGCTGCTGCCCGCCTTGTCACCCACATCTGTGTCTGACAGGTGGCTTCAGTCACTGCCTCCCGCCACCGCCTCCGACCACAGGATTTGGGGACACGTGGGGACTTTGGTTTCAGTCACGCCCCCTAGCTGCGGCCCTGTGGCCATGCCGGTGGATCCCGACATCTAATTCTAGAGGAATTTTACGGGCAAGCCATCAGTAAAAATTAAATTGTATCAGCCAACAATGACATCGCATCAAAAACAAGCACGCTCTGTCTCAAGACTCGCCGCTTCCTGACTATTCTCCTCCTGTCGGCTGTTTTCTGCGCTTTTGAGGCGATTGATGAGGGTCGTGGGGGGGGTAGCGCCCCGATGCTGTTCCCCCCAGTGTCTCTTCTCGGGTCTGCGCTCCTCAACTCGACTCGGGTAGCCTGACATCGGCTGTGGTGGGGAGTGTTTATACCACAGACATCGGGGAGCGTTACAACCCGGGCCTGCCCTCCCCAAGCGGCCGTTGTGAAACACGCAACAGCACACGGCCGACTTTGAGGAATCTCAGCACTAATGTGCGTGCATAGGTACGTTTCAGGGAAGTCGTGAGCCTGGCCGCCGCACGCGCTCAGGACTGGGAAACTGCAGGGCTTTTCCCCAACAGTGGCTTCGTGGATATTGTTTTATTGTGTGCAAATCATTTCCTCCCTTTTTTTTTCCTTTCACTCCTAGCGATCGAAAACTCAAGAAATAACTTCGGGGCGTGCCTCACATCGGACGTTCTGCACGCTAACTTCATTTCTAGCACCTCATTTTCCGACTTCTGTTTCCTCTTTGCCTGGTCCCCCCTTCTCCTTTGTACATTATTTTTTTTTTTACAGCTTTATGGACGCACAACTGGCCTCGGATAAGCTACACATATTTAAAGTGTCCAGTTTGATGAGTTTGGCCGTATGAGTACATCCGTTAAGCGGTCCCCGCAGCGGAGATTCCCATCCCCTTTGAAAGTTTCTTCTTGCCCTCTGGAATCCGTCCCTCTTCTCCCTGGGCCACCTCTGATTTGCTTTCTAGCCCTGTTGATTAGTTTGCACGTTCTAGAATTTTGTATAAATGGAGACTCTAGTATGTACTATTTTTTTTTTCTTCTTTCTGAGTCTGGCTTCTTTCACTTAGTATAATGTTTTTGAGAGTCATCCACGTTGCTCATGGATCAGTAGTTCGTTTCTTTTTATTGCGAAGCAGTATTCCACTGTAGGCATACACCACAATTTGTTTATCCTTTCACCTGCTGATGGGCGTCTGAGTTGTTTCTAGTGTTCGGCTATTACGAATAAAGTCGTTCTAAATATTTAGGCTCAAGTCTTGACACTTTCATTTTTCTTGGATAAATACCTAGGAGCGGAATGGCTGGGTTGCATGTTAGATACATGTTTAACTTTTAAGAAATTGTCAATTTCAGGTTGTTTGTTTACCGTGCTGTGTGATCTTGGACCAATGACTTAACCTCTCTGGGCCTCAACTTTGTTATAAAACTCAATGACGCAATTCCTATCAATTTCTACCTTTATAGAACTGTTTGGGAGAAGACAGGCTTTGTGAAGCTGTTTAGGGCTCTCAGGGAGAAAAGTGACCTTGAAAGAGCCTGGATCGTATTATTACCACCGTCATCAAACCCTCAGAACTCTTTGAGTAGATTGCTTATCTCCCCTGCAGACCTGAGGAGGATGCTGGGGTGGGGTGGGGGGCACTTTAGATTCCCACCAGCTTTTACTCCCCTCCACCCTCCCCCCAGCCTCTGAACGGTGCTGATGCTGTCACAGATGACAGGTCCGTGAACTGCCAACTGACCAGGCCCTGGTCAACGGGATGAGTTCCTCTTATGTGTGAAGTATCCTAATCAAGTTTCTTTCTTTCTTTTTTTTTTTTTTTTTTTTTTTAATGCTTATTTGTTCTTGAGAGAGAGAGGGAGAGACGGTGCCAGCAGGGGAGAGGTGGAGAGAGAGAGAGGGAGACACAGAATCCCAAGCAGGCTCCAGGCTCCCAGCTGTCAGCACAGAGCCCAACGTGGGGCTTGAACCCATGAACCGCGAGATCATGACCTGAGCCGAAGTCAGATGCTTAACCGACTGAGCCCCCCAGGCACCCCTCCTAATCAGGTTTCTATACCCCTCAAGTCGGTTGACGACCCTGTCCCCAGACGCAAAAGCAGTGTTAAACTACCAAATACCTCCTTCCCGCCCCTCCCCCCCGCCAAACTCCAACATCCAAAAATTTGGTTAGAGGGAGAACGCTTTCGCAAAAGATCTGGTAGGCTTCTGTGGCCTTCTGAGGCCTGAGGTCTTGCTGTGCCGTGGATGGAGGTGGCATTGTCCTCAGCAGGTCTGTGTGAACAGGAGGGGAGGTGGTCAGGGAGACTTTCCTACCTGGTGTGACCAAACATGTCTGACTTGGTCCGGTGGGGTTTCGGGAGAGTGGGGCAGGGAGGAACTGGGAGAAGGGAGGGAATCAGCCGGCAGACTGGTTAAAAGAGAAACCCCTGTACGACTCCAGCCCCTCAGGATGATGGGTGCAGAGGCTACGGATTCCCCAGTTTGGCCAAACCTTACAGTGGGCGGTCCCTCTGGGTCCCCAGCAAAGACAAGTCAGGGGCCAGGGAATGCCTCCTCCTGGCCCTGACACATGATAACAGATGTGCGCTCCCGAGACGATGCAGATTCAGAAGGAAAATGATTTTCTAGATGAGTCATCTTGTCCGATCTCCCTGCCTCCTCATTTATCTGCAACCTTTCATTTTATGTACGAGTGACTGGGGCGGAGGTGGGAGGTGAGGGAGGGCACTGGGGAGGGAGGAATAATGGAAAAAAAAGAAAAACAGACAGAAAAAGATTTGTGTCAGCAAATGAAATTGCCAAGTTTTTCATGTGTTTCTGGGGAAATAAAATAGAATTTGCAGTGCTTACGTTTGACTGTAAATCAAGGCGGCTGCTTTGGGGCGGCTTTTGGCCCTGTGTTTGCTCTGGGGGGTGGGGATGTGGGTGGGGTGCAGAGCCACGCAGGGTGCATCCTGGCACTGGGCTGTCGATGTGAAAGGGGCCTCAGGTACGGGGTCTGAGAGAAGACGGAAGCTGGAGAAGAAAATCAGTGGGCAGTGGGGGGGTGGGGGTGAGGGGCCAGGACGTCTGCTAACCCAAGGTGGTTCCCTATTTATTCCCTCTCCCACGACGTCCAAGCCAAAGTTCAAGTTCTTTGCTGTAGGCAGCTAATGCTTGAGCCTTCCTTCTGCCAGGTGATGTGGGAAGAGGTTGGGGAGATCCTGGGGGATGGATGGAATGAAAGAGGGAACAATTTTAGAGAGCGCTGGTAGGGCCAGGGGGAAATTTTGCAAGCCAAATTGGACTTCTGCGGGGCTAATGAGTTTGGAAAAGGTTTTGTAGAGCTGCTCTAGCTTGAAAGGCTCTCCCGGAGGTGCTGAGCATCTTGCTGAGTTTTCCAATTTGCTGAGTTCTTTTGTAAAGTGGAACGGGCTGGAACCGGCAGCCCCCTCCCACCTGGAGAACCACCTCTTGCCTGATCAAACCCCGGCCCACTCCACCCTTCCACGTGCCTCCGCCGCCCCCCCCTCCCCCATCTCGAGGATGTTTGGGGACTGTGTTAGTACCTGCTTATTTGTGCTTCTCTTTGGCTCTCTTATCTGGGTTGGAAGCACTCTGGGAAGAGCCCAAGCCCTCACTTAGCCTGCATGAAGTCAATGGTCCGCTTCCCTCTCCCCTGCTTGCTTTGCGCAGGGGGGGGGGAGGGAAGCAGGTGCTTTCAGCTTTGGGGTCTCTCTGGTGCTTCTGGACCCTTCCAGCCACAATATGTAGAAGCAGGAACCCCTGCTCGTCCCCCCTTCATCTCAAATTCCTGAGCGCAGCACCAGGAGGCCTCGGGAAAGACAAATACACACTCACATATACTCACACCTGCCTTCACACACTGTGTATACTCACACGCATTCGCTCACACACATGCTCTCACAAACTCGAATTCACGTTACACACACTCTCATACACTCACGTATTCACAACACACACACACACACACACACACACACACACACACACACAATTTCTGCCCCCCCCCCCCCCCCTTCCCGGTCTCCGTGAAACACATCTCTCCACCAGCGTGGTCGGCCGATGGGAGTGGTTCCTGCCTGCCTCTGTAAGTGAACCTGACAGGTGAGGGAGGGCCGCTCGTCCACCTTCCCCGTGGCTGAGAGGCCCAGAGAGGCTGATTGAGAGATAGCTTTTCATTTGCTGGTCAGTTCTGAGACGATGGCGGCATGTTTGGGGGGGAGTAATTAGCAGTCGTGTTATGGGAGAGGAGAGGCCCAGAGAGAGAGGCAGAACCCTGCATGGGCCGGGGCAGGAGGCCGGGGGGCCGACGGGCAGGGGGCTGGCCTGGGGACGAGGCCGTGACTGGGGCCCACACCGAGACCCCTCACGGAGGGCCCCGGATAGAGCTGCTTTCGTGTTAAGGTAAATGAAACCGGTCTCAGGAGACGACCACCCTCTGTGGAAAGAAGGTGATGGAGAAAAGAAAGGGGGCTGGGCGGGGGGTGGGGGGGGAAGGACTTTGCATGTCGGTGGGGGCAGGAGGATGGCGGGGGGGGGGTGCATCGTGCCCGCGGGTGGTGACCCTTAGGGGCTGCAGAACTGTGGCCAAAGCCACGTCACCTCATGGGCCTTCAGTTTCTTCCCCTGTAAAACGGGAAAAAGCCCCCACCTCATGTGGTATTGTGAACGTTTGATGAAACGGTGAAGGCAAGACCCGGCATCGTGCCCGGATCAGGTGAATTTACTACAGATGAATCTTGTGCGGACCCTTCGGCAGGCTCCCAGCACCCCCACGGGGAACCCAAGCTGGGTAACCGGGTTAGGTCCTCACAAGCGCCCAGGGTGCAGGGTACAATGGTCATCACCTGGGTTTTACACGTGAGGAAAGTGAGGCCCAGGTAGCTCGCCCAGGGTCGTCCGAGGCCAGAGCACGCCCTCCTGACCGTGGCGCTGAGTCACCGAGCAATTTCCGCCTTCCTCGTAAGAGGTGAGGGGTGAAAACGATTACTGTTGTTTTTAGGAAGGCAGAGATGGAGAATCAGCTGGAATTGGCTCTTTGGCTCAAGTAGGTGTTCATATATCTTCCTCGTGTCACATTCTCATTAGATGGCGTATTCTACCGCCTTCCGGAAATGCGGTGAGGGCCTGAGGGCCCGCTTCCTTTTGCCAGTGAGCTCGGCTCGCGGAGGGAGGGATGGGCAGCCAACCGTATTTTGCACCAAGAGATTGTGGGTTGATCTCACTTGTGCTTAAAAATTTATAATGTTTCCATCCAGACCTTTCCACACATGGCACATTCCCTCAATAGATGCTCCACTGTGGTTCATAAAAATGACTCATCTTTAGGCTGCTTTCATGTCACAGATGGGGGGAAAAAAAAATCTTTCCTAGAACTTCCCAAGACCAGTAAGGAAGCTGCTGGAATGCCGCGGTGGGTCCAGATCCGAACAGCCCAGAATTCATGCTCCTGGGGGTGACTCGGCTCCCAGGAACAGGCTCCCAACTTGTACCAAGTCTGTATCATGCTATTGGGAGCCCGTGGTCCCTGCAGATATCAGTGATATGTCACCACCTTCTTCCTGCACACTGACCAAAGGGCAGAAGCGACACAGTACAGTCTTTCTTTCCTTTCCCTTTTTAATTTTCTTAATGTTTATTTTTGAGAGAGATACAGACAGAGCATGAGTGGGGGAGGAGCGGAGAGAGAGACATAGAATCCAAAGCAGGCTCCGAGCTGTCAGCACAGGCCCCGACGCGGGGCTCGAACCTACGAACCTTGAGATCGTGACCTGAGCCGAAGTCGAACACTTAACCGACTAAGCAACCCAGGCGCCCCTACAGTCTTTCTTTTCTAAAATGATATTGTGGGGGCCACGTGGGACCCTCAAATGATTTGATGTTATATGCTAAATATAATTTAGAGAACTAGGTTTTCTAGATATTTCTAAAATTTGTTTCTAAGGCTTCTAAATATTTCCAAAAGGTCTAAATTCCCTTTCCAAAGTCAGTCAGGATATCCCAGGCTGAATAGGACCGATTCTTGATGTTTGAGTATTGTTTTGATTCCTGATTCAGATGGAACCCTTGGTGACGGCAGCATGCACCCGGGTGGGTCCTATGTCATGTCAATGATTAGCCTTGGAAGTTGCTTTCATAAAGCGAGTGATTAGTAACCTTGTTCTCCTGAAAGCAGAGAGAAGGATTACTGTTTGAGCCACGAAACATTATCGCCTTTTGGTGGATGGCACCACTAAGCCCAAAGAAAAGCTACACCTTGCTTGGCTGTTTGGCCATCCTCCTGAAAATCTCATTTCTCCCTATTAGAGACTTTTTTTTTTTAAGATTATTTATTTTGAGAGAGAGGGAAAGAGTGAGAGAGCAAGTGCAGAAGGGGCAGAGAGAGAGAATCCCAAGAAGGCTCCGCACCATCAGCACAGAGCCTGACGTGGGGCTCGAACCCACAAACCGCGAGGTCATGACCCGAGCCGAAGTCAGATGCTTAACTGACTGAGCCACCCAGGAGCCCCTGCATTAGAGCCTTTTGATTTTCCTGACTTTCCATAGGTCCCCATTATCGTCATATCACCAGCCCCCCCAAACCCCTTTGTCTTCCTTTGCCGACCCCAGCCGTCTCCCCTTCTTTATGTTTCTGGAAGGGTGGGGGGTACGGAGCGGAGAAGTAACTCTCAGCTGCAGGGTCCATCAGGCAACGGCTTCCCAGCAGACACAAAGCCAGACCATCATTTCCCCTGGGTTGGGAACAGATTTTAGCTCTCAGCTGAATTTAGAGATTAAAAAATCCCGTCTGGTGAAGACTGGAGGTGATGTACATAAATCACACCTGGCACCTAACAGTGGAGCTGTCATCGCTATTATTCCTAGGCACAGAGATGTTCAGGACAGATTTCCACCCTCCCCCCCCACCCCCGCCCCCGCACTTCTATTGAGATGGAATTGGTACACAGCACTGTGTAAGTTCAAGGCATACAGCACAATGACTTGACTTCCGTGTGTTGCCAAATGATCACCAGAGCAAGTCTGGGTAACCTCCATCATCTCATAATAGCATTTACGTGGATATATTAGTGCCACTGAAAGTCCTAGAAAGTGCCTGCATGACAGAATCGCTTTTCTTGAAAGATCCAAGAGCTTCTGTTAAAAAAAAAAAAAAAGTTTTTACTTGGAGACAATTACAGACTTATGCAGAGTTGTAGGAAATAATGCAGAAGGAACCCACATGGCCCTCACCCAGTTTCCCCCAAGGTAACATCACGCGTAATTGTAGCACCGTATCGCGGCCAGGAAACTCACGGAGACACAATCCATTGACAGTTAACGTGAATACGGTTCATCCACCTTACTCAGATGCCACTGGGTTTACATGCCCTCATTTGTGTATGTGCCTATTTAATTGGAATAGCATTTTATATCGTAAACGATGCCGAGACCTTGTAGTTTGGTCAGGGAGGCACTTTCTCATTTTCGAAAGAATGAGTGGGTCGTGATGGTTGATCTGTCTCTCCTGCGAGCCAGCAGGCTCCTTCGGGGAACGTCTGTCTTCTGGAGCTTCCCGTTCCCAACGCCCATCCAGGGCCTGCTTCACATGGACGACCATACAATAAGCACTCACCGAGCCCCTACTGTGTGCCGGGCCGTGTTCCAAGAGCCTTATCCCGCAAGGCACGTCCTAGTGTTACTATTCTCACTTTGCAGACGAGGAAACAGAGTGTTAGGGGCTCGGTAAATACTTGATAAATGAATGACAGAGTCTGCGAGGGGTTTGCCAGCCCAGCCATACCAGCCCCAGTTATCTGGCATGGCCCCTTTTTCTCATGATGGGCTCCCAAACGCCACAATGAATTCCACGTTTCCCCCTCTTCTGGAAGCATCATGTAGGAATTAAGCGCACAGTTTCCAGAGTCAAACGGTGTGAGTCCCATCCCGTCTCTGTGACTTCGCTGGGTGCTTACTGACACACCTCTGGGCCTCAGTCCTCTCATCTCTAAAATGGGGTGAATAGTAGAACCTGCCTCAGAATAGCAGAACCTGCACGCTAAGGTCTGAGAGGGGGGCTGGCGGCATTCAGGGTCGCACCCTTCAGCGGTTACGCTTTCTGAGATTTGGACACCACCTAAGCCGCTAAACTCCAGGAGGCCGAAACAGAGCCATGTGGTACCAACGTGTGGGTCATTCCCCTTATTATAGTGAAAATTCTTATTTCTCCCCAGTGCCTCCAGGCCCAGGACCTGAAGACTCTGGGTTTAGGGTGTAACGATAACATCTTGGGAGGGCTGTTCTGGCCCACGCCAGTGGCTCCTTCCTCCTTCCCTCCCTCTCCTCGTCCCTCTTCTTTTCTTCCGTTCGTAAATATTTATTGAGAGCTGGTGAGGCCCTGTGCCAGGCAGATGGGGACGCAGTGGTAAGCAGAAACGGGCCTGGTCCTGCCCCCGATGGAGCTCGTGTTCCAGTGGAGGGAGAGCCACCGCTTCAATAATCACACAGCGGCAATGACCTCATGGATTCAGGAAGTGCGGCGGCAAAGGACAGGTGTGGGAGCGTGCAGAGAGGCCCCACCCTGTTCTCCACTGACCAGGGGGTGCAGTGCCCGGCCTGGAAGCCAGCAGAAGCAGCCATGCTGTCAACCACCAGGCCGCTCGCAAGGCCAAGCTGGGGAGAAGGCCCCGGTCTGCATCGTAAGGATCATGGCTGACATTTGGTTGATTTCCACCTTGGCTGCTGCGAACGTTCGCGTCCGACTTTTGTGTCAACGGACGTTTTGATTTCTCCAGGGCATGTATGCCAGGGGGGGACCCACTAGGTCACCGTGTTGAACCTCTGTGTTGAACTTGTTGAGGACATGCCAAATTGTGGCAGGGTCCAGCCTTTCCCGTCTCTTCCGTAAACACTTCTATTGAGGCATCATTTATAGTCCATAAAGCATACCCATTCTAAGTACACGGTTTGATGCTTTTTAGTAAATTTACGGAGTCGTGCAATCGTCACCACAATCAAGCTTCAGAACACTTTTACCGCCTCAGTAAGATCCCCAGTGCCCACTTACAGTTAATGCCTGTTCCCATACTGAGCCCCAGGCAACCACTAATCTAATTTCTGTCTCTATAGATTTTCCTTTTCTGGACATTTCAGACACATGGAGTTTTACACTTAACTCCTGTCAGCCGGCATAACGGTTTTGCAAATCATCCATGTGGCAGTCGCTGTCAGTAATGCATTCCTTTTTCTTGCTAAATAATATTCCATCATGTGGACCATACCTGGTTTATCCATTCCCCTGTTGATGGACATCTGCGTTGTTTCCGGTTTGGGGGCATTCCGAACAAATCTGCTCTGAACATTCGTGTCCACGTCTCTGTGTGGACACATGCTTTCATTTCCCTTGGGTAAATCCCTGGGACTGGGGCTCAGAGATGTGAGGTGAAGTGCTCAGGCCGCCCGGGGAGGGGACCGCACGGCAGGATGGAAACCCCAGGATGCAGGTCGGGCCCAAGGAGAGCAAAACGGAGAGAAGGTGGGGAAAAGAAAGTGGGGTCTGAGTTGGGGGCACCAGGCCCTATCCCTGTGAGGCCCGACGTCCGGAAAAGCCTGGATTGTAAGGCTGGGAATGTTCCCTGCACAACAGTGTGGAGAGTCGCCCTCCCCCAGGGAACAGGCACGACCTGGATGTCCAGCAGCACTGAGGCCGGTTCCAGAAGCCCAGCCCTCCTGAGTCTGAGTTCCAGAACAAAGAGACCCTCGTCCCCTGTGCCCCCATCACCCAGGCTTGGGGCAACCACAGAGTGGGTGTCCAAAAGAAGCAGCATCCTGTTCTCCCCGGGGTTCGGCCCTTCCCTTCCTCCCCCGCCCCCCGCACCGTTAATCAGGACAAGATTCAGGGAAGAAAGTTCCCGTCCAATGGGCAGCAGGTAGGAGGCCTGCCTGGGCCCCACGGCCCTCAGTAAATCACCCTGTTCAGTTGGCGTCTCGCTGGATTGCAATTACAATCCTTCAGGCCCGACACAAAATCATTGGGCTGGAGAGAGGAGAGAACCTGGCTAATGTGTTTAACAAAAACTAACCTGGTTAAGCCCTGACTCTATTGAAAATGAGAAAGTGCGGATGGGCCTAATGGATTTGGCCACAGCCCCATTTGCTCCAGAGCTGGCTTTGGGTTTCAGTTAAGTGGGCCGATCCGAAAACAGGGATACTCATTCTATTCAATTACCCCTTTGATCACCGAGTTCAGATTATGCAGAGTAGTTTTGTGTGGGGGCTGGTGGATGGAGGGGACAGGGCTGTGGGACATGCGTGTGCCTCCGTGTACTTGTCCCCGTGCACACCGCCCCCCCCCCTTGCCCACACACGTGGGCACACAAGCCTGCAGAGGGAGAAGGGCCAGTAGACATTTACCGCCCCTCCCCCCACACCCAGGGACTTGAAAATATGGATTTGATCAAATACTCATTTATTTCCCACCCACTATCACTCCCCACCCCCTTGGCCTCTTGACAGATAAATGATGTTATTTGAAGGTATTCTTGAAATTTCTGATGGAGACTGTTTCTTAAGTGCTTTTAGAGCAGGCCTATACTTTGCAATACTTGTCATATTCTGGCTAGTAAACTCCTGGCCTTTAAAAGCCGGAACCTTACTCTGTTTCCTGAATACGAGGGAATAGGTCATTAACTGTGAATTTCAAATGAAGCAGATTTACAGTATATATCACAGAAATATGTTTATGAGAGACAGTGAATACCAAGGAATCCATGGAACAGAAAAAAACCAAGAACCCAGAGAAAGATCAGCTGATCTGGGGAGCAGGCTTTCCCCCCAGCCCAGGTTTTTGTGGCGGATTTAGCCAGGTCTGGGTCTCTTCTTCTAGGTTCCTGATAGAAACACCTTTCTGGTTCCATTCCACTCCCACCCCAGAGTGGAACCCTACTGTGTGAGGCCCCTGGAGATCTTAATTGTGGCAGTGCTGTTGTCTGGAGATTAATTCTGGGACTATATGAGCTCCAATAAGGATGGGGAGCTGAGGGGTGCCTGGGTGGCTCAGTCTGTTAAGTGGCCTACTTCGGCTCAGGTCATGATCTCACCGTTTGTGAGTTCGAGCCCCGCATCAGGCCCTGTGCTGACAGCTCAGAGTCTGAAGCCTGCTTTGGATTCTGTGTCTCCCTCTCTCTCGGCCCCTCCCCTGCTCACACACACACACACACACACACACTCTCTCTCTCAAAAATAAATAAACATTAAAAATTAAAAAAAGAAGGGTGGGGAGTTGGGGTGGATTGGGGACTGGGAGAGAGGGTAAGGGAAACACAACTGAGGTTGGGTCAGCTGGGTCGGGGGTCAGTGTTACATGTCAGCTTGGCTGGGCTACAATACCTAGTTATTTATTTTTTATTTTTTCATGTTTATTGTTTATTTTTGAGACAGAAACAGAGCATGAGCAGGGGAGGGGCAGAGAGAGAAGGGAGACACAGAATCCGAAGCAGGCTCCAGGCTCCGAGCTGCCAGCCCAGAGCCCGACGCGGGGCTCGAACTCACCAACCATGAGATCATGACCTGAGCCAAAGTCGGTCGGTCACTTAACGACTGAGCCAGCCAAGCGCCTCTCCAGTTATTTAATCAAGCTCGAATCTAGGTGTTGCCGTGGAGGGATTTTGTAGATGTGGGTTGGTATCTACAATCAGTTACCTGTAGGTAAAGGAGATTGACCTTGGTGGTGTGGGTGGGCCTCATCCAACCCATTGAAAGCCTTGAGAGCAAAAACCGGAGGTTTCCCAGAGAAGAAATTCTACCTCAGCTCCTGCCTGAATGTTCAGCCGGCTGCCCGATAGATTTGGGACTTCCTGGCCCCGCTCATTGTGTGAGCCAGTCCCTTAAGGTGAAGCCAGCCACCCAGCTACTCATGCTATCCTGTTTCTCTGGAGAATCCTGACGGACATCGCTGGCTTCTGGCAATGATCTTTGGACCTTTTCCCGCATGATTTCTGCATATCCTGCTTTACTTGCTGCCGTCTTGAAGGGCAGGAGAGCCCACGAGAGCCCACGGAAATGCTTCGCCCCACACATGCACGTGTCCAGTGAGGAGAAGCTAGTTCCACTTTTATGACCCCCCCCCCCAATTTGACTTTCATTTTCGGGGTCTTCTGCAGTCGTGGCAGACGCCTTTGGTCATGCAATAGCCCTCACCCATCTCCTGTAACTGAACCCCGGTTCTGTTCTGTTCCTGCCCCAGGGCCTTGGTCATGGTCTGCCTTGGCCAGTCATGGCACTTTCAGCCCTCTTTGGCAGGTGGTGGGTATTGGGGTGCACATGTGACCCCATTCTGACCCAGAAGACATTTGGGGAAAGCTGCTGGGAGCCTCTGGGAAAGTATCCCCCCTCGGCTAGAGAGGCTTTTGTAGTGGTCCCTTTTTCTCTTAAAAAAAAATTTTTTTTAATGTTTATTTATTTTTGAGAGAGACAGAGCATGAGCAGGGGAGGGGAAGAGAGAGAGGGAGACACAGAATCTGAAGCAGGCTCCAAGCTCTGAGCTGTCGGCACAGAGTCCCATGATGGGCTTGAAACTCACGAACCCCAAGACCCTGACCTGAGCTGAGGTCAGACGCTTAACTGACTGAGCCACCCAGGCGCCTCATCTTTTTCTCTCTTTCGAGGCTTTGATTTAAGGAAAAAAAAAAAAAGATAAACACATGCACTGTGAAGTGCACACATCTTGATGAATTCTTGCATACGTACGCAGGTAACTGCTGCTCAGATCAAAATATAAAACATTGCCAGCATCCTAGAAGTTTCCCTCATGCCCTATCCAGCCCATAGACCCTAGCAGCCCGTTCTCCTGACTTGTATCACCATGGTCCATTTTGTCTGCTTTGTGCTTCCTATAAATGGAATCATTCGGTATGTCTTCTTTTGTGTTTGGCTTCTTTTTAAAAAAAGATATATAAAAGATACATGTATTTAATGTGTATATTTAACATATGTTTTAATTTATAAAAATTTATAAATAAAAATATTTTTTAGAGTACTTTTAGGTTAACAGCAAAGGTGAGAGGAGAGTACAGATTCCCATATACCCACCGCTCCCACGCATCCACGCTACCCCATTTCCAATAACCCAAGTCTGGCTTCTTTTGCCGAACAGCATTATCCATGCTATTACTTGTAGTAATACTTCATTCTTTCCTTCTTTTAATTGCTGCGGGCTTTCCATTGATGAACGCATCAAGATTTATCCATGATGTACATTTGGGCCTCCTCTCCTGCCTTGGACAGTGTTGCGGGAAGAGGCAATGCCTGGAGCTGTGGCAGCCACGTTGCTACCGTGAAACAATAAATGCTCAGATAAAAGCTGAAAGCTGATTGGCTGAAGATGGCAGAAAGGAAGGGGGAAAAGGGGCATAGGTCTTCTTGGAGCCCTTAAACCAACCCTGGGACTGCCCCTTTCTTTGAACTTAACTTGTTGAGCTAACATAAACATCCTCAAGGCTTGAGCCACTTTTACTAGGGTTTTTTATTGTTTCTACCCAAAACACTCTGACGTGGAATTCAGACTGTCCTTCCAGACCCAGGCCACATGACATCTTTTTCCACGGAGCCTTCCTTAAGCACTCGAGCCCCACTGGGCCCCTCTCTCTCTTTGGCCTTCGGTACCCTATGCGTCCCGCCATCAGTCGTGAGTTCTCTCGCACTACCCAGTCTCATTTTCCTCCTCCTAGGGCATCACTGGAATTCCTCCCAGGGCCCAGAGCAACAGAGCTGAGACTTTGCAGGTTCGCACTACCCAGTCTCATTTTCCTCCTCCTAGGGCATCACTGGAATTCCTCCCAGGGCCCAGAGCAACAGAGCTGAGACTTTGCAGGTTCGACATGTATGGCTTTGACTCTTCATGGGCATCCAAGTAGGTCCACCATATAGAGTTATTTGCAGTATGCCCGAAGGGCAAACTGGAACCTGTTCTGTAGGGCTGATCCACAGGAATTTTTATCACTCAGCCAGGAAGAGCACGGCTGAGACCCCCAGCCTTTGCTGCCCACCTTGACTTTGATCCCTACATGTGATGGTGCCGGCATTTGTGCAGCTGGGCTCAAATCTCTCAGCAACGCCAGCTGGCCCAGTTCAGAGCCCAACTTCTCCAGGAAGCCTTCCTAGACCCTCCCTCCAAGCACATGATGTTCCCATGCCCAGCTACCATGGATCCCCCAGCCCTGAACTCCCATAGGACTGTACTTGTACTTGGATGAGCTTCATTTAGTTAGGTTCGTTTGGCTATTCGGTGCATATTTATTAAGCACCTCCTGTAAGGGGCTATTTTAAGCCCAGGGGACAGATACAGCAGTGCATGAAAGAAGCCTGGGTCCTGCCCTCATGGTGGGTGTTGTCTAGAGAGGAGAGAGACGGCAGATGGGCCATAGGTCAGAAGACGCACGTGCTATAATGGGATGGCGTGCCGTCAGGGGGACAGGAAGAGTGGGGGCAGTGGGGGTGGTTGGTATTTTCAATAGGGTTTTGGGGGGAGACTTCCCTGGTAAGTGGTGGTAGGAGCCCTGGGGGTAACAGGAAGGGTGTTCCAGGCAGAGGGGGTGGTGAGCAAGGAGGCCAGTGTGGCTGGTGTGCGGGGAGAGAGCAGGAGGGGGGCACGTCGGGTCCAATCAGCAGCGCCCCACAGGTTATAGTGAGTGTTTCAGCTTTGGCTCTGAGTGACATGGGAGGCACTGGAGGCTTTGGACTTGACCCGACTCTCCTTTAAAAGAGCTCTCAGCGGGGGCGCCTGGGTGGCTCAGTCTGACGCTTGATTTCGGCTCAGGTCGTGGTCTCACAGTTCATGAGACTGAGCCCCGTGTTGGGCTCTGCGTTGACCGCACGGTGCCTGCTTGGGATTCTCTCTCCCTCTCTCTCTGCCCCTCCCCTGCTCGAGTTCCCACTCTCTCAACATAAATAAATAAACTTAAAAAGATTAAAAAGAGCTCTCAGCAGGGTGTCCGATGGTGACAGAGGGTGGTGCCAGGGGCAGGAGCTGTGGCCATGGGGGCGATTAGAAGTCCTCGGAGGGCAGGGTGGTGTGGCTGCAAGGCACAGGGGCACTGATGCTGCATAACCTGCCTTTGAATCTTGGTCCCATCATTTCGTGGTGACTTCACCTCTCTGTGCCTTAGTTTCCTCACATGTAAAGTGGGTGGGGATGAGAGGACCACAGAGTCAGTGTGAAGGTTAGATGGCTTAATATGGAAGGTGTTTAGGATAGTGCCTGGGACGCAGCGTGTGTGATACGTGTGACCTGTTATGTAAAGGTGAACCGGCCAGACCTGCTACGTTAGTCAGGATCTCCGGAGAAACAGAACCAAGATGGGGGACACACACACACACACACACACACACACACACACAGAAACTGTTATGTATATAAAAGGAAACTTATTTTGAGCAGTTGGCTCATGTGACTACAGAAGGCTGAGAATTCCCACGGTCTGCTGTCTGCCAGGGACCCAGGAAAGCCAGTGATGTGACACTGTCCGCGTCTGAAAGTTCTGAGGGCAGAAGAGAGGACATGGGAGGTCCAAGATCAAGCAGGGAGGAAGGAAAAAAGGGACAAATCCCTCCTTTCTCTGCCTTTTGTTCTTTTTTAAAAAAGTTTATTTATTTATTTTGGGAGAAAGCGTGTACACGAGCAAGGGAGGGACAGAGAGAGAGGGAGAGAGAATCCCAAGCAGGCTCTATGCTCAGCATGGAGCCTGACACAGGGCTCGAGCCCTCAAACTGCGAGATCATGACTAACTGAGCCACCCAGGAGCCCCTCTCCACCTTTTGCTCTATTTGGTCCCTCAACAGTTTGGATGCTGCCACTCCCAGAAAGAATGCTGAATCTGGACACCCTGTGGCTGGTCAAGCGGACACATAACATGAACGAGCACACTTGCTAATAATTCAGTGGGATTCAAAAAAGGGTCAAGGATGAGTCCAAAGTTTTAGTCCTTTCAGCTAGAAGAACGGCAAGGGTCACGTATGGCGGTGGGAAGGCTGTGTGAGGTGAGCTGCAGACAGGTCTGGGGTGTCTGTTGTGCATCAGGTGAAGGGGAGATGCCCAGGGGGCAGCATCGGAGTCGGCGGTTCACAGGAGAGGTTCGACACCGCCTGGGGATGGTCCGTGGCTCATTTAGTCCGTGGCACCGTTTCCCGAGGTGGTGCCGTATGTCACCAGTCTTACCTGCATCTTATAAACCGAGCAGGCTCTTCCAGCAGTGAGAAGTTTGACTCGGTCTCAGTCTACTCCTCTCTTGGCTGTAACAAGAGGGGTTTCCAAGAGCTTCCGGTCCAAGCACAGCCCAAGGCCGGGTTCCCAGACAGATGCTGGACTGCCTGTGACTTGGCAGCAAGAGACAGGGAGGGGCTTGCCCTTGTGGGGAGGGGCCCAGAGACAGACCTTGCTTCTGTTCCTCTTTGAGGCCTGAGTCTCTGAGCTTTATCCTGATTCCTGGAACACCAGCCCCTTAGGAAGCCCCAGGGGTCTTACCTTTCAGCATCTGGTCCCTGGATGCTCCAAATGATAATCTCCCTCCCTTCTTTCCTTTCCTTTCCTTTCCTTTCCTTTCCTTTCCTTTCCTTTCCTTTCCTTTCCTTCCCTTCCCTTCCCTTCCCTTCCCTTCCCTTCCCTTCCCTTCCCTTTCTTTCCTCTCCTCTCCTCTCCTCTCCTCTCCTCTCCTCTCCTCTCCTCTCCTCTCCTCCCCTCCCCTCCCCTCCCCTCCCCTCCCCTCTCCTCTCCTCCTTCCCTCCTTTCTCTTTCTTTCTTTCTCTCTCTTTCTTTCTTTCTTTCTTTCTTTCTTTCTTTCTTTCTTTCTTCTGGAATCAGCCTTAAAAGAGGACAATAAGCAGTTTTTAATCTGTCATCTCTCCATCTGTCCATCCAGCCACCCATCCATCCATCTATCTCTATCTGCCTAGCTGTTCATTTTAGGGAGAATTTGGGTATAAAATACATTATAGGACCTTAGTTTTGGGGAGACCTCCAGGTTCGTGAAATTCAGACTCTATTTTGCTGATGAAAAACACGAGGCGCAGCAAGGAAATGACTCACGTAGGGTAACGTGGCTCATTATAATCAGTGCAGGTCCTAGACCTCTGGTCTCCTGGCTCCCACTGCCTCTTTTGTGGCTCCGATCGCATTAATCCCAGCCATGCTGGCGAGCCTGGCGTGGGGCTGGGGTCCATCCCAGAGGGTCCTTCTGAGGCCCGAGGGAGCCCACCACAACTGAGCCTGCCCTGGGGGTGCTGTGCCCTCTGCTGCCCTCACACCTCCTCCGGTTTCAGCCCACGCAACGCTCCTTGCCAGGGACGAGTTGGCTGTTGAGTATCAACTCTCCGGTGGGTTGATTCTAGGGTGTCATGGTAAGAAGAGCTACCACCTGTGGACTATTTACCACGTGCCAGACATTGCACTTGGCAGTCTTGGTCAAGGTCGGGACGCCATTGTCTGCCCAAAGGTCTCAGCCACCAAGTGGTGCAGTTGCTGGTCTAACCGGGGTGGAAGCCTCCCTGTGTGCCCGGGAAGGGCACCGGATAAGGGTCTCGAGGGTCTGAGCCCTCTGGCCAGCCGTGTGACCTTGGCCCACTCTGATTGCACTTCCTTGCCTGTTGTGGATGTACCAGTACTGACCCTCCCCTCCTCGTGGTGCACCATGTGCTTTAAAGTGCCGCGTGCGTGGGAAATGATGCCACCCCGTAGCTAGGTGCTTCTCTCGATGGGTGTGCAGCTAGTGTCCTGCCTCCACCTCCCTCCTCACCGCCGAGGGAGACATGTGCCAAGGAGCCATTCCAGGTCCAGGGCTGGACTATGTGCTGTGTGTGTGTGGATGGCTGTTGGGAGCTGTGAGATCCTCTTTGATGTGAAGGCTGGAGGATCAGACGAGGATCCTGCTCTACTGAGCCAGGACCGGTGTCCCAGACAGTCGTGTCTTTGTGAGCTCTGCCCTGGGGGATCCGCCCACAGAAACCTGTCAACTCAGGACTGCCTCTTGAGGGGAAGGCAGCCTTCAGGAGAAGGAGAACAATGAGCTTGTCATGTTCAGGACAGAGCAAAGTCTGGGCCAGGCTGGCACTGGGTGATCTGGAGGCAGACTGAGGAGCCCTGTTAGTGCTTGAGAAAGTAACAGCCTCCAGGCTGGCAGGGGTGGGAGCCTCTGGAATGTGCGGGAAGGGTGTTGTCTTCGGAGACTGTGTGATCAAGTCCCCACCTACTTCTCTCATCCTGTGCCACCTTGTCCTTTGCCCCCCGCTTTCCAGCCCACACTGGCTGTGCTTCATCCTGCCTCAGGGCCTTTGCACACGCAGAATCCCTTGCCTGAGATTTTAATTTTTCAAATACGCAGAAAGACATAGAACACAATTATTTGATCAATTGGGTTCCCATCTCTGAACAAATATTAACATTTTGTTACTTGTGCTTCAGAACCCTTTCTTTTGTTATTGCGGTAAAAAAAAACCATAACAAATTTGTCGTCTTAACCATCTTTAAGTGTACAGATAAGGAGTGTTAAGTATATTTACAGTGTTGTACAACAGACCTCGAGAACTTTTTTGGCTTATAAAGCTAAAACCCTATACCCACTAAACTTTAAAAAATGTGGGACGCTTCACAAATTTGCATTTATTCTCTGCTCATCTTCTCCACATCTTTACAATTTTAGTGTAGGTGCTGCCGAAGCCAGCATAAACCACTTGCTTTTTAACCATTCATGTTGAAAATTCAAAAGGCAGGGAAGGGTGTGCAATGATCTCTTCTGTCCTTCAAGCACCTTGACCCTGTTAGAGACCTCTGGTGTTATGGTTTCTGGAGTGTGCTTTCTGAGCTGTTCTGTGTATCACACATGTGTGTGTATATGCTAGCATCAAATATTTATTAATCAAAGTTCTGCCCCTTGCCTTTTGTATAAAAAAAAAACCCACCTTTTTATTTTATAACAGTGTCAGATTTACAGCAAAGTTGCAAGGACAGCACAGAGTTCCTGTACAGCCTTCACCCAGTTTTTCCTGTTGTTAATGTCTCAACATGAGCAGGATCCATTTCCCACCACTAAGGAACCGGCACTGGGACACCACTGTTTCCTCAAGTCCACGGTTAAACCTAACTCACTAGTTCTCCCCTGAAGTCCATTTCCTGTCTTCACAGGCCATCCAGCGTGCCACCTTATGTTCAGTGTGTCATGTCTCCCCGCCCTCCGCTGGTCTGTGACAGTTTCTCGGATTTTCCCTGTCTTTGATGACCTTGACAGGCTTGAAGAGTATCGGTTAGCTATTTCGTAGACTGTCCTCAATTTGGGATTGTCTGATTTTTTTCCATAGCTAGACGGGGGTTATGGGTTTGGGGGAGGAAGACCACAGAGGTGAAGTGTGCTTCTTGTCACCTATCAGGAGGCATGTGTTAGCAACGTGACTTTTCACTGTGATGCTGGCCTTGACCATTTGGTTAAGGTCGTGTTTCTAGGTTCTCCACTGTATGGTTACTTCCTCTGACCCCTTTTAATGTTCTTTGGAAAGAAGTTGAGATGTGCAACCCACACTTAAGGAAGGCACTGTTAATAAACTTCACCTCTTTGAGGTGGGGGAGTATCTCTGTAAATTCTTTGGAATTCTTTTGCATGGGAAGTTTGTCTCTTCTCTCCTATTTATTATTTTTTAAATTCGATCATTTATTTGTATCCGTATAGACACATGGATATTTATTTTATACTTTGGGTTATAATCCAAAAAATTGCAGGCGTGTGTGTGTGTGTGTGTGTGTGTGTGTGGAGAAGATGAGGTTTAGGGAAGGAAACTAGTAGTTTCTTTCTTTCTTTTTAATTAAGATGAAATTCATACAATATAAAAGGAATCATTTAAAAGTGAGCAATTCAGTGGCATTTCGTATATTTATAATGTTACGCAATGTTTGTCTAGTTGCAAAAGTATTTTCCTCATCCCCCAAGGAAACCTCTTGCCCGGTAAGCATTTACTTTTCATGCCCCCTCCCCCCTCCCCTGGCAACCACCCAGCTTTCTGTCTCTATGGACTTACTTTTTCTGGATATTTCATATAAATTGAGCCACACACTATGAGTATGTGGTTTTTTGTGTCCTGTTTTTTTCCCCACCTCATATATTTGAGGTTCACCCATGCTATAACGTGCTTCATTTCCCTTTTATGTCTGAATAATATTCCATTGTATGTATACACTACAATTTGTTTATCTATTCACCCATTGCTGGACATTTGGGCTGTTTTCCAAATGGCCTTTGGCTATTTTGAGTACTGTTACTATGAACATGCATGTGCATTTATTTATTTGCAATTCTTTTGGGTACCTACTCAGTGGAAGTGGAATTGTTGGGCTCTATGCTACCATTTTAAGGACTGCCAGGCTGTTTTCCGAACTGGCTGCACCACTTTACGTTCCCATCAGCCGTGCGTGAGTGTCCCAATTTCCCCACGTCCTTGGCCAAACTTGTTATTTTCCAGCAGAAAGAATTATAGCTGTTCTAGAGGGTGTAAAATGGTATCTCACCGTGGTTTTGATTTGCATTTCCCTAATTGTTTATGACGTTGAGCATCTTTTCATGTGTTTGTTGGCCATTTACGTTATCTTCTTTTTTTTTTTTCCCAGACAAATGGGAGGAGGTAAGGAAGATTCTGTTTATGCATTTCAGCTTTGTTAAGGTATTTTATATATACACACCCACATATATTACATACATAATTGTCAGGTATTTAGCATGTATATCATGGTGATTTGTTATATGTATACACTGTGAAAGGATCACCCCCCCCCGTCTAGTTCATTAATACATCTATCACTTCATATATATACATATATATATGTATATATATGAGAACATTTAAATTCTACTCTCTCAGCAACTTCAATTATACAATACGATGTTACCAACTATACTCACTACATTTTACATTAGATCTTCAGAACTTATTTATCTTGTAGCTGAAAGTTTGTACCCTTTTACCAACCTCTCCCTATTTCCCCTACCCCCCCGCCCCTGGTAACCATTTTTCTCCTCTGTTTCTATGAGTTTAACATTTTTGCGGGGGGATTCCACTGATAAATGATAACATATAGTATCTGTATTTCTCTGGCTTCTTTCACCTAGCATCATGTCCTCAAGGTAAATCCATATTGTCCAAAATGGGCAAGATTTGTTTCTTTTCCATGGCTGAATAACATTCCATGGTTTGTGTTTGTATGTATGTATGTATCTCTATCTCTATATCACATCTTTGTTCATTTATTCATTGGTGAACACTTAAGTTGTTTCCATACCTTGGCTATTGTGACTAATACTGCAATGAACATGGAGGTGCACATATCTCTTTGATTTCCTGTTTTCATTTCCTTTGAATATATACCCGAAGCAGGATTGCTGGACCATAGGTTGTTCTATTTGTAATTTTTTAAGGAACCTCCATAATGTTTTCCATGGTGGCTGCACCAATTTATATTCCTACCAACAGGTGCACAAGGGTTCCCTTTTCTCTGCATCCTCACCAACATGTGTTATCACTTGTTTTTTTGATGATAGCCATTCTAACAGCTGTGAAGTGATAAATTATTGTGGTTTTGATTCACATTTCCCTGATGATCAGTGATCCTAACCACCTTTTCTTGTGCTTCATGGCCATTTGTATGTCTTCTTTGGAAAAATATTTGTTGTGTATCTTCTCTTTATAAATGTCTACTCAAGTACTTTGCCCATTTTTTTTTCAATATATGAAATTTATTATCAAATTGGTTTCCATACAACACCCAGTGCTCATCCCAAAAGGTGCCCTCCTCAATACCCATCACCCACCCTCCCCTCCCTCCCACCCCCCATCAACCCTCAGTTTGTTCTAAGTTTTTAAGAGTCTCTTATGCTTTGGCTCTCTCCCACTCTAACCTCTTTTTTTTTCCCTTCCCCTCCCCCATGGGTTTCTGTTAAGTTTCTCAGGATCCACATAAGAGTGAAAACATATGGTATCTGTCTTTCTCTGTATCTTTGCCCATTTTTAAATTGGGTTGTCTTTTTGTTGTTGGTTTGCAAGAGTGAGTTCTTTCTTTCTTTCTTTCTTTCTTTCTTTCTTTCGAGAGCGTGCATGCATGAATTGGGTAGGGGCAGAGAGAGTGGGGAGAGAGAGAATCCCAAGCAGGCTCTGGATTGTCAGCGTGGAGCCTGATGCGGGGCTTGAACTCATGAATTGCAAGATCATGACCTGAGCCAAGATCAAGAGTTCCTTAACTGACTGAGCCACCCAGGCACCCTCCAAGAGTTCTCTACCTGTTCTGGATACTAGATCCTTAACAGGTATCTAATTTGCAATTATTTTATCCCATTCTATCGGTTGTCTTTTCACTCTTGATAATGTCCTTTGATGCACAAAAGTTTTTAATTTGATGAAGTCCAATTTATTTATTTTATTTTTGCTGCTTATACTTTCAGTCTCTAAGAATCCATTGTCAAGTCCAAGATCCTGAAATTTTACCTCTACGTTTTCTCTTAAGAGTTTTATGATTTTAGCTCTTATATTCAAATTATTGATCCATTTTGAGTTAAGTTTTGTGTATGGTGTGAGGTAGGGTCCAACTTCATTCTACAGCGTGCAGATAACCTATAAATAAACTTGAATTAAAAAAATTTTTTTTTAAAGACCTCAAAGTTGCAAGAATAGTACAAAATAATTTTTCTTGAATCATTTGAGAGTGAATTGCCAACATGGTACCCTATTATACCTCTGATACTTCAGTGTGTATTTCCTACAAAATAAGTTCCTATGAGATGGTTCTATAGAACCACAATACGACCATCAAAATCAGGACGTTAACATGGATCTGTTACTACTGCCTAATCTTTAGACTCCATTAAAGTTTTTCTGGTTGTCGCCATAATATCCTTTGTAGTAAAGGAGACAATTCAGAGTCACTAGATGCCCAGTGTCTTTAGTCTCCTTCAGCCTGGAACAATTCCATAGTGTTTATTTAGCTTTCATAATCTTGACACTTTTGAAGATTACAGGCCAGTGATGTCATAGCTTAGTTTTGTCTGATGTCTCCTCAAGATTAGATTCAGGTTTGCATCTTTGGCAGGAATATCACAGAAGTCACTCCGTGGCTCTTCTCAGTGCATCCTATCAGGTGGTGTGAGTTCAAGTTGTCTCATACCCAATGAAATTCACTTTGAGCCCTTGATTAAGATGGTGTCTGTTAGCCTTCTCCACTGCCAAGTTGGTCTTTTTCTCCTCGTAATTAATAAGTATTTTGTGGGGAGTACTTGAATAATGTACATATCATAATTATCATCAAAATTTCAATTTATTTATTTATTAATTGAATATAACAATTTCCCATTTTATTAATGGGTCAGAATCTGTTTTTATTATTTTTATAGACTTTAATTTTTAGAGCCATTTTAGATTCACAGCAAAGTTGAATGGGAGGTATAGAGAATACCCATATATCCCTGCCCCTACATACACATATACTGCCTCCCTGACTAAAATCAAAACCACACTTGTACGTTTGTTACAACTGATGAACCTACACTGACATCATTATCACCCTTTATTATTTTGGAAGTTTTGCCTTTTCTAGTATGTCATTTGATTGGAATCATACGGCATGTAGCCATTTTAAAAGGCTTTTTAATGTTTATTATTTATTTTTGAAAGAGAGAGAAAGACAGAGAGAGAGACAGAGTACAGGAAGGGGAAGGTTAGAGAGAGGAAGACAAAGAATTCAAAGCAGGCTCCAGGCTCCAAGATGTCAGCACAGAGCCTGACGCGGGGCTCAAACCCACGAGCTGTGAGATCATGACCTGAGCCAAAGTCAGATGCTTAACTGACTGAGCCACCCGGGCGCCCTTGTTGCCTTTTTAGATCGGCTTATTTCACTTAGTGGAATGCATTTAAGATTCCTCCATGACTTTTCATGGCTTCATAGCTCATGTATTTTTAGTGCCAAATAATAGCTCATTGTCTGGATATACCACAGTTTGTTTATCCATTCACTTACTGAAGAATATCTTTGTTGCTTCCAAGTTTTGGCAGTTATGGATAAAGTTGCTATAAACATCTATGTTCAGGTTTTTGTGTAGACAAAAGTTTTAAATTCATTTGAGTAAATACTAGGAAGGCTGATTGCTGGATCCCATGGTAGAAGTGTGTTTACTTTTGTAGGAAACTGCCCAAGTGTCTTCCAAAGTGGCTGTACCACTTTGCATTCCCACCAGTAACGAATGAGAGTTCCTGTTGCTTCACGTCCTCGTCAGCATTTGCTGGTGTTAGTATTTTGGATTTTGGCTGTTTGAATAGATGTGTTGTGGTATTTTCTTTTAATTTATATTTTTCTAATGATGTGTGATGTTAAGCATCTTTTCATGTGCTTATTTGTCATCTGTATATCTTTCTTTTTGTTCAGGTCTTTTGTCTATTTTGTCATCAGTTTTTTTTTTTTTCTCTTCTTCTTGTTGGGTTTCAAGAGTTCTTTGTATATTTTGGGTACTGGGCCTTTATCAGATGGGTATTTTGCAAAGATTTTCTCCCAGTGTGTAGCTTGCCTTCTTGTTTTCTTGCTGGTGTGTCCTCCAGAGCAGAAGTTTTTAATGCTAATGAAATTCACTTGTCAACTATATCTTTTATGGAATCATGCCGGAACCTAAGGTCAACTAGATTTAATCCTATGTTATCTTCCAGAAGTTTTATAGTTTTGAATTTTATATTTAGGTGTGTGATACAGTTTAAGTTAACTTTTGTGAAGGATGTAAAGTCTGTGTCTAGATTAGTTGTTTTTTTTTTTTTTTGCATGTGAATGTACAGTTGTTCCATCATCATTTGTTGAAAAGACCGTATTTGCTCCATCATATTGCCTTTGCTTTTGTGTCAAACAGAAGCTGACTGTATTTATGTGGGTCTATATCTGGGCTCTATATTCTGTTCCATTGATTTATTCTTTTGCCAATACCACACTGTCCAGATCACTGTAGATTTATAGTAAGTCTTGAAGTTGGGTGGTTTCAGTCCTCTAGCTTTATTCTTCTCCTTCAATATTATTCTCTTTCTCATAGCCACAAAATAGCTTGCTGAGATTTTAATTGGGATTGCATTGACTCTAAAGATCAAGTTGGAAATAACTGAGATCTTGACAATATGAGTCTTCCTATCCATGAACATGGAATACCTACCTCTCTTAGTATTAGTTCTTTGATTTCTTTCATCAGCATTTTCTGTTATCCCTCATATATATATTGTATATTTTGTTAGATTAAACCTAAGTATTTCATTTTGGGGGGATGCTAATGTAAATTATATATTACTTTTAATTTCAAATTCCATTTGTTCATTGCTGGTATATAGGAAATGAGTGACTTTTGTATATTCAGCTTGTATCTTGCATCCTTACTGTGATTGCTTCTTAATTCCAAGAGTTTTTTTTTTTAAGACTTTATATTTTAGAGCAGTTTAGGTTTATAATACAATTGAGAAAAAGGTACAGAGATCTCTCATATCCTCCCTGACCGTTTGCATGCACAGCCTCTCGCATTACCAACATCACTCACCAGAATGGTACTTTAAAAATTTTGTTATTAGTGCTTATTTATTTTTGAGAGAGAGAGAGAGAGAGAGAGAGAGAGAGAGAGAGAGAGACAGAGCATGAGCAGGGGAGGGGCAGAGAGAGAGGGAGACATCAAATCTGAAACAGGCTCCCGTCTCTGAGCTGTCAGCACAGAGCTTTATGTGAGACTTGAACTAACCAACAGTGAGATCATGACCCGAGTTGAAGTCTGATGCTTAACCTACTGAGCCACCCAGGTGCCCCGGTACTTTTTTTTTTTTTAAACTGAGGATGAACCTATATTGACATCATAATCACTCAGAGTCCATAGTTTATTTTAGGGTTTGCTCTTGGTGTTATACACTCTATGGGTTTGGACAACTGTCCAATGGCACATATTCATCATTATAATATCATACCGAGTAGTTTCATTGCCCTAAATATCCTCTGTGTTTTGCCTATTCACCCCACCCCCACCTCAGCAATCACTGATCTTTTTGTTGTCTCCATAGTTTTGCCTTTTCCAGGATATCATATAGTTGGAACCATAGAGTATGTAGCCTTTTCAGATTGGCTTCTTTCACGTAGTAATATACATTTAAAGTTTCTCCATGTCTTCTCATGGCTCGATAGCTTATTGCTTTTTAGTGCAGAATAATAGTCCATTGTCTGGATGTACCACAGTTTGATTATCCACTCACCTACTGAAGGATACCTTGGCTACTTCCAAATTGCAGTAGTAATTAATAAAGCTGCAGTTCCAGGAGTTTTTCCTTTTTTCCTTCAGATTTTCTACATAGACAATGATGTTGTTTGTGAACAAAAACAGATTTGTTTCTTCCTTCCCAATCTTTATGCCTTTTTCTTTCTTCTTCTTTTTATTGCATTCACTAATACTTCCAGTATAATGCTGAAAATTTGTATGAGTGGGGACATCCTCGTCTTTACATGATTTTAGTGGGAAAATTTCTCACTATTAAGTATAATGTAAGCTGTAGGTTTTTTGTAGATGTTATTTATCAAGTTGAAGAAGTTCCTCTGTATTCCTAGTTTGCTGAGGCTTTTTATCATGATTAGGTGTTGGATTTTGTCAAATGCTTTCCCACCATCTATTGGTAGATCATGTGATTTTTCTTCTTTAGCTTGTTTATGAGATATTAATGTTATTATTTATTTTGATACTCAACTTGTCCTTAATTTATCAGGCGGGAGCCCCTTCATACTGCTTTCTGTTCTTATGATATATCCTCATTTATCTTTGAGTGATTCTTTAAAGTCTAACACAAAAAGATGTTCCAGGCTCATCTCGTACTTTCCCTACCCCGGTCCTGGAAACAGCAATTTCCCCAAGGATCTCTAGTAATTTTTAGTGTGGAATGTATCTAGAAACCCAAGATCTGGGCTCTGGGTGTGTTCATTGTTATGCCGGGTGGGGTGATGGCAGGTGCTCCCACACATATTGTTATATTTCTGTTTCTTTCACTCTAGTCAGGACTGTCCTGCTGTGCAGACATCCTTTTCATTTTACCACTCTGCCTTTGGCCACACTCCTGTGGGAGTGTTGTCTCTAACACCCTGGTGCTGGACCATTCCCACCCCCGTGTGACCAGCCCCTTACCTTGCTGGGGCTTCAACATCTGTTCAGGATCACCTCTTTGGGCTCTGACACCCCACATTAGACCACTCTCTACCTGTTGTGACTCTCCAACTCCACCCTTGCCTGGCCTCGCCTTACCTAGTGGCTCTTGGCTAAAGTGTTCAGAAAGGAAAGAGAAAGGTAGAGAACAGAGAGAGGAAGAAGAGGAGGTAATGGGTGAATTTTTTAATTAAAGCATAAAATGCCTACACAACAGTGCACAAATGATAGGCCTGAAGTTCAGTGATTATTTACAGAGTGAACACATCCTTGCAACCACCACCCAGATGGTTTACATACTAAGGGATCATTCCAGCTTCTGTGTGGAGAACAGATGTGAAGGGAGTCAAGAGTGGACACAGGAAGATTTGTTGCATGTTGATTTCCAGGTGAGAGATCACAGGATCTTAGACCAGGGAGGATGTGATGAAGGGTGAGAAGTGGCTGGATTCAAGATTTGTTTTGAAGGAAGAGCTCACAGAATTTGCTCCTAGATTAAATGTGGAGCATGGAGGAGGACAGGAGTCAAGGATGGTGCAAGGATTTTGACCTGAGACCTACGTGAATGGATAAAGCACCATTTGCCAAGAGGGGGAAATCCCAGGGAAGTCCTCCCTTATCCTGAGAAATATCAAATGTTCTCATTTGGACACATTATAGTTGAGATGCCAATTAGACATCCAAGTGTGGGGGTTCGACAGGCTGCTGGGGTTTCCAGACAGTAGTTCTGGTTGGAGATATCAATATGAAGATCTTCAGTAGACAGATGACATTTAAAGGTGTGGATTGGTGGCTCAGTTGATTGAGGATCCAACTCTTGATTTCAGCTCAGGTTGTGATCATTCACGAGATTGAGCCCTATCCCCATTTTGTGCTCCCGCCCCCCCCCCCACTCCGTCCCTGCATGCTGGGCGTGGAGCTTGCTTGGGATTCTTTCTCTCTCTCCCTCTGCCCTTCCCCTACTCACACCCGCACTATCTCTGTCTCTTAAAAAAAAAAAGTGTAGATTGGGTGAGATCACTCAGAAATGAACACAGGTGGAAAAGGGATCTAAGAGATCGCTTAGCCTTGGAGCATCTGAGAGTTGGCAGAAGAGTCACCAGAGTAGCCTGAGGATGTCAGATGCCTCATCTATAAAATGGGTATAATACCTCTTTGGCGGGATCATTAAGGATTGACTGATCATTAAGGATTATGTTAAAGACCCTAATGGGTAGCTAATATTGACCTTTCCATTCCCTGCTCTCCCCAAAACTAGCCTTCTCCTCTTACCATTGTCCTGAGACTCTCCTATCTCCTTACTTCCTTTTTGTGTCTCTCCCAATTTCTCTTATCTCAGCCTCCCAACACACTCAGTGAAGGGAACTTGACCCCTCTTTCCTCCTTTCAGTGAGGACTGACTTGCAAAACTCCTCTCTGTGAGCTAATATCACTTTCTGCCTTTTTCCCCATCACCTGTCATCCTGTTTAAGAAAAGTAAATTTTTACCATTATTTTTGAAATTCTTTGTGTGCCACCCTCACTTCTCAGAGGTAGTTTAACCAGCTGATTGTGTTTCTAAGAATAAATACTATCTCCTTTTTGAACTTTTAAGCTTTATAAAAATGGAATCTTGTGTTCTTCTGTGACTTGCTTTGAGTATTCAGCATTTTACTCCTGAAATACAGCTGGGTAGCTGCAGGTAGTTGTAATTCATTTATTAATTCATTAAATAAGCAGTTTATTTATGCATTCTACAGTTCATCGGCTTTCTGGTTGTCTCCAGATTTTGCCATTACAAGCAGTGCCGCTAAGAGCATTTTGTCTGTCCTCTGTGGTGCAGGTACAAGAGTTTTTTAGAGCAGGGATATTCTAGGTATACTCTAGGAGTGGAGTTGCTGCTTCAAGGGAAGGCACATTGTCAACTTTTCTATAGATGGAACCTTGTTTTTCAAAGGGCTTGTACCAATTCACACTACTAACAGTTGTATATGTGTTTCCTTCATGATCAGGAATCAAACAGAGGTGTTTTATGACCATCTGTATTCAGTGTGGTAGTGTTTCACAATCTTTGTTTAGTATGAGTAGGTTTTTTGATTTTGAAAATGGGGTAACACATTATAGTTTTAATTTGAATTTCCTGAATACTAACGAGGTTGGATGTCATTACATGTTTCATGAGTCATCTGGTTTCCTCTTCTGTGAAGTGCTTTTTTAAATCTTTTGTCTGTTGGATTGTTTCATCTTTTACTTCTTAGTTTGTAGAAGTTCTCTATGTAAATTCTGACTATGGATGGCAAATGTCTTTTCCTAGTTCATGCCTTGTTTGTTCATTGTCTTTATGATGTGCTTTGATGAAAGCTCTTATTTTAATGTTATTAAATTTACTATTCTTTTCCTTTATGGTAAGTTCTTTTTTTTGTCTTAAGAAGTCTTTCGCCTGTCACAAAGCTCTTAACATTAATTTCTTTTGTCTACTAAAAAGTTTTATACATCTTTAATCAACCTAGAGCTGGTTTCAGTGTATGGTGTGATGTAAGGATTCATTCCCCTGTCCCATATGTATAACCAAGTGTCCCAGCAGCAATTATTGAAGAGCCCACCCTTTTCTCATTGGTCTACAATGCCAAGTTGGTCATAACTCATATGTTGATATATGCGTGGGTCTATTTCTAGGCTGTCTATTTCCAACGATTTCCCATTCATTTTGTCTATCCTCACGCCAATATTTCATTGTCTTAATAACAAATAGCTTTAAAATGATTTTGAGTATCTTTAAAGATAAGTCTTCATTTTGTTCTTCTCTTGCATGAAATAAGTTGGGAAATGTTCCTTCTTTTCCATTATCCTGGAATAGTTTATGTGATTTTGGAAATACTTATTTTAAAGATTTTGTTGATAAAACCATCTGTGTTGATCTTCCCTTTCTGGGAGTTTTTATTGAAGCGAAATTCCTTAGTGGTTTTAGAGTTATTCAGAGTTTCTATTTCTTCCCAAGTCAGTTTTGGTAAGCTAGATTTTTTTTTCCCTTGGAATTTGTCTGACTCATGTAAGCATTCACATTTTTTGGCATATAATTGTTTATAGTATCTGCTTATTATCATTTTAAACCTCCACAGCATCGGTAGTTACACCCTCCTTTCTATTATTCTTTGTGCGTTTCTTCTTTTTGATTTTTATAAATTTTATCAGAATTTCTTTCCATTTTTTAATCTTGTTTCTCTTTCAGCATTAGTTTTGTCACAAGTTTGAATTTTAAATAATCTCAAACTTACCCAAGGTTGTAAGAATAGTACAGTGAATGCATACTTTCTTTACTTAGCGTCACAAAGTATTAACAGTTTGCCACATCTAAACTCTCTCTCTTTCTCTCATTGTGGTTTTCAGAACAATTTTAGAGTAAGTTAGAGACATCATGACACTTTACCCTGAAACAATTAAGCACGTATTTCTTGAGAACGAGGACATTCTCCTATGTAATCTCAATACAATGATCACACTCAGAAGATTTAACATTGATATAATACTTTTATTAATCTACAGCCATAATCAAATTTCCCCATTGTCACAATACTTAAATTTATAGCTGTTTTATCTCTTTTAAATATAAGATTCAATAAAATATTGTGCATTGCACTAGAAAGGACATTTAGTTGTCCCATCTCTTTAATCTGTAACGGTTCACCAGCCTTTAAAGAAAAACCCTTTTATGACATTGTCATTTTTGAAGGGTTTATAACAATTATAGAATATTCCTTTGCAGGCAGAATAAGGTCTCCCAAAGATGTCCATATCCTAATCTCTGAGAGCTGTGACTATGTTACCTTATATGGCCAAAGAGACTTTGGAGATGTGATTAAGGGATCTTGAGATGGTCAGAGTATCCTAGATTATCAGGTGGGCCCAAACTAATTACATTTGTCCTTAAAAGTTGGAGAACCTTTACTGGCTGAGTCCAAATGACATGAGGTGGAAGAAGAAGGAGGAGAGATGCAAAGTGTGAGAGAGATTTGATCTGCTATTGTTGGCTTCCAAGATGGAGGGAGGGGGTATGGGTCAAGGAATGTGGGAAGTGGTCCTAAACTGCAAACGATCGTAAGGTGACAGCTAGCAAGGAAATAGGGATCTCAGTCTTACAACAACAAGGAACTGAATTCTACCAACAGACTGAGCAAGGAGGTGGACCTGTCCAGGAGCTTCTGAAAAGGAATGCAGTCCTGCCGAACCGTGTTTCAGTCCAGTGAGACCCAGGTCAGATTACTGACCTGCTGAACTACAAAATAAGAAATCTGTGTTGTGTTAAGCCATAGCAAACTTAATTTGGGGGCACCTGGGTGGCTCAGTCAGTTAAGTGTCAGATCTTGATTTCAGCTCAGGTCACCATCTCACGGTTCGTGAGTTCAAGCCCCACGTCGGGTTCTGAGCTGCCTGCTTAGGATTCTCTCTCTCTCTTCCTCTGTCTGTCCCTCCTCTGCTCATTCATTCTCTCTCTCTCTCTCTCTCTCTCTCTCTCAAAATAGATAAATAAGCTTTAAAAAAAGACAACTTAATTTGGATTTGTTTGATTGCTTCTTCATGATTAGATTCAAGTTTATTTGTCTTTTCAAATAATCAATTTTTGGGTTTATTGATCTTCTAAAATGTATGTTCTCTATTTCATTAAACTCTATTTTTATTGTTTCCTTCATTGTACTGTCTTGGAAGTTACTTAAGTAGAATATTTAACTCCTTCATTCTTTGCAATATAACCATTTAAGGCTATAGATTTCCTTCTCGAAATCCTTATAGCTGTATCCCACAAGTTAAAAAAAAATTTTTTTTAATGTTTATTTTTGAGAGAGAGAGACAGAATGTGAGCGGGAGAGGGACAGAGAGAGGGAGACACAGGATCCGAAGCAGGCTCCAGGCTCTGAGCTGTCAACACAGAGACTGACGTGGGGCTTAAACTCACGAACTATGAGATGACAACCTGAGCTGAAGTTGGCGTTTAACTGACTGAACCACCCAGGCTCCCCTATCCCACAAGTTTTGATATGAAATATTTTCATTATCATTCAATTCTAAATATTTTCTAATTTCCATTGTGATTCCTATTTTTCTCCATGAGTCATTTAGAAATGGTTTTACAACCAACAAAACTAAAAGGCCGCCTATGGAATGGAAGAAGATACTTGCAAATGACATATCTGATAGAGGGTTAGTATCCAAAATCTATAAAGAACTTATCAAACTCAATACCCAAAAGGCAAATAATCCAGTTAAGAAATGCACAGAAGACATGAATAGACATTTTTCTTTCAAAAAATTTTTTAACATTTTAATCACTTTTAAGAGACAGAGAGAGACAGAACACGAGTGGGGGGGGGCAGAGACAGAGGGAGACACACAACCTGAAAGAGGCTCCAGGCTCCGAGCTGTCAGCACAGAGCCTGATGTGGGGCTCGAACCCACGAACCGTGAGATCATGACACGAGTTGAGTCGGATGCTCAACCGATTGAGCCACCCAGGTGCTCCGAATAGACATTTTTCCCAAAAAATACATCCAGATGGCTAATGAACACATGAAAATATGCTTCACCAAGGAAATACAAATCAAAACCATGATGAAATACCGCCTCACACCTGTCAGGATAGCCAAAATTATCAACAATAGCCAAGCTATGGAAAGAGCCCACATGTCCATTGAATGATGAATGGATAAAGAATATGTCAACACAATGAAATATTACTCAGCTATCAAAAAGAATGAAATCTTGGGGCACCTGAGTGGCCCAATCAGTTAAGCATCCGACTTCAGCTCAGGTCATGATCTCGTGGTTCACGAGTTTGAGCCCCCCATCCAGGGGGTGCTGTGCTGACAGCTCAGAGCCTGGAGCCTGCTTCGGATTCTGTGTCTCCCTCTCTCCTGCCCCTCCCCCTGTCACATTCTGTCTCTCTCTCTCTCTCTCACAAAAATAAATAAAACATTAAAAAAAAAAGAATGAAATCTTGTCATTTGCAATGATGTGGATGGAGCTAGAGGATGTTATGCTAAGTGAAATAAGTCAGTCAGAGAAAGACAAATACCATATGATTTCACTTGTATGTGGAATTTAAGAAACAAAACAGATGAACACATGGGACGGGGGAAAAATAGAGAGAGAGGGAAACAAACCATAAGAGACTTTTAATGATAGAGAATGAACTGAAGGTTGATGGGGTGGCAGTAGGGGGCAGGGAAAATGGGCGATGGGCATGGGGGAGGGCACTTGTTATGATGAGCACTGGGTGTTGTATGTAAGCAATGAATCACCGAATTCTACCCCTGAAGCCAATATTGCACATATGTTAACTAACTAGAATTTAAATACAAATTTAAAAAGAAAAAAAAAAAAGAAATGCTTTTAAATTTGGAAATACATGGAGTTTCTCTATTATGTTGTTATTGATTTAAATTTTTTTTTTGCATTATGCTTAAAGAATGTGATCCACCAAAATCTTTGAAATGTTCATGAGAATTGATTCATGTATGCTTGAGAATATATTGACTGCGTTGTTCTATATATGATCATCAGATCAAGCTTATTAATTGTGTCAAATTTTCTGTATGCTTACTGATATTTTGGTCTGTGCTATCTATCAATTACTGAGAAAAGTGTGTTAAAACCCCTACTATACAGTGGATTTATCAGTTTCTCCTATAGTTCTGTCAGTTTTTCCTCAAGAGTTTTACGTTTATGTTATCGATTGCATACAGGTTTAGAATGTTTTATCTCTTTGGTGAATTGGACCTTTTATCATTATTTAGTGACCTTCTTCATTCCTAATGATACTTTTTGCTTTAAAGTATATTTTTCTGCCCTTTCACCAAGGTGGTACCAAAGGTGAAGAAGGAAGCCCCTCCCCCTCCCAAAGCCAAAGCCAAAGCCAAAACCAAAGCAAAGGTTTTGAAGGCCAAGAAAGCGGTGCTGGAAGGCATCCACAGTCATTTTTTAAAAAAAGATCCTGAGGTCACCTACATTCTGACGGCCCAAGACACCGCGTCTCCAAAGGCGGCCCAATATCCTCCAAAGAGCACCCCCAGGAGAATCAAGCTTGACCCCTATGCCATCAAGTTCCCCCCCACCGACTACCGAGTCAGCCGTGAAGAAAATAGAAGACAACAACACACTTGTGTTCATTGTGGATGTCTAAACCAACAAGCACCAGATCAAACAGTCTGTGAAGAAGCTCTAGGACATTGACATGGCCAAGGTCAACACTCTGATCAGGCCTGGTGGAGAAAAGAAGGCATGTGTTGGACTGGATCCTGACTATGATCCTTTGGATGTTGCCAACAAAATTGGGATCCTCTAAACTGAGTCCAGCTGGCTAAATCTAAATACAAAATTTTCACCATTAAAAAAAGTATATTTTTCTGATGTTAATATGTTTGTTCCATCTTTCTCATTTAGTTCTTATTTGCTTATCTTTTTCCATTCTTTTACTTTAAATCCTTGTGGGTAGTTATGTAACTAACAAATGGTACTTACCTGGTTGTTTTTTTTTTTTTTTAAGTCTTCCCTAATAATTGGGATTTTAGGTAATTAATGATTTATTTGGATTTTTCTCTTTTTATTAGTTTTACCTTTGTGTTCTTCCCCCCCCTCTTTGTCTTTTCTAGTCATTTTGGGGAGATGGATTAATTTTCTCATTTTATCCCAATTGTCTCTTTGAACATTATATACTTTATTGCTATGATTTTAGTCATTACTCTGGAAATGTTAACATACTCACTTAATTAGCCCAATGTAATAATTAATTATCATTATCCTTTTTCCTCAAGAGAAGGCTAAAACATCATCATTCTTCTTCTAGTCTATTGTTGTGATATATTTTAATTCCACTTTGGTTTTTTAATACCATATGGTATTGATGATTTGGTCATATTGGTTGCTTAGATTAACCCACATATTCACTGTCTTCCTTGCTTTTCATTCCTTCTTGCTTCCATGACCTTCCATCTGGGATTTCTTTTCTCCTGCCTGAAGGAGTGCTTTAGCAAAAAAAAAAAAATTTTTTTTTAATGTTTATTTTTGGGAGAGAAAGAGAGAGCATGAGCAGGGGAGGGGCAGAGAGAGAGGGAGACACAGAATCAGAAGTGGGCTCCTGGCTCTGAGCCATCAGCACAGAGCCCGACACGGGGCTCGAACTCACGGACTGTGAGATCATGACCTGAGCTGAAGTCAGATGCTTAACCCACTGAGCCACCCAGGCACCCCAGGAGTGCTTTAGCATTTTTTAAATGAGGCTCTGTTTCTGGCAAAGTTGTTCAGTTTTTGTTTGAAAACGTCTTCGCTCTAGTCTCATTTTAAAAGATTTTCCCTATGGTTCTAGTTATGTTTTTCCATCACATCAAAGATATTATTCCACTGACTGCTGACATCTCTTTTTGAGAAGTCAGCTGTCAGTCCCACTGCTGTTGACTTAGAGGCCATCTGTCTTCTCTCTTTGGCTTTTTTAAGGAACTCTTTTTCCCTGGGGTTTTGCAGTTTCATTACGTGTCTAGGTGTTAGAGTTGCCAGAAAAAATACAGGCTAGCCAGTTAAATTTAAATTTCAGGGGCGCCTGGGTGGCGCAGTCAGTTAAGCGTCCGACTTCAGCCAGGTCACGATCTCGCGGTCCGTGAGTTCGAGCCCCGAGTCAGGCTCTGGGCTGATGGCTCGGAGCCTGGAGCCTGTTTCCGATTCTGTGTCTCCCTCTCTCTCTGCCGCTCCCCCATTCATGCTCTGTCTCTCTCTGTCCCAAAAATAAATAAAAAACGTTGGAAAAAAAAAATTTCAGGTAAACAACAAATAAACTAAAATTTTTTTTAATGTTTATTTTTGAGAGAGAGAGAGAGAGAGACAGAGCACAAGCAGGGGAGGGGCAACGAAGGGGCGGCGGGGTGGGGGGACACAGAATCTGAAGCAGGCTCCAGGCTCCGGGATGTTAGCACAGAGCCGGATGCAGGGCTCAAGCCCTCAAACCATGAGATCATGACCAGAGCTGAAGTCAGATGCTTAACCGACTGAGCCACCCAAGTGCCCCTAAATACATTTTTAGTATAAGTAGTTTCCAAATGTTACATGGGACATACACTAAAAAAAATGCTTCCTTGTTTATCTGAAATTCAAATTAGCTAGGAGTCTTGTATTTTTATGTGCCAAATCTAGTAACACGAGAAGGTGTTAATTTCTTTTTCTTTATCCTGCTTGGGCTTTGTTAGGTTCTTAAATATGTAGCTATTTATTTTCATTATTTATGGAAATTTCTCAGATATAATGACTGATTCAATGACTACTATCTCTTCAAATAGGGTCTCTGCCCATTCTCTCTCACTCCTCCTTCTGTGACCATGATTAAGTATGGGTTATAATGTTTCACACTCATCTCCATGGTTCTTAATCTGTCTTTGATATTTTCTACCTCTATGATTTCTGTTCCATTCTTCTTCAACTGTATCTAATTTGCTGTTAAACTCATCTACTGAATTTTAAATTTTAGTCATTATATTTTTCTTTTTTAAAAAAATATTTTATTTTTAACTAATCTCTACACCTGACGTGGGGCTCGAACTCACAACCCCGAGATCAAGAGTTGCATGCTCTACCGACTGAGCCAGCCAGGTGCCTCTATAATTGTCATTTTTATCTCTATTTTAAATGCATGCAGTCAGTATTATAGATACTCTTTACTTAAATTTTCACTACCCTTTAAAAATGTTATTAAATATATACGATTATTTTGAATTCTGTATCTGATAATTCCAGTGTTTGAAGCCTTTGTGGGTCTGAATCTGCTCCCTGTTATTTCTTCTGACTCTCACTCAGGATGCTTGCTTTCTATATATGTCTTGTAATTGTGGCTGTGAGCTCATCTATCAGAGTTTTACCTTTGGGTAATCTTAGAGTCTGTGTCGAAGGTGGATTCCTACAGAGAGGATTTGCATTGACTTCTGCCAGGAGCCCGTGGTCATTGCCAACTTGAGACCACTTTAACCTACATTCTTGGCTTTAGTATTTTGGGGCCACCCAAGGAGAGTAAGTACAGGCTACAAGCCCTCTTAATAGAGTTGGCTTGTAGCTACAAAGCCAACCCTATGTTATTCCCCTTCCACTTTTTGCCAATGTTCAGTATAAGCAATTTGCCTTGTAGTCCCCAGGGAGTAGGGTGTAGGGAAGTTTTGTTCTCGTTCATCTTGACACCAATGTGTGACTTTTTGGGGGTCTCGGCTTTATGTGGAGAGGGTTTTCTCTTAAATCCTCACCTTGGGGGGCATTCTGGGTTTTGTCTCTGATCTTCATTTTATGTAGCTTCAGAGCATCATTAACATCTCTGAGTTCTGGTGTTCACTTAGTTTTTGTTACGAATACGCCTTGCCTTTTTGAGAGTTAATCGATGCAATTAAACTATTTTTTTTTTCCTGGCTAGCGTCGTTGGTCGCTTTTGGTTGGAGGGTCTAAAGAGTGTTTCGCGTAGCATTGTGCTGGAAACACAAGATCCCCTTTCCCAGGCTAGCAATTCCTTAGTGAAAACCTGTGAAACCAGCCTCTGGGTGGTTTTCTCTTCTTAATGTTATTATTTTTGGATGTGCAATTTGGGGACACTATCAGATAGAATTATCATAGCATTGCATCTTTAATTTGGGCTGAATTTCATTCATTCATTCACTCATCACTTGTTCATCAAATTTTATCGAGCCTCTGTTTAAAGGCCAAGCTTGTTAGGTCCTGGGGATTCAGGGTGGGCAAGGCAGACCCAGCCCCTGCCTGCCTTCCGCGGGCTCACGGTCCAGCGACTTGAATTTACAGTACAGAGCCAAATACTTTACGTACGTTATTTAATGTAATCCTCATAACAACCCCGTGGGTTGTGTAGAATCATTTTATAGATTAGGAAAAGAAGGCACAGAAAAATGTAGATAAATTATCTAAGGCTAGACAGCTAATTAAGAGGTGGATCAGGAACTCGAACCCAGGTCCGTCAGCCTACAAAGCCTTTGTCCTTAACCATTTTTATGCTCTTTGTTATGCCAAGAGAGGGCGCTGTCAGGAAGAGAGGACCCTTTGTGCTTACACCTATGGAGGGATATGCAGGTAGAGCCAATGTTCTTTTTCTTAGGATGCATTTAAATCAAGCCCCCCCGCCCCCGGCCCCCCAAGATCAGAGTTTGGAGCTCCGAGGGACAAGGGCGAGAGAGATAAAAGTTCATTTTCGGGACCTCTGTAGCTATCTGTGTCACGCTATAACACTGTTGCAGGATGCAGAAGACAACCAGGAAGAAGGAATTAATAGCATCTCAGAGCGGTATCATGGGGCTCTGAGGCTGCTGTTGTCACTATCTTCTGGAAAATACGCCCTGCATCGCAACGGTGTCAGAAGCCAAGTCTTCCCTGGAATGTGAGGCTAGCTGGTTCCCTGGATAAAAAAAAAATCAGGAGACCTTGAGGGCAAGACCCTTCCCCTCACTGGACCTCAATTCTCTCGTATATACAATGAGGACGTTCAACCTTTCCCCCTGTGTACACTATAGTCCTGTGATTCTGTGAGATGCCCAGAGAGGGACCCTTTTCTTTTTTCTTTTTCTTTTCTTTTCTTTTCTTTTCTTTTCTTTTCTTTTCTCTTCTTTTCTTCCCTTTCCTTTCCTTTTCTCTTCTTTTCTCTTCTCTTCTTTTCTTTTTTAAATGTTTATTTATTTTTGAGAGAAAGAAACAGAATGTGAGTGAGAGAGGGGCAGACACAGAATCGGAAGCCGGCTCCAGGCTCCAAGCTGTCAGCACAGAGTCCGACACGGGGCTCGAACTCACGAGCGGTGAGATCATGACCTGAGCTGAAGTCGGACACCCAACTGACTGAGCCACCCAGGCGCCCCCCTCCACTGAAAAATCTTAAAGATAGGTAGCTTGTCGGGGCGCCTGGGTGGCGCAGTCGGTTAAGCGTCCGACTTCAGCCAGGTCACGATCTCGCGGTCCGTGAGTTCGAGCCCCGCGTCGGGCTCTGGGCTGATGGCTCGGAGCCTGGAGCTTGTTTCCGATTCTGTGTCTCCCTCTCTCTCTGCCCCTGCCCCGTTCATGCTCTGTCTCTCTCTGTCCCAAAAATAAATAAAAAACGTTGAAAAAAAAATTAAAAAAAAAAAAGATAGGTAGCTTGTCTATATTATATATAACATCAAAACATCTTTATAGCAATAAACATAAAATAGTATTTCTCTGGGTTTTAGATGCTTGTGGTAGAAATTTCATACATGTCGGAAGTGTGATGATGAAAAGAACCATCCCTGCAGCCCTGTCCGTCCCCATCGTCCCATCACCCAGGGAAAGCCATTGTCAATGTCCTGGTGGATTTCATTCCAGTCTTCTACCTGTGACGATGCATCTTGCTGCATATGTAGTCTGCCCTTCTATGTTTATCGCTAGAGGGTCTTTGGGAGACTTTCCCTGAATCCTGAACTGTTCTTGAGAACATGACATTGACTGACTGTTGGGTGTTTCAAATCTATTGCGGTCCGAGCTATGAAGAGCTGAGCTTCACAGAAGATCTGCTAAGAGGCTTCTGGGTCTGGGAAATTGGGACTAGACCATCTTTATCACCTCCCTGGCCGCCATTCATGGGGTATCTCCTCTGGTCCCAGGCACCAGAAGGCTGCTCCTCTCCCCCCCCGCCCCCCGCCCCCGATAACTCAGTGGAAGGTTCTATGGAGACAGAAGCTCTGGAAGGCTCAGAGAGGCAAGCCAATGGTCGATGAAGATGCCTATTTGCCGACCTCCTGCAGTGATTTGGACACCGCTGCTGGCACACCGGGAAGAAGCAAACAGTGACATCTTGAAGCAGTACCCTGTGGTTGGGCTGTTGCTGGGGCCGAGATGGCCACCCGAGGAGGGAGAATTGGAACCCCGCTCAGTCTGGAGCTTCAGCTTCCTGCCCGACCACTCCTGGGGCCACCGCCTCCCCGCCCAGCACGTTCGCTGTGAAGTTAACTGGCTTCGGATCACAAGCTCACAGCTCTGTGCTCGGGGTGGCAAACGAGCCGTCTGGTGGGAGTGAGGGGGAAAAGGGGATGGAGGCTGGGGGGCCCCGAGCAGTGAAACGACTCTGCCTACTCCTCTCCATTGAAGAGTCTTGGGTGATTCATGAGCACGGAGGAGAGGATGATTAGTTGGCCAACTATGAAGGGGGAAGGAACCCCCCCTTCCCCACTACCCAGTATACCCAGGGACACAGAGAGCCGCTGTCCCCCCCAAGATCTTTCCCACTGCTGTTCTTCTTCAGAGACTCTGGGTTCCTCTCCTGTGTGATAAAGACTCCTATCTGTGCCGATGGGGACACGATTTGTCCCCCTCAAAAACTGGGCCAAGAATGTGGGGGGGGGTTATTGTGTGGAGTAATGGCTATTACACGAATTGGCATTCCTTTCCACCCACAGGCTTAAAAACTTCCTGGTTATAATTAGAACCATTTCTAACTGTTTTGACATGTATGGGGGGCTGCCCACCCTCAGCTGAGTTGCTGAGGGCAGAGCCAGAAAGCTGGGTTCTAATCCCACCCTCAGCCACGGTGGCTATTAGCTATGCTTAATTGAGAATCTCACGGTTGGAAGTCCTTGGACCATGAAGGAGAGAGCTGCTCCCCTCTCCAGTCCCCCTCCTCATGTCCCGATTCTCTTTCAGGATTTCCTCTTCCTTTCTGCTGGGGAGACTGGACAGGAGTGTTAGAGGGGGGTCCTTCTAGCCCACATCCGTAAGATGTTTGGAGTAGGATGTATGTTCACATGGAAATGGTAAAATTTTACGTGACGGGACTTTAGAGGTCATTTGATTGTGTGGTCTTCAACTCTTGGGAAGACTTTCAAAAAAAAAATAAAAAATTCCTGGGCTTCATCCCCGCCCATGGGCTCAGTCTCCCAACTCAGGTGGGTGCTTTGGAAAGGGCTCTCAGGCATTTGGGTTTTTTTAATTGAAATTTTAATTTTTGAGTCGTAGATTCACATTCAACTGTAAGATATACTACAGAGAGGCCCCCTGTACTGTTCACCCACTTACCCCCCAGTGGTAACATCTTGCAAACTCTAGCTCAGTATCACTACCAGAACACTGGCATTGACACAGTCAGGACGAGGAACATTTCTTTCCATCCCCACAAGGATCGTTCATACTACCTGTTTCCAGTCACACTTCCTTTCCTCCTGCCCCCTCCCTCTCCTTTACCCCTGCCGACCACCGACCTGTTCGCCATGCCTATAATTTTGTCACTTCAAGAATAGCATTTACACGGAACCGTGAAGTATTTAACCTTTGGGGATTGACTTGTTTCGATTAGCACAATTGTCTGGAGATGGACTGAAGTTGTTATGTGTATCGATAGTTTGTATCAATCAACAGCTGCGCATACGGTTGTCGATCCGTAGGCCTCTTTTATTGCTGTGTGGTACTCCACAGTATGGATATACCACCGTCTGTTTAAAATTTCCCTGTTAAAGGACAGGGGCGCCTGGGTGGCTCCGCCGTTAAGTGTCTGACTTTGTCTGGCTCGGGTCATGATCCCTGCATCCTCATCAGCATGTCACGTTGTCACTTTTTTATTTTTATTTTTTTAATTTCAGAGAGAGTGCTAGAGAGCACACGAGTTGGGGGAGAGGGGCCGGGGGAGCAAAGGGGGGGAGAGAGAGAGAATGCCCAGCAGGCTCTACGCCCAATGCAGAGCCTGACACGGGGCTTGATCCCACGACCCTGGGATCATGACGTGAGCCGAAATCAAGAGGCAGGCGCTCAACCGAGCCACCCAGGTGCCCCTGTTGTCACTGTTTTTGATTTCAGCCGTTCTAACAGGTCTGCAGTGATATATCTCACTGTGGTTTGTGAGTTGTATTTCCCTAGTGGTTAATGATCTTTTCATGTGCTGATTTGCTATCTGTGTGTACTCTCTGGTGAAACCCCAGGCAGTTCTTTTTTTTTTTTTCCTTAATATAATTTATTGTCAGATTGGTTTCCGTACAATGCCCAGTGCTCATCTCCACAAGTGCCCTCCTCAAAGCCCATCACCCACTTTCCCCTCTCCCCCCCCCCCCCCCCCCCCCCCCACTTTTTTTTTCCTTTTTTTAAGCGTCTTTTGGGCTTTCCCCCCCCTCCTTTTTTTTTGTACCCCCCCCCCCCCCCCCCGGGCTTCAGTCAAGTTTCTCAAGATCCACCTATGAGTGAAAACAGGTAGTATCTGCCTTTCTCCAAATTCTGCCTTTGGGGATCTGGTTTTTAGGAGCACTCCTGGATCAGTTACCTCCGGTCAGGAGGCAGAAAACACATCAGTTACTTAAGCGGACAAACTTGAACAGAAAATAGTTGTTAACTGGACACAACGTTTTTAACCTAAGTAACTACAAGGGTCAAACCAAAGTACTGAAATATCACAGGAGTCATGACCCCTAGAGCCGGGACAGCGAAGGGAAGAAGTTGGAATTATTAAGATTTAGGAACTCAGAGGAGGCCCCGTTGACCTGGAATTCAGACGGCAGCTGGGGCTGAGGTCAGAGGTGGGGCCCCTAGGGCCCGGGACCCAACTTTTAAGCAACAGGTGCAGTAAGGCTGTTCTGGGTGTGACGTATCAGAGGGACAGGAAGCGAACAGGGAGGAACGAGTCCTTCCTTCTCCAGCCTCGGAGTGTCCCGTAGGCTTTCCAGGCCAAGAGCCTGGCCTTCAGAGTCCTTGCCCCACGTCAGAGAATAGAATTAGAAGGGCAGGGTTTGAGGTGAGAGACATTATTAGCTCCATGACTGGCCTAAGAGCCGGGAGTCCGGATTCTGGAAACACACAGGCCTGGACTGCCATCCCGACTCGTCCGGCTGAATGGCTTTGAGCAGGTCACCGTACCTCGCTGAGCCTCAGTTGTCCTAGAGGTGAAATGAGGATAATGAGGCCCCCGATGAAGGATGCTCATGAGATTTCAATGAAAGAATGTATGTAAAGCAGTTAGCACGATGCCTGCGGGTGCACAGTAGTCAAGAAATAAAACTTCGGAGCTCATAAGCTCATAATTGGCACAAAAACGTGTGGCCCTGTGGTGTCCGGAACGGGAGCTTGTCACGGGGGAAAGAAAGGGCCCTGGCTAGCCGGCCAGAGACTTAAGCTGTAGTCTCCACTGTGATTTCCTGCTGGGTGACCTTGCACAAATCATACATCCTCTCTGGGCCTCGGTTTCTTTAGCTGTAGAAAGAGAGGTCAGGAGCTCTAAGGCATCTTTCTGACAGCTTGGATACGGTCCCTGCGGTCCGGTTCCCTTTGCAACAAACCTTAATTTGCACAGGGGAGGGCAAACAAACAGCTCAGGCACGTTCCGTGGGTGGAAAACAAGACTTAGCCAACTCGGGGGTACTCAGGGCCCACAGGGTCAGGGGAAGGTCTGCCGGGAGTTCTTCTGGAGAAACCGCTGCAGAGAAAAACTCGAGATGCTGACCCCGCCCCATGTTGGAATCACAGCCGAGCCCACGCCTCCGTCTGCTCCAGAAACAGCTCGGCTAGCCCAGTGGGTCCCAAATCTGGCTGATCATTGAAATCACCCGGACAGGGTGTAAGGGTATACATTCCTGGGTTCCATCTCACAGACCCAGAGTCCGTAGGTCCAGTTGTGGGGCCTGGGAGCCTGTCTGTGGGGCCTGTCGCTAACAGTCGCCCCAGGAAGACCTCCTCACAGAGGCTGTTTCACGCACCAGTGTTTGGGGACCTCAGCTTGATATTGTAAAAGGCATCATGCCCTGTCATTGTACGTGATGTCCCTCCCTGGCATATTACCGTACATACAGACATTAATACAGACATTAATAAGACATTAATCATGCAGACATTAATAAGAACAAGTGGTGTTTATTAAGCACTTACTGTATGCCAAGAATTATTCCAAGCATTTACACACCCATACAATTACCTAGGGTCGTGTGTGTGAGTCATCTATGTGAGCGTACAAACACATATACTCTTTCCAAGAGCCCCGTGGGGTAGAGGCTATGAACATCCCCATTATATAGATGAAGTAGGTGAGTACCTGAGAGGTTCGGTGAGTGGCAGGGGTGATTGTGGCTGGGCCAGGGGGTACCCACGGGTCGGGTCAGGGCAGGACCATAGTGCAGGGGCCAGCAGAAGGCTCTGAGGACTCCAGCGACACTGACAAGTCACAAGTGTGGAATCAAGAAAGACTGCATGGAGGAGGCAGCCTTGGCTAGTCCCTGTTGTCCTTGGACGGGAGACACCTAACCTATGATGACAACCCGCCTGCCACTGGCTTCCTCCCCTGTCTCTGAGACCTCTGCTTTACCAACACGAGGGCGCGGCAGCCAGGGCCAGATGGCACTTTCGGACCCAGGAGACTAAGCCCCCTTGGTGCCAGCTGTCACTTCCTCCTGCCCTCTGTCCATGGGGGTTCCACGTTTCTAGGGCTCTGCTGGGCTCCGTCTGTAAGACAGGGGATGCGATAAGCGTCAGAGCCCATCCGGGCTCGAACTGTGAGAAGAGGAGATGTGCCCACTGCTGTTGGCACGGTTTTGGGTTACACTCCGGGGGGCTTCCTGAGGCTGGTTTCAGCGGGGGAGAGGCCGGCGCCTTAGCAACAGCTTGGGCTCCAGGACCAGCCAGGCCCACAGTCAAGTCAAGGCTCTGTGATCTCTGGCCGCTTGCTCAACCTCTCTGATCTTCATTTTGCCACCCTGGAGATGGGGATAATGACAGCAGCCGCTGGCTCGTGAGGTTTCGTGCACTTGACTGAAGCAGGAGTGTGAAACATCTAGCATGGGGCCGCACATTAGAAGCACTTAATAAATGTCTGTTTTATTATTATTATTATTTTCCTTGCTTTTTTATTACTTAGAGACCTTTCAGGGCACACTAGATACCCATGTATTGTTTTCAGCCTCAAAAATGGAAGCAGTGGACCACGTTATGGGAAGTTAGCATTTATTTCTTTTTTTATCCACCAAATATTTATGAAGCTCTCCTGCTCCAGGCCCAGTTCCGGGACTAGAGCTGTGGCAAGGAGCCGGCTGGAGGCTCCAGCCTAGTGGGGGCACCAGTGACTTGTGCCGGGCTGCGGTGGGAGGGCACGGGGAGCTCCCTAGGCACTCAGCAGAAGGAGCCCATGTGTTTTTTTGGGGGTGGGGGTGGGGGTGGTGAGTGGCTTCCCAGGACCAGCCCAGACCTAGAAAGGTAGGCACTGGTGAGCCGGGATCAGGGGCGGGAAGCCAGGGGAGGGAATGGTGTTCCAGGCCAAGGGAACCGCAGTTGCAAAGGCCGACAAGGGGGAGGGGAGTGCGGTGTGTTCCAGGACCTGAAAGCCCGTAAGGAGGGCCATGAGGCTGGAGAGACCTCTGACAGAGACTTCTGGGAGGTCACGGGGCTGTCCCTCATGAACCGTTGCTGGAGGGAGACCAGCGGCCTGGCTGAGAAGCGGAGGGGCCCAGGCCAAAGCTCTCTGGGCCGCGTGGGGCTCTGACCCTCCATCCTCCCCATCAGTCTCTGGCTGGGAACAAGCCCCTACCTGTGTCCCGGCCTCCTTTGTGTGTGCTTAAGTAATTCCTGGGCCTCACCACTGTTTTCTCTGGACTGAGTTTCTGTTCCAATTATCCTTGGCACCCTTCTCCCCACTCCCTGCCCCCCCCCATTCCCCATTATTTAATTTAAAACCATTCATCTAATTAGCATCTGTCGGGATGGTTTTGGTGTGGTTTTGCCTGGAAGGACTGGGCTGCGTTGGGCGACATCTTGGATTTTCTTGGTTCCCACATTTATTTTGGCCTGAGAATGTTCTGTGGCAGAGATCGGAGACCAGGAATTAGGGAGCTTTGTTGTCTCTGGGGCCGACCATTTCTGGCAGCGGGGCTGGGTCCTTTGCCTCGGTAGTCAGCCCTTTCGCCATCCAGAAAGGGGCCAGCCCTGGGTGCCCACCTGGTTAGGGAGCATCGAGGGGGCCAGGAAATTTGTGACGTGTTTGGCGTTTACTTTTCCAGTTCCCTTCCTCAGACGCTGAGGCTCTTCTCCTTCTATGCTGCCCCCTGCTCCCCTCTTGTCTTTGTTCCCTAAAACTCTTCTGCATTTGTTGTGTTTCTTGACATCAACAAGGAAGAAGCGGCCGGAATCAGCAGAGATCTCCCTCTTCACCTGGGTCCTTTGTGCTGTTCTCCTCTGACTCTTACTTGATCCTCCTGGGTCAAATCTCCTCTAAAGGCTGAACTCGGCAGGATTGCTGAATTAAAAAAGCCCCCTCCTCCCCAAAGGTCCAGAATGTAGAATCAGAGAGATGAGTTTGCCTCCTGTACCTCTCACGCGTCTGTGTGCCACTGGGAAGCCTTCTGTGCCTCAGTTTCCTCATACGTACAATGGGAAAAAAAATTTCTAACGTTCATTATACTCACTCTCTGCCAGGCACGATGGTGGTTCTTTTGCATATTGGTCTCAGCCAGTCCTTAGAATAAACCTGCTGGCATTATCACTCCCATCTCACGGACACAGAAACTGAGGCTTAGAGGCTACGTGAGTTGCCCAAGGTCATAGAGTGGCGAGGTTAGGACTTGAACTCAGGTCCGCCGCGGTGCGAAAGCCCATATGCTATTCTGCACTAAGGTCGTTGTGAGGACGAAGGGGTCACAAGTGACCCCCGCTCTGGTAACTCTACAGCTGAAGGTCAGCAAAAGGGATCCGGAAGATTGGACAAAGCGATTCTGAGTCACGAGTCTCTGACACTGCAGTGCTTTGTGTCCTACAGCAGAGTGCCGTGTAGACGGATATTAATTAAGAGTATGAATGAGAGACCAGAAGAAGGAAGCAGGGAAGTCTGAAAGGTCGTACCCTGTGGTTGTTTTGCTGCAAGCTGTTGGGTTCGCCACATTTGACATCATCGGTAATGTGGCAGCAGGGTTTTCTCTGCAAGCTAATGCAAGGGTTGGATTTATTCCATCTCAGGCTTAGACTAATGGCTGTTGGTGAAAACATTTTCTGGGAATCAGTTATTTGGATTCCTTCTTCTTTTTAGGGTCTCCGGAAAGGGGAGGTCAGGGATAAACAGTCACTGGGAAAGCACTGTGGCTAGCCGTTCTTCAGGTCCCAAGCTGTGGAGACCCTGCCCTTGGGTCAGGAAGGCAAAAGGATGTGACTTAGAGACACCAGAGAGAAGTTCTATTGAGTAAAAAGGACCATTGAGACCCAGTCATTTCTCCGACCACAATTCTCTTTAAGAACAGTGTGGCTCTTTCTTAAGAGCAGACGATGCGTGGAGCCTCACCCAGGCCACATTCTCCGGGGCCGACCCAGGGGGGCACCACAGCTCCTGTCCTCTGTGGGAGGAGGGGAGTCATGCGGGGCCTCCTTGGATGTGTCTGTTGGGCAGGAAATGGTTGCTCAGGAGGAAAGAACGCCTCGTGTTAACTTGCTTACTCAGAGGGAACAAGAAGCCAACCTTCTGGGCGGGTGAAGGTTGGGAACAAAAGCAGAGACTCTAGGCTGTGTGATCTTGGTTGGGGCTCAGACTCCTCACCTTTAAAGGGGGGAAGGTGGGCCCCAGTCCGCGAGCTCCCTTTGCCCCAACCGTGTCTCTCAAGGGATGACCACTCAGATCTTTGATTGAGAGCCTGGCTCAGGCTTGCTTTTGAGAAGATCCATTTCTGGGCTCCATTCACTCCATCCAGGGCACTTTATAAAACTAAGGGCCTGCTCTGGATCCCCACGGCACCCCTAATGTGTAAAGATCAAGGGAAGTCAGAAGCAGCAAGGACCAGGGCACCTGCTGGTTCTCCAATCCAGGGAATAAGGGCCACAGGAGGCCAGGAAAGGGGAGCCCGTGGAGGGCTGGCGTACTTGGCCAAAGATTTTCTAGAGGAGGCAAGACTTGACCAACTAGGTCAGGAAAGATGGGCAGATACCAGGATCTCCAAAAAGCACATGCCTTTAAAAACGTTCAAAGCAAATACTGCCTCTGTGTGCCCTCAATAAAGAACACAAAAATAGTTTCAGTGAAACGGAAGTTTCTGGAAGCAGCTCACCATATCAGATAGGAGTTCTCCAAGGACTTTGGGACTGGCAGCCATAGGTCCTGTCCCCTAAGACCCTGAGGAAAGCAAGGGAATCGGCCACCGGTGCCGACCTTTTTAGCATTAAGTCAGCCCAGGGGAACTGGAATCTTCTTCTGCAAATTTCTTCTTCTGAAATTTGGGTGTTATGGATCCACATCAGATTCAAAGTATTCCAAAGGATCCCCGGAGACACCAGGCCAGGAGCCCAAACCTGGCTACACCTGAGAATCGCTCTGGGGAGATTCAAATTGAACCAGGGGACCTCTGTGGAGACACGAAGGATCAGAATCTCTGGGAGCGGGACCCTGGAATCTGCAGCTGGATGATTCTGAAGCGGGGCCAGGGTGGGGTCTGTATTTGAGGATTCCCCCTTCTGGGCCGCTCACCACGTGTAGCATTTGGCCTGGAACGTCTAAATTTCCCCGGCGGCCTCCCTGTCCCGGTGTGAGCCTCTGATTTGGGCCTGTGGCTGTGATATTGTAGGAAACACAGGCGGCCCTCTCCCCACATTTGTGTGGGGTCCCCGAGACTGCATCTCGGCGGCGCTGGCCCACAGGGAAGCGGGCCACTGGACCCTCCCCAAGCTCTTCTCTGAAGCAAGAACCGTTTGGTCTCCACAGCCACCCTTTGTCCCGTGGGGAGACACTAGGACATGGATAAATGTGATTGTGAAAGCAATTTTTCTCAGATCAGGATCCTATAAGACAATTCCTTGGCGTGCCAATTATTATAACGAGTCGAGTTCCACTTCAAAGGGGGCTAATTTAATAATAGGAAGAGCTGGGGCTCCGCGGGATTCTAATTAGATTTCTTTCCACACCCCCTTGCGCTTTTTTTGTGAAGAGCAGCCAGGGCTGCTCGATTGTGTTATGTTTGGGTCCAGCATGAAGAAACTTGGAAGCCAGGCCTGGCTGGGGAAGGCCATCCGTCTGACTCGAGCCTGACAGCCCAGATCCTGCTCCCAGCAGGAGAGGGGCCTGACCACCATGAAAATTAACAAGATTCAGGATGGCAGGGGTGAGGAGGGGTGAGGGAGGGGGGGCAGGGGTGGCAGAGGGCTTCCTGTGCCCGTCGTGTGAGGTAGGGGGCGCTGGGGGGGGGTTAGGAGAGTGCTATCTGCAGCTGTACTGTGTGTGTTTGATCCCAGCCCTTCCCTTCCCCGGCTGTGTGACCCTGGGTATGCGAAACTACCTCTCTGCATTTCAATCTCCTCGTCTGTGAAGCAGGGCTAACGATAAAACCCATCCCATAAGGCGGTTGGGAACGTCGAATGTACTAGGACACATACAGCAGCTAGAATAGCACCGACACAGAGGCCTATTGTTATTACTTCCTAAAGTGGGGACATCAAGAGACGGCTTCCCGAGGTCAGGACTGACTGAATTTTGCATGAACACCCTGGGGTCAGAAGGCAGTGTGGAGGGAACACTCAGGAGAGGGTCTATTCTCTGCTGTTAGGACATGATCAAAGAGACCACGGTTCAAATCCTGGCTTTGCCGCTTACTAGCTGTGTGGCCTTGGACAAATTGCTTTACCTCTCTGAGCTTCAGTGTCTTTGTCAATAAAGGAACGTTACGAATAAACTCGCGCGAAAGACAGGTGAAATTAAAGGAAGATGGCTGTCCGAGCACCCAGCAGGGGTGAAAGGCAAACATTTTCACACATCACATCTCTGGGATCCGGATGCATCTTAAGGTTGCCGCTGTCTGAGCGAACGCCGAAAAGCTTCAGTGTCCAGACTTGCAGAACGGGAGCAAGTGTCTCGGTAGACGGTCCAGGCGGATGTTAAGAACGAGCTGGTTGTCGGAGGGGGCTGGGGACACGGCAAACCCTATGCGCTCGGTGACATTGCCCACAAGGGTCAGGGTGTGCCAGTGCTTTGTAAGGGTGAAGCCAGCCCAGGCACCCAGCACCCGTGCCTTGTGTTTCTGTCGTGGATTCTTTCAGACAAATGCCACGGCGCCCGAGGCAAGACGACAATATCATGCGCGAAAACGTGCCCTCCGAGGATGCCACGCTGCGAGGAATTCAGAAGAGGCGGGCCGCGAAGGTGAAGTTTTAGGGATGCTGTAGCCAATTTATGTTCTTTATTTTTTTCATTGCCCGGTGACAGGTGGTTCAGATCTATAGCTCAGTGGAAAAAGCCCTTTCTCCAAGCCTAAAATCAAAAATTCCAAGTGATACGAAAGCAGCGGGTCATAGACTGGGCGGCAGCATTTTGCGTCCTTCGTGGTGCATAAGTTCCCAGTGTGTTTTATGATGGATGTTGTCTTAGATTTGATGGATTTTGATCCGGTTTCCCATTTCCTCACCCAGACTTTACTGTGTTGGGACCAAGATCGTCTTTGCTGAGCTCTTCCTAAGCCTGGCACCGGGCTCCACACTTCACGTGCTGTTTTGCTGATTCCTCCCAACTAGCCCATAAAGGCAGGGCTGCTGGGCACCCACCCCGTTCGTTTTACTTGGTACTGTGCTGCCTCCTCAATGACCAGGTCTGCTATTTTTCTCAGGTGACAAGTCTTGGGGAAGAGCCTGGGAGGCCATGTCCCCAGAGAGCCCACTGAGAGAGTGGGTGACAGTGTAGCAGAATGGTGAAGGGTAGGGGACCGGGAGTCAGCCTGCCAGCCTAACGCTCCCTGGATGTGTGACTTTGGTCAAGTGACTTAACCTCTCAGGGCCTCTGTTTCTTTATTGGTAAAATGAGAATGATGCCGCTAATGAGGATGAGATCTGTTAAGAAACGTGACGCGCTCAACATCGGACCTCCCTGTGCGTCCAGAGTTCAGTGTTAGAGTTCCCTGGGTGCAGCCGGCTGTTTTTGGCGGTGATCATTCCCCCACCCTGGGGCAGCCGTCTACCTGAAGGTGCTCCCTAGGCAGGCTTCAGAGCCAGAGAGCAGCCTAGCAGGGCCTTCAGGGGCATGAGGACTTTCAGACAGTGGCAGAGCTGTTGTCTCCATTTCTCTGGCCCGGGCAGGGGTCCAGGAGGGCTGGCCAGCGGCCCCAGCTGCCAGGGCTAGGTTGGAGTTTCATCAGTAGGAGAGGGAGGATCCTGGCACCTGCACGCTTGCAGGAGGGAGCTCTGGACGCCCATCTGGGAACACTGCATTGAAGGATTCCACTTCAAAGGCTCAATTTCAGCTGCCCGGCCCTCCCCCAGCCTTGACCACAAGCCATAGGCTCTGGGCTGCAGCCTCGGGGCTCTCCAGTGACTCTCTTCTCTGGGGAGGAAGAAGCAAGGGATTTCTGAGCTGAGACAGAACCCAGAGTGGCTGGGGGCAAACCGGTGCCCCGTATACTCGAGCCTGAAGATAGCAGGCAGCAAACGAGAAGCATGTTGAGGCTCTCTGCCTGATTTCTTGGAGGCAGGGGCATAAGAATATGCTTCCCCACCCCTTCCTTGTGGCTCTAGATGTAAAAAGAGCATTTGGACGATCCAGCTTAGTAAAAAGAAGAAAATAAAAGCCCTCCATAAACTTACAGCCTGGGGATGATGTCTGTTAATGTTTTGGTGCCCATTTTTCCTGTCTTTTTCCCACTGGCAAGTATATGTACAGACTTAAAAAAAAAAACCCTGGAAAATAGAATCCAGGTGTTAGAACAGTACCTGGCACATGAGGACGTTATTGTTGTTTCCATTTTATAGACTGATTTTCCCTCTTGAGCAGAGCTTTACCTTCATGGGAATCAGGTGTGTGCCTTATCCACCTTTGTAGTCTAGTGCTTCGCACACAGTAGGTGCTCAGGAAATATTTTTCGAACAAATGGATGAACAAACATTTCCTTGATTAGCTTTTCATCTGCGATCTTCAACGGCGGCATAACCGTGCGGGGTTGACTTTGTTTTTAAAGTTGCGGCTGGTGCTTGTCTTACAAAATCACCCCCGACTTCCGAAGTCCCCACCTCATTTAGCATGTCATCCCAGACTTGTCCTCACCGGTAGGAGATGGGGGAGGGGGTGCTGGGTTCCCTGGAGCCTGGGGACCCAGCCTCACTTCAGAGAAGCCAGTAGCCAGCTTGCGGGCTCCCAGTGCCCTCCTGGGCTCACAGAAACCACCAATCCTCGACCTAAACTGTCTAGGTAGGGCACAGACGAGTAAAACCCCAACTCCTGCATTTTTGATGAAGTCGACATTATCCAAACGCTCAGGGCTTATTTGGTCAGACCCGGCAGCGAGCGGCTGAATCAATAACGAGACACGGCGAGGGATAGAGCATTAAACAGGGTGTTCTGCAAGGCAAGCAGCTGGGCGGGTCAAGTCCGGTGACCGAGCATGGCCCGCGGTCAGGGGTCCCCTTCCCCTGACTGCTAGGCAGGGGGATGGCGGGGTGTGCGGACGACCATCTGCAGTGCCTCCGAGTCGGGTAGGCGGTGCGGAAAACCTCTCGGCCAGAAGCCCAGAAACCTGGAAACCGTATTCACTTTGTGGCCTCAGGTAGGCTATCTTTTGCCCATCCGCCTCAGTTGGGAAAACAGATCCTTGACAAGGGTACCGAGGTCCTTCCCCGCCGCGGGATTCAGTGCATGAACCTGGGGATACGTCTGGTCCCGCAGCAAGGCTGTGTGGAGCCACAAACGGGCAGGACTTGGGAAACTCATCACCTGGGTCACGCTTAGTTTTCGTTCCAAGCCGGCACTCTCTGCTTTGAGATCCTTGGCCTTGGGGTCATTGAGAAAAGCCTTCCTCTCGCCTCTGCTCCATCCAAAGGATGTTTGAAGATAATGGTCTGAACTGAAGGAGACCTAAGCCCCAGATTTCACCTTCTGCCCTAGGTCACATCTTTGGCCCCTGCCGTAATAGGTCTGACTTTAGGACAGGACGCTTTCCCCTCCCAGAAGAGGGAGAGGCTGGCAAAGGGAGGAAGCTGGAAGCAAACCGTCGAGTGCAGCTGCCAGGCAGGGGTCTCTGCGTTCACCCTAACAAGTCCTAACCTTTGCTGCTCATTTGCAAAGAGCTTGCGTCCTCGAAGCCTGGCGTATGGGGCAGGGACCCTGGCAATGCCTGAGAACTGATGGAAACGCAGCACGCTGGTCCTACACGCACCAGCTGACGTGGAATCCTCCCCAGTGAGCAGAAGGGAGGCTCCAGGGCCCTGTCCGTGGGGGCGGTGGGTGGAGGGACATCTTGCTCCCAGAGCCAGTGCAGACGGCAGTGGCATGGCTCTGAGGAGGGCTGCCGGCCTCCCAGTTACGGCCTCGCTTCGTGGGAGGGGATGCTTGGGAAACACCTGTTCTCTGAGGTGGTTTATCTATGCTTATTTCTGAAACCAGACTGAGTCACAGGACACTTCCGTCTGTTGGTTTAGAGGCATTTCAAAGGACTTCCCCACTCGACTCTTTCTGCCGTGAGAGTAAAAACAATAAATTCGACAAATACTCACTTAGTGCCTGCTGTGGGCCAGAATCCGGGCCTAGGACATGGGGTCTGGGGACGGGATCCCAGGCCTGAGAAGGATGTAGTCAGGAAGCGATGCCAACAGCACCCAGGCCGACCCCCTGCCCCCCATGGCTTCTGAGCATAGGAAGGGCTTCCTTAGATGACAGGTCTGTCTCTTACCCGAATTCACAGTGGATTTTAATCAGAAGAATGGCCTGGGGGATTTTTTTCAGAATGTATTCGCCTGGGTCCCCCCTCAGAGTGTCTGACTCAGTAAGGCTGGATCAGAAAAAGCTTCCGTGGATACTTCCGACTCTCAATCTTGGCCCGCTAAGAACTATTGGTTTGTAAGGTAGCACAATTATTTCTGGGTTTACCTCCCACCGATCAAAGGATCAAGTCATTCCCTGGTGTGGAGACTGCCTGCTGGGCACCGAAATTCATTCTCTCCTTCCTGGGCACTGCGAGTCGCAGTGTCCTGTGAAGTTCAGTGGGGTCATGTGACAGAGGTCTCGCTAATAGAATGTGACACACACCTGTTGGAGCTAAGCCTAGAGAAAGTGGCCGTGTCTTCTCTGCGGGCTCCCTTGTTCCGGCCAGCTGAGGCCTCAACCTGCAGAGGACAGTGAGTCCCCACAGGATGGAAGGAACCTGGGCCCTGAGTCACCACGTGGAGCCACCACCTGTGGGCATTCGTCATGGGTACGCGCGAGAGACAGATATGCTTTTGTTATTGTTTTTAAAGCCAGAGAATCTGGGAGTTTGCTTACGTTACGGCCGCCTGCCTTACCCTAACGAATACAGCCCTCCCTGCTCCACTTTTTGCCCCCAACGCATTTTTACCTCGATGTTCAAATTCAAAACTTAGCCTTATGCTACTGCACTGCTGTCCTTATTTGGGAGAAGGATAAGGCTCTTGCATAGTACGGCCTAACCGTCAGGATATCCTCAGGACCTTTTGCATCTGATTCTAATTTAACTTCTTTTTTGAGCAGTTGTATCTGTAAGGCTTGCTATTCCATAACGTTTATTCTTCCTTACAAGCCTGCCAAAGAATAAACAGAAATCGTACTTCTTATTTTTAAATAGAAAAATATTGCCCTATCTTTCAATCACCACACAGATCCCCTGGATATGTTTGTAAATGTAAGATATATTTTGGGATTTCCATGATCTTATTTTTCCTAGCCCTCGAAAAATTTTGCTATGTTTTACACACCAACTATTCTCAGTTATGCTAAAAAGACTAAAATAAGAAAGTGGAACAATGATGGAATTATCTAGAACGATGACGTAATAGTGACATAAATCATCACTGTTGTCTCATCTAGTTTTCTTATTGTGCGGCTGTGGCAGAATAATGGCCCCTCCTCCCCCCCCCCCCAAAGATGTCCACATCCTAATTCCTGGAGCCTGGACCACGTAGCCTTATATGGCAAAAGAGACTTCGAAGATGTGGTTAAGACTTTGAGATGGAAGGTTATTCTGGATTATCTGGGCCCAATATAATCATAAGTCTCTCTGAAAGAGTCCGAGGAGACATGACTATAAATGCAGAGAAGCACGGTGACCCAGCCTGAAAAAACCTGTAGCTATTGCTGACTTTGAAGATGGGGGACCAGACGCGAGCCAGGGAATGCGGGCAGCCTGGAAAAGTCAAGGAGATGATCTCCACCCTTGCCCATCGAGTCTCCGGGGGAACATGGCCCTGTTGACAACTTGGTTTTAGCCCAGTGAGACCCATTCTGGACTTCTGACCTCCACAACCATAAGGTAATATATTTGTGTTGTTTTAAGTCACCAAATTTGTGGTGACTTTTTTTACAGCGGCAATAGAAAATGAATACACTTGACCAAAATACTACATCATCAGAAGATAAAAAGGAAGACCGTCCTCTCTTTATATAGATATAAAAAGACGCCATCTTGTTTTTTTTTAATGTTTCTTTATTTTGAGAGAAAGCAAGAGTGCAAGTGGGGAGAGGGCAGAGAGAGAGAGAGGGAGAGAGAGAATCCGAAGCGGGCTTCTGCACTGTCAGCACAGAGCCCAATGCGGGGCTTGAACTCACAACCTGTGAGATCATGACCTGAGCCAAAATCAAGAGTTGGACACTTAACCGACGGAGCCACCCCAGTGCCCTTGGAGGCACTATCTTATAGTCTGACTTTCATTTTCATTGAACACACCTGAGAAGTCAGAAAAATTTCCTTTTCCATCCACGATGACCAAGAAAATTTGCAGAGAAAGATGTTTCAAAATAATGATAAGATTCAGAAGATGACCGCAGAGAGACAGATGGCATCCCTCTAGACTCAAGTTAATGAGGATGGTGAAATTGATCTCATAAGTGAAATCTCAGATTCTGAGTCTTCACATGACAATGCCCTAGATGGATTTTTTCAAACTCAAGAATCAATAAATAAACTATCTGTTTTCTAGATACAAAAAAGGAAATGTGGCATTCTCATCTAGTTAGACACTCAGGAAGGAAAAGAACCTGGATGATACTGTTTTGCTACAAGTTTGGGTCACAACATTCCTTCATGTTTCGTGATGCTCGTGCACCAATACCTACCAGATACGGTTCACAGGTAGATAAAGGCAAAGGCAAGGGTCAGCGAGCAGTGACTGGATGGAAATACTTGGTGTTGAAATTAAAAAAAAAAAATCATTGGATGGCTTATTCTGATGGGTGCCTCTAAACCTAAAAGTAGAAATCTCCGGCAATCGTGGCACAAAGAAGTTGACTGCCCTCTCTTCACCGAAATTGCGAGCCGTCCAAAGTTTCAAAAACTTCCTCAAGTATTGCATTTTCGGTTTGCAAGCGCAAGAAGGGAAATCGGAAATGATGAGAGGCCAGGATCCAGTAGGGATATATTTTGAATCTGAAGTCTGTATTAACAAGACGTGTGTGTACCTGGTCCATGCATGATACGACAGTGGAGGATAGTTAATAAGACACCAGTTGTGTTTGGAGGATGTTACCCATTTCAGGTAACTTCAAAACCGGGAGGATATGGAACAAAAATTTAGGTCTGCCATATTTAAATTCTTAGTAGACTATCTCATAAAGCTGTCCTTCGCCCTTTGTTCTTAATTCTGTGACTTTCTCACAAAAAGACTTAAAATTATTGAACAGTGGTTCATTAGGCCCAGATGGCAAATAACAACTGTTTTTCCTTATACTTTGTGGACTAAAGCAATATTTCTCTCCAGTCTTTTTTTTTCTTTTTTTTCTTAATAATGTCACCAAGACCATGGGGCTCTTTGAACCAGGGTGCTTTGGGATGAGGACTTAAGACGTATATCACCGAGCCCCTCCAAAGACACGACTCAACAGCAACACTCATGCTCAGAATTGTCTCCCAGTCTTGGTGCAAACCTACCACAGAGCCCTCCTCATTAGCTGTCTTCAGCTGAAAAGTCCAGTTCCATAGGGCCCAGTTTTCCATATGACACAGAAAGCAGGAGCAAATTAGGCCCTCCTTCTTTCCTCTCTTTCTCTCATCCTTATTTACTCCATCTGTTCATTTAATCATTCCTTCCACAAAGATCTGTTTGCCTGTTACCACTATGTTTGATGTAGAGCAGTGGCTCTCAAAGTGTGGTGGGGTCTCTGAGACCCTTTCGGAAGGTCTGAGAGGCCAACGCTATTTCAGTGATAATACCTAAGACTTTGTGGCCTCTTCCACTGTGGTGGCACTTGCCCCGATGGCGGCTGAAACTGATGGCGTCCTGACACGTATCGAGGCAGTGGTACCAATGGAGTAGGTCATTGTGTTCTTCCTGGTCACGCATTCACATTACAAAGGAAACAAAACAAAATTAGTTTCATTAAATATCGATCCTTGAGTATACATCTCATTAGTGTTCTTCTTTTTTTTTTTCCTTTTTTTCTTCTCAAGTTAGTGAACATATGGTGTAGTCTTGGCTTCAGGAGTAGAACCCGGTGATTCATCTCTTACACAGGACACCCAGTGCTCATCCCAACAAGTGCCCTCCTTAATGTTGTCATCCATTTAACCCACCCCGACACCCCTCACCCCAGTCAACCCTCAGTTCGTTCTCTGTATTCCAGAGTCTCTTATGGTTTGCCTCCCTCTCTTCTTTTATCTTCTTTTTCCTTTCCTTCCCCTATGTTCATTTGTTAAGTTTTTCAAATTCCACTTATGAGTGAAATCATGTGATATCTGTCTTTCTCTGACTGACGTATTTCTCTTAGCTTAATATCCTCCAGTTTCATCCACGTTGTTGCACATGGCAAGATTTCATTCTTTTTTCATCGCGGAGTAGTATTCCATTGTGCATATACATACATCTTCTTAATCGATTCATCAGTCGATGGACATTTGGGCTCTTTCCATACTTTGGCTATTGTTGATAGTGCGGCTGTAAACACGGGGGTGCATGTGTCCCTTCAAAACATCACACCTGTATCCTTTGGATAAATTCCTAGTAGTGCAGTTGCTGGGTCGTAGGATTAATTCCGTGTGAGGAAACGGGGAGACGCATCCAGAGGTCTGCATTCGAAGGCTGAAGGTTTCCTCGAGAACGAGCAATTTTGCGATTATCCGAGTGGTGGGTGAACTAGCTGCTTCTTTCATGGATCACCATATTTATGTGGAAACAGGGCTGACTGACTATGGTTTATTCAGACTTGGACATGGTAGACGGTTTCTTGAATACGAACCAAATGAGCCTTTCCCTTCAAGGGAAACAACTGACAGTATTTGTTGTCAATGATAACATTTGGGCTTTTGAGTGGAAAATAGAATTTTGGAAAGCTTGTATCTGCCACTATGAGCTTGACATCATCTTAATACATAAAGACTCTACTGCTGAGATCTGTGATGGTATTAACGAATGCGATTTTTGGTATTTTATAACAAGATGCGTCAGCATGTGATCAGCAGAATTCAGTGAACCACTGTTTTCAAAATGACCAGTGCATGACGTGTTAGTTTCCTAGGGCTCCCTTAACAAAGTACCGCAAACTGGTTCTTTGGCTTAAATAAAAAAAGTCGATTCTTTTACAGCTAGAAGTCCAAGATCAAGGTGTCAGCAGGGCCCCTTTCAAGGGCTCTGAGGAAGAGCCTGTTTCACGCCTCTTTCCAAACTTCTGGTGGTTCGCCGACAATCTTTGGCATTCCTTGGCTTGTAGACACATCACCCAATCTCTGCCTTCGTCTTCTACGGCAATCTCTCTGTATGTGTCCGTGTCAAAATTTCCCTGTTTTATCAGGACACCAGTCATTGTTTTTAAGCTTCTTTATTTATTTTCAGGGGGGAGGGGCAGAGAGAGAGAATCCCAAGCAGGCTGTGTACTGTTGGCATGAAGACTGCTGTAGGGCTTGAACTCACAAACTGAGATCATGACCTGAGCTGAAATTAAGAGTTGGAAGCTTAATGGACTGAGCCACCCAGATGCCCCAGGACCAGTCATTTGGATTAGGGTCCATCCTACTCCAGTATGACCTTATCTTTTTCTTCTTCTTTTCTTAATGTTTATTTATTTATGAGAGAGAGAAAGAGAGAGAGAGAGAATTCCAAGCAGACTCCACTCTGTCAGTGCAGAGCTGGACATGGGGCTCGATCCCAAGAACCCGGAGATCATGACTTGAGCTGAAACAGTGTCAGGATGCTTAACTGACTGAGCCACCCAGGCGCCCCGCCCTGACCTCATCTTTTCTTTCTTTCTTTCTTTCTTTCTTTCTTTCTTTCTCTCGTTCTTTCTCTTCCTTCCTCCCTCCCTTTAGTCCTTTATTTCTCTTCCTTTCTTTTCTTTCTTTCTTTCTTTCTTTTCTTTCTTTCTTCTTTCTCTTCCTCCCTTCCTTCCTTCCTTCCTTCCCTTGTCTTTCTTTCTTTCTTTGCTTCTTTCTTTCTTTCTTTTTTGAAAGGGAGAGAGAGAGAGAGAGAGAGCGTGCACACACAGAGCAGGGGAGGGGCAGAGGGAGAGGGAGAGGGAGAATAGTATGCAGGCTCCACACCCAGTGGCTCGATCTCACGATGGTGTGATCAGGACCTAAGCTGAAATCAAGAGTCAGACGCTTAACCAACTGAGCTACCGAGGCACCCTGACTTCATCTCAACTAATAACATCTACAAAAACCCTGTTTCCAAATAAGGCCACATTCTGAAGTCTTGGGGGTGGGGATATAATTCAATCCATAACAGATGATGTCACAATATCGTGCATGGTCCAAGATTCATTCAAAGTTTGAAACAGACCAGTGGATTTTAAAACAACTGAATATAAAAAAATTCCATAAATGTGGTTTCAGATTCTTTAAGAATCCATCATTGTTGAGTTTTGGTGTAGTAACAAAGAAGAATATCTATAGTTATCTGAAAGGGCTTTGAAGACCACGTATTGTGTGAGGCCAGATTTTCTTCATGCATTTCAGCAAAAACTACACATTGTAACGGACTGAATGCAGAAACATATATGGAAATTCAGCTGTCTTCTATTAAGCGGGACAGTAAAGAAATTTACAGAAGAATACAATGCTTTCTTCACACTAATGTTTTATTTTGAAAAAAATGTACTTGTTTAAGAAACTTATTTTTGGTAACGTATGATGGGTTTATTATTATTTTAAATGAATGAATAAATGTTTTAATTTCTCTCCGTTTTATTTTCTGATAATATGGTTAAGACCTATAGCAAGATTTCTCAACCTTGGTACTATTGACATTTTAGGCTGAAAATTCTTCATCACGGGGGCTGACCTGTGCAGTGCGGGATTCTAGCAGCGTCTCTGGCCTTCACCCACACGGGATACCCGTATCACTCCTCCCCCATCCCACAAGTTGTGACAGTCAAAACTGGCTCCAGACATAGCCAAGTGGCCCTCAGTGGAGAACCTCTGATCTGTCCGTATAAACGGCATAAACGAAAGCTCTTTGGAGACCTCAATAATTTTTTTTTTTATTTATTTTTGGGACAGAGAGAGACAGAGCATGAACGGGGGAGGGGCAGAGAGAGAGGGAGACACAGAATCGGAAACAGGCTCCAGGCTCCGAGCCATCAGCCCAGAGCCCGACGCGGGGCTCGAACTCACGGACCGCGAGATCGTGACCTGGCTGAAGTCGGACGCTTAACCGACTGCGCCACCCAGGCGCCCTAGACCTCAATAATTTTTAAGAGTGGAAAAGGGTCCTGACACTGAAAAAGTTGAGCACCACTGATGTAGGGAATGCCCTGGTGAACAAATCATTTATACAGCACCTGCCCTCATGGAACTTACAGTCTCGCGGAGGAGACAAACATGAACCAAATAGCAGAGTAAAACGGCAGCTTTGGCAAGTATTTTGAAGGTCATGTATATGACGCCAGGAGGCTCCCTCTTCCTCTCTGCCCAACTGTGTCCACTGCCTCCCCACCTGCCTTCTGTACTTGGATCTGTCTGCTCAACCCAAGACCTCCCCTACCCCTGTGGCGGCTGGTGTAGGTGAAGGTCACTTGGTGTTCACTCGGCATGAATCACAGATCTGGAGAGAGAAGACATAAACCTTTTAAATTAATTCCCTCACTTTACATCTGAGAAACTGAGGCACAGAGAGGGAGAGTGAGGCATAGAAAGCTCGGGTCACACAGACTTCACAAATGCCCTCCTTCCTGTGGTTGTCCTAAAGTCTGGAACAGTAGAGAGTGGGGGTGGGGGGGAGCCTAGCCTTGAACTGAACATTGAGTGAGTTCGAGCTGGGTGGTCCTCACGTGTCAGTGCCGCGATTTGAGGATAGTCGTTCTTCATTTACTCAATAAATGCTTATTTGAACACGTGCTGTGTATCAGATGAATAATGATGAACAAGAGGGACAAAGTCCCTGCCTTCATGGAGTTCGGATTTGTGGTGTGTGTGTGTGTGTGTGTGTGTGTGCATACACACAAGCATGTGTTTTGAGAGGGGTAGATAATTGACACAGATATAAGTAATCAAGTTCATTCCTAGCAGGATAAAGTGCTGTGAGGTATGCAGATAGGGTATTAGGGCGTCGACAGAGGCTTGCATGTCTGGAAGGCCCCTCTGAGGAGACGCTGAGAAGAATTGGAACTAGAAGGCTGAGGAGGCGGGCACACAGAATGCCAAAGAAAGGCATTCTCCAGGCAGACAGAAAGGCACGTGCCAAGGCCCTGGGGCAGAAAAGAAGTTGAAGTGCCCAAGAAACAGAAAAAAATGTCAGTGAGGGCACCCCAAATTAGCATAAGGTGAGATCAGAGATGCTGGTGAGGGCAAATAACTTAAAAACTTGGGGTCCAAGTGTTTGTAACATGGGAAGCCATTGGAGGGTTTAAGCATCGTTTGATTTGTATTTAAAAAATATGTTTAGGGATGCCTGGGTGGCTCAGTCAGCTTAGCATCCGACTCTTGATTTCAGTTCAAGTCATGATCCCAGGGTCATGGGATCAAACTCTGCATTGGCTCCATGCTGAGCATGGAACCTGCTTAAGATTCTCTCTCTCCCTCTCTCTTTCTTTCTCCCTCCCTCCCTCCCTCCCTCTGCCCCTCTCCCTGCTTGTGCACTTTCTCTCCCTCTCAAAAAAGAAAAAAAAAATGTATGTACGCAACACTCTGTCTGCTGGGTGGAACTGGATTGTGGGAAGGGCCGGGGGAAACTGAGGCTGGCTGGGAAAGGGGCAGAGAGTCCAGGTGAGAGGATGCAGTGGTGACTAGAGCAGAGGACATGGCAGGGGAAGGGGGAGGTAGACAGTGTCACTTACATATTGGGGGTCATGTCAAGAGAGCTGTGAGGCGCCTGGGTGGCTCAGTCTGTTAAGCGTCTCACTTCGGTTCAGGTCATGATCTCACGGTTTGTGGGTTCGAACCCCACATCGGGCTCTGTGCTGACAGCTCAGAGCCTGGAGCCTGCTTCGGATTCTGTGTCTCCCTCTCTCTCTGTCCCTTCCCCTGCTCACACCTCTCTCTCTCTCTCTCCCCCAAAAGTAAATAAACATTAAAAAATTAAAAACAGGGGCGCCTGGATGGCGCAGTCGGTTAAGCGTCCGATTTCAGCCAGGTCACGATCTCGCGGTCCGTGAGTTCGAGCCCCGTGTCAGGCTCTGGGCTGATGGCTCGGAGCCTGGAGCCTGTTTCCGATTCTGTGTCTCCCTCTCTCTCTGCCCCTCCCCCGTTCATGCTCTGTCTCTCTCTGTCCCAAAAATAAATAAAAAACGTTGAAAAAAAATTTAAAAAAAAAAAATTAAAAACAAAAGAGAGCTGTGAATGGATTGCCTGTGGAGGATGAGGGAAAGAAAAGAATTAGAGGTAACTTCAAAGCCTTGACTTGAGCCGCCGGCCGGGCTGGAGCTGACACGGAACACCGAAGGGAGCAGATCTGGGGAGGAAAATCAAGAGTTCTTTGTTGAACGTCTGACGTGTGAGCCCAAGGGCAGCGGACAAGAAGACCACTGCGCGTTAAGTGTCTGAAACTCAGAGAGAAGGTCAAGGGGCCGAGACACTGGGGGTCATCAGTGTACAGATGGCATTGGAAGCTGAGGGTCTGGGGGAGCCCAGCCGAGGTGAGAACCTCCAAGGGGCAGACGGCGTGGGCATGAGCGCTGAGAGGTCGGGGTCCGGGGGCTGCTGCAGCCAAGAGCCACAAGCCGGCTGGCTTACCCCAAAGACATTCGGGTCCCCCGGTCCTGGGAGTTAGAAGTCCAAACTCAAGGTGTTCACAAGTGAAGTTTGCAGGGAGACAGTGGTCCGAGGAATGCTGGGACTTCTCCTTTATTTTTATTCATTTATTAAAACAATTTTTTTTAAACATGTATTTATTTTTGAGAGACAGAGCGAGACAGAGCATGAGCAGGGGAGGGGCAGAAGGAAAGAGAGACCCAGAATCCGAAGCAGGCTCCAGGCTCCGAGCCATCAGCACAGAGCCCGACGCGGGGCTCGAACTCCCGGACTGCGAGACCATGACCTGAGCCGAAATTGGACGCTCAGACTGAGCCACCCAGGCGCCCCCCGGGACCTCTACTTTAAAGGACAACTGTTGTGCCTGAGGCACCTTACCGCTAAGAAACAGACATGACGTTGGCGTGCTCCTTTGCATTTGGGAGGCAGTGTCCCCCACCCTTGCTAATATTGCTCTGACTCATTCACTAGATGACCCAGGAGGCTGCCAGTGTCGAGAGGGCTCTGCAGTGGGTCCAGGCCGAGGAGCAAGCGGGGCCAGCTTATCCATTAGGCACAGTGCCCACGGCCCACAATACGTTTCGGGATTCACAAAAATGTTTTAATTTTACTTTCTTTCAAGGGCAAAAGAAAAACAACGAATATAATAATAATGAATGTTAGATTCTCTCCCTCTTCCTACCAGTGGGGTCATAAAATACCGTCCTTTATTTTTTTTTTTTTTGTTTTTAGTTTTATTTATTTTTTTTTAACGAAAGAAAGCGGCCGCGAAGGCACAAATGCCTGGCGCCTGTGTCAGCCATAACACGGCTCTAGGTAGCAGCTGGTCTGCCTCTTAAGCCATATGATCCAAACGTTTTGATGGTGGTAGAAATACCCATCGTAGACCAGGGTTCCACGCAGAGGCTCTGGTCAGCCCCATTTGGAGAGTCGGAGCGCAGACCCCTAGGGTTCTGGATCAAGGCCATACCTCTTTGGCCGCCAGCTAAGGCCAGCGCAGGCCCAAGAGGCACGAATAAATCACACGGACAGAGAACACGGTGGAACCCCACGTAATTACCTTTTTCGAACTGACACCTCTTCCTGCGTGTACGAGCGTGGCCTCGGGTGTCGTCATTTACAATCAAAAGAACGACTTGGCTGGGTTCGCAGGTGAGCTGAAGCGATATATGGTCTGGCCAAACACAGAGGGTGCCACCCCACTCGGCGGTGGCCCTAAAAGACGATGGTGGAGGGCGGTCCTCCTAGACGGGCTGAGAGATACACTCTGTGGTCCACACTGCAGAGAAGGGCCCCGAGACAGGGGAAAACCCAGCTTCCAGCTGCCGAAGGCGTGGCTCTGCTTTGTGGGGACACCGGAACCCAAACCTGGGGCTCACTTTCCTCCAGGCGCTCCCTGAATCCTTTACGCCAATCTCACCCGGTGAGTAACTGTGTTGTCCCCATTTTACAGGTAAAGAAACTGAGGTACAGAGGAGTTTGGTAACTTGCCTAAGGGCTTACAGCCAATAGCAGGTGTGGTGGGATCGGGATTCAGGTGGTCCGACTTTAGACTGATTCTCAGAGTAAACAGTGCCACACTGGAAGTCAGGACGTCTGGGGTCAAATCCCAGCAATGACGTGTCGGCCTGTGGCCGTTTGGACACGTCTCATCTGTGCTCTCGGACTGTTTCCTCTTCTGAAATGTGTGTGGTGCTTGGCCTCTATTTTTGACCGCACCTCGTCTTGCCGTAAGTTACTTGATTCTTCTGGGCCTTCCAGGGGTTCGGGGCAGCCTAGGTGCAGGGGGATGCAAATGTGAATAAGGCATAGTTCCCCAGGAATACCCTGGCCCCCTCTGTAAGCTCTGTCCATAAAGACTGCATTCTTCACCTACCTGAGCAATTATGGGTTTGGAGGTTTTTAAATAATGATTTCAGCATGTGCTTTGTATAAACAAAGGTTGGGGCAGGGGAGAGGAGGGGAATGTGGGCCTGGCTCGTTTGTGCAGCTAAAAATAGAAACGTGAAAGTCCTATAATGATGAGGCAGAAACTTAAAACAAATTTCTTGGAAAATTCCCTCCCCATGCCACACTGCCCAGGTATTTCCCCCCTTTCTGCCTCGTGCAGAGGAAGCAAGGGAAATTGGGGTGAGGGGCGGGTATCACAACACACACTTCCTTCCTGGCACTGAGGAGGAGGGGCCGAGGAGACTGAACTGGGAACAAAACGTCTGTTGAGGGGCCTGATTCAGGCTGACATGGGCCTTTGAGCTCCCTGAGTGGCATTTATGGCCACAGATATGGAAAAGAAAATAAATCTCCCAGGCCCGGCATCTTGCTTTAATTAATAACATAATCAAGTTTCTGGCCTCGTGGAATGGAAGCATTTCAACACTCAAGGCTCCTCTGGCAGTAGGCAAGAAGTGGGCCTCCTGACCAGGCAGCCCCCAAGGCAATGCGCCGGCCAGGCAGGGCAGGGGGATTGGGGAGGGTCTGCCCCCCAGCCAGCAGAACGCTGGCTTCCAGGTATGAGGAGGGGGGGGCTCAGAAGCAGGGCATCAGGGAGGAAGAGCCACACTGATTGTCGTAATCCTTGGTGTTTATTGTGCAGTTAATACGTCCTGGTCCTTTACCTTTCTTTTCCCATTCGGTCCCTACAGAACAATCGGACAGGCTATGCTCCCCATTTCCCAGATCAGGAAACCGAAACCCGGAGAAATCAGGGTGATTTGCTCAGAATCACAGCTGGAAGGCGGTCCAGCTGGGACCCGAGTGACCCAAACCCAGGGCTGCTGAGTCGAGCAAGCCAGAGAGGAGGGCCACATGATGCTCACTGTGGGACCCGGGCGCCGTGCCTTCTGTCTCTCCCCAGGGTCGCGGGTGGGAGGTGGGGGTGATGTCTCTTTTAAGCAGGATGACCCCCCCGTCTCTGTGTGAGCCACTGTAGTATCTCTAAGGGCGAAGGAAGGTATTGAGAAATAACGGTTCGATTTTAAAAGTGGATCTAGAGGGAGAGAAGTGGTAGGTGCTGGAAAAGGTAGGGAGTATCAGGAGCCTTGGGATCTGGATCAGACACCAGCACTCCCTCCACCCGGTGCACACTCTCCAGGCTTCCATGAGCCAGGAACACAGAGGAGAGTGGCCTCTGCCTGGCTGGGAACCTCGTGATCCTCTGGGTGCTGAGTCAGGCCAGGTCCCGATTCCTGCTGTTCCCTCCCCGACATGCGGGGCTGCTTTAGACAGCCTCCCTGAATGACAGGCTTGGCTCTTTGGAGCCTCCCATAAACACAGGAAGTTGTCACATCATGATCTGACCCCACTCTACCTTTGTGTCCACTCCCATACTCCATGTTCATCAATGTCCCGGTTGCTTGGTGGCCTGGGATGGCACAGGTCCCACCAGCTGGCAGGGCTACTCCCCCATCACTGATGCTAAAGTTCTCTCTGCTTCTCACTGGTTGACTCAAAAGCCACCTCCTCCAGGAAGCCTTCCCTGAGCATCTCAGCCAATAGTTTTCCCATCCTGGAGCACCCACGACACTTTATCTCCCCTCTCTCATTGCTGGGATACTTTTTATCTTGTAGATGAGTCACTCATTCATTCAAAAACACTTACGGATACTTGCTTTATTTCTGGAATGTTCTTCTGCCCATGTCCTGCCTCTGCTCTAGGTTCCTCAAAGGCAGAAGCTGGTTGCAATTACACTAATAATCATAATAGTATTTTCCAGTTGCTGAATGCTTACTCGGTGACTAGGCACATCACATTTTGGGTGTTGTTTCATTTAATCCTCACAAAACCCTGTGAGGCTGGTGTTAGTACCGTCCGTATTTTATAGATGAAGGAACTGAGGCAAACAGAGATTAAGCTAATTGTCTAAAGTCATCATGTAGTAAAGCAGTAAAGCCAGAAGTTGAATCCAAGCAGTTTAATAGCAGAGTCCAAGCTCATAACTACTAGCTTAAATAACATGTGTGGAAGTCCCTGGCACGGGGCCAGATTCTCAAATGTTACTTGAATGTGAACGCTCCACAGGGCCCAATCCGGGACTTTGACTTATTTATTTCCAAAGTTTGTGGGCTGAATCAAATAAAAAAAAAAAATGGCTGGTGGAATGAACTCACAGTAGGTTTGGGGAGGTTTTCCAGTGACCTACTACCGTGTAACAAACCACCTTGAACCCTAGCGGCTTCAACTGTTATCATCTCTCACGGTTCTGTGGATTTGATGGGGGCTCAGCTGAGTGGTTCTGGCTCGAGGTCTCTCCTGGGGGTCGCAGTCAGATGGCAACAATGCCGGAGTCCTCTAAAGGCTCACCCTGGCTGGGCAGCCAGGGTGGCTTCTTCCCTCATGAGGCTGGCACCTTGGCTGGAGGGCCACAACAGCCGGATGGTCTCTCTTGCCACGTGACCACGTGACCACGTGACCAGAACTCTCCACACGACCAGTTCTCACGGCATGGCGGACTCCAGGTAGTGCGACTTCTCACGTGGTGTCTGCTTTCATCCGGGACGGTCATTCCAAGAGGCCCAGGCTGAAGCTCTGGAAGTCACATGACCTCATTTTGGTGCATCGAGTGCTGGGAGGCCTGGTTCACTGGTTCAGGGAGAGGACGTTAGATGGAGTGCTACTGGGGTGGGACTGGATCACGAAGGTCCCGAAGGCTCCAGTCACTCTGGCGTGGCTGTGCATCAGGCTCTGCTCAGGAGCCTAGGGTCACGTGTCAATATGTAGGTAATCTGAATGAGGAGAGCTGACCTATCTGTGATCCGGAATGCCTCAGGCTTCCTTAAACTCGTCCAAAGAGCCGAAGCGTGTCGACACGTGGGCCCTGGACATTTTGACGCCTGGTCCTTCCGGAGCTACATCCCCCAAATTTTACTCAAGTCAAATGGACAGGTCTTTACTGAGCATCTACTATGTGACCTGCCCTGTGTGATAAGAATCACTAATACTTTTGAGTGTTTGTTCCTGACCTTCTTGTAAGTGCTTACATGTCACTGTTGGATCTAATTCTCAGAATGATCCTATGTGGTAGGCTCTTCCATTATCTCCATTTTACGGACGAGAAACATGAGTCACGGAGAGTTTAAGCAACGTGCCTAAGTTCCTGTAACTAGCAGGTAAAATCGGGACTTGAACCCAGGCCTGACTCCAGAGCCATTGCTCTTAAGCCCCATGCCATCCACGCCCTGCCCTGCTCTGTGAGGAAGATCTGAGTCCAAAAGAGAAAAGAAGGCTTGAAATACTTTGTAAAATTTTGCTAAACCTTCGTTTAGGAAGCAATTCGGGTATATGATGCCACTTAGCGGAAGAGGGTCTGCCTCTCTGAAATAATGGTAGGACGTGAATTCCAGTCCGCAAGAATTTCTCAGGAGAAATGATCCGTCAGAACCAGGAGACGTGTTTGAAGTGACGTGTCCTAACTGAAAAGCTTTTATCTGGTCGGACAAAAGTGGGTCACCGGTTGGATCGGTTAGTCTTTGCCGCGTATCGCATAACAAGCCACACTGAAAGGTAGTGGCTTAAAACAGACGTGCGTTTGCTCAGGAGTCTATGGCTTAGCTGTCTGAACTGAGATTAGCCGGGCTGTTCTTCTGCTGGTCTCGGCTGAGCTCGCTCATGTGTTCATAGTCAGCTGATAGGCGACAGTCTCACTGGTCTGGGGTGGGGTGACAGAGGTGACGGACTACGTTCATCATCCCGCAGGCAATATAGGGCTTGTTCACAGAGGTTTGGTCACGGGGGTCCCAAGAGTAGCAAGAGAAGGCAATCCCTGTTGCCTTTACTTGGGCCACCCTTGTCCGTGTTCCATTGACCAAAGAAAGTCACATGGTGAAGCCCAAACTCAGAAAGTAGACAAGATGGAAGAAGTTGTAAAGTCATATTGAGAAGGGGTATGAGTATAGAGATGAGGGAAATCGGTGGCTCCTTGGGTACCTATCATCGGTTTTCCTAAAGTCAAAAGACGCCCTACAGGGACGCAGAATAATGGCCGCCCTCCAAAGAGGTCCACACTCTAGTCCCATAATCTATGAATATGAGGTTTACCTTACGTGGCCAAAGGGAACTTACAGATCAATTAAAGAGCATCGCTAACTTAAATAGCAAATAATTAACTACGTGATCATTGAGAATTAAAATTATTTTGCTAAAATTAATTAAATTACCAATTTAAATATCTTTAGATGGACAGACTATTCTGGGTTGTCCGGGTGGACGTGACGTAACAACGAAGTTTGTTCTAAGTGACCCATGGAGGCAGGAGAGTCATCTTAGAGAAGGAGATGTGAATACAGAGGCAGAGGCAGAGCGATGGGATTGCTGGCTTTGAAGATGGAAAGAGACCATGAAGCAAGTGATGCCAGCAGCCTCTAGAAGCTGGAAAAGGCAAAGAACGGGTCTCCCCTGCAGCCTCCGGCAGGAGCCCGGTCCTGCCAACACCTGGATTTTTTAGTTCGGTGAGACTTCTGAGCTTCGGGACTATCACATAATAAATCTGTGTCACTTAGGGCCACAAATGTGCAGTAATTTGTCCCAGCCTCAATAGGATGCAAACGCAACACCTAATTCCCAAGATCAGTGTCTGTTTGGGGATTAGTCAATGGCAGATCTCATCCCTTTTAGCAGAACAAAGACAGGTCTTTTAAACACCCACTTCTTAAAGTCCTCAGATCCTAGACCAGAAACACGCCCTAGGAATGTTTTCTTCTTAAAACCCATTCAAGGCGACGTTGGAAGAAGTGTTTTGACAACTCTGCGGATGAAACCGGAGTTAGGATGAGCAGAGTCAGTATTTTGAGAAAGGTAACGTATTATGTTTACGGGCTGCTTTCCTTAGAGATTTTGACCTTTTAGGACTATTTTACTATTTATATGATAATTATAATAACCGTTTTTCCGGGAGAATAATGGAGTCTAGAAGGCTTAGACCATTTTGACGTTTCCATCCCTCACCTGCTGGCTACACATCTTAATTGCCGGCAAAGTCCCTGAGAGGAAATAAGGAGCTTCTCTCTCAATAATGCTGAATCAATAGTGACAGCCATGTCACCCACAATAAACAGAGAACAAAGTGAGATGGCCCATCCTCCCGAATGAAAGTGCTTGGCAGTATCCCTCTCACCGGTGGGAATGCACTGGTAATTCATCACAGTGAAAATCACAAGTCAGACGCAGAGGCGGCCTCTCCAGTGGGCACGAGTACCAGGCCGTCCCCGTCGGTGTGACTTCTTACAATGCACCCCATTTTCTGGCTGAGACCTCACAGCAGGTCAGAAAGGGAAAGATGCTTTTGTATCTTTTGCAAGATGCTTCTGTTTCAGCTGCGAGTCAACAAGGTGGCGGAAAGGTGTAGCTCTATCGGGCTCTCTGAACCGGAAGGAATTTCGAAGCGATTGACTGAAGCCCAGAGAGAAACGACTTATCCCAGATCAGCCAGCAAGCTGGGAGCAGGACAGGAATCAGAACTCGTATTTCTTGGGCCAGTCTCCTGGACTACCCCTTAAGAAAAAAAGTGGAGAGGGGGAGGGGGAAGAAAAAGTTAGATGTGGGGGAGAAAGAAGAGGCTGAGGGAGAAAAAGGAAGAGGCAAAGGGGGAAACGCACAATGCAGGTCAAAGCAGCAAGAATTCTCCAGAATGGTAGATCCCGGATGCCACCTGAGGATTAGCTATAACGGTGTCATCTGGTAAGATAAAAAGAATAATAATAAAATATTTCCTTCTGCTCTCCTCTCTCCCCTCCCCTCCCCTCCCCTCCTCTCTCCTCTCCCCTTTCCTTTCCTCTCCTCTCTCCTTTCTCCTCCTCTCTCTTTCTCTCTCCCTCTCCCCAGCTCGTGCTCTCTCTAAAATAAAAATTAAGTGAATTAAAAAAAAAATAATAAAATAAAATGTTTCCTAAAATAAAATGTTTTGTCTTCCTTGTCCAGATGCTCTTGTCCGTTTTGTCTTCCTTGTCCAGATGCTCTTGAGTGGGAAGCAGCCGGGCACACTCTGCCTCTGCCCTGGTCCGCTGGGCCTTGTCCGCTGGGCCCTGCCTGCCACACCAGGCCAGGGTTCCCGACTCACAAGATGGCACCTTCTGTCGGACTGCTCAGCAGCCTTGGGTCAGCAGGGCCAGGCCAGGCAGGCCAGCTCCATTTCTGGCCCATCAGCGACTCATTTTCAGAAGTCATCCCTCGGGGAGCTTGTTAAAAGGCTGTTGGCATCCCCAGGAGTGGGGCTCAATTTGCCTTTATGAATGAACTGCTCCAGAAAAATCAATGAACATATCATTCAGGTCAAGTAAACAAATGCGTTTTTTCTTTGGGGCCCAGTGCAGGGGCGGCTGAGGCCCCCCATGGGCAGGGGAGGGGGTTCCGAGAAGCTGCTCTGTCTGGGCCGAACCCCAGCTTCAGGTCAGCACTCTGTGCGTGGCCTTGGCTCCCACAGAGCTCCCGTCCACCCCACCCCCACTTCCTGGTTCCCAACTCACTCTCAGGGGTCCATTCCCAAAGACACAGGGGTAGAAGAAGCTTCTTGGTACTTTATGACTGGGAAAGATCCTACAGAAAACCCTTTCTCGCCTTTTAAACTCCCATTTTTCCTCTTCCTCCCTCATTGATGCAGTGGACATTTATTAAGCACCTACTCTGTGCCAGTCGTGTATATGCTAGAGGCTGGGACTTGACACACAAGACACGGGCCCTGTCTTCAAGGGTCTCACATTCTGTGCAGTGGCTCCTTCTGCCATGGAATCACCAGACAAGCTTTCGAAACACACAAATCCTCGAACCATCCAGTGGATGGAGGACATCCATTCACGGCTGCCTAACTTCTAGGTCACGTTTCATATCAGGTTGTGCTATCCTTGTAGAATTTGTCTTTTTCAAAAGTACAGATCTTTTGCTTCTAAACATGTAAGCAGTAGACTATAGGGGCACCTGGGGGGCTCAGTCAGTTGAGCATCGGACTCTTGATTCCAGCTCAGGTCATGATCCCAGGGTCAGGGGATCGAGCCCAGCGTAGGGCTCTGAGCTGGCAGTGAGGAGCCTGCTTGGGATTCTCGCTCTCCCCTCTCCCTCTGCCCCATCCCCTGCCTGAGTGCGTGCACCCACAGTTTCTCTCTCAGCATAAATAACTGAACATAAAAAAAAATTTTTTTTTAAGGTACACTTCATGGAAATTTCTTTTTACTGGTACTAGACTCAAAATGTGTTTCTAGATTCATGAAGTTCCCATGACACCGAATGTTCTTCTTGCACTGGCATCTGACAGAGGATTTAGAACAAAATATTGAGCTCATTTTAGGAAAGTGAACCAGCAGTTTCTCTGGGGAGAGGTTTCCACTTTTCAGAAGACGATGTCCCCCCTCCAAACGAAGGGGTCCTCACTAGCGTCTGAGGTGCTCGCTTCCTTACACAGACTTTGGTGATGGAGCTCTTTCTGCCATGTTATCATCAGAAAAAGGTTGCTCACTGTCAACCATACTCGAGGCACCCAGCGAGCGAACATTCAAAAAGGGAAAAGTATTTTTCCAGATCACGGAGGCCTTCTGAGCACACATTTACTACTCCAGAGATGAATTACTGACAACATGAATCCGTTATAAAACAAAGTCCTTCTGCGATATAAAGTTTTAAAGCTAAAGAAATGTTTTCGTCTTTTTCGTTCCCTCGGTGCAAATCAAAATTAAATTAAAAAATAATCAATTCTGGACAACCCGACTTTTTTTTTTTTTTTTTTGACAAACTCCCGAGGATTTATTAACCTCAAGATGGAGAGACACAATAAGGGAGTCAGAGAGAAAATCCCGACGGTCTTAGAGTCCCTGGTTCCAGCTGTTCTGAGAGCTGGTCAGATTTCTGCTGAGTTTCACAAAACACCCATGGATACGAATTGTAAAAATTGCCCTGTTTGGCTAAACACGTTGAAGTTGGATTCCTGTGGCTACCTGCAACCCAAAGAGCCCTGACTAACAGAGACCCGGAAGGATTCTGACACATTCTCTCGGCGTAAGCTGGGCTGCTTTGGGCGGCAAGGAACTGAACGAAAGCTCAATAAGGTTTCACGCTAGGAGGACACTCCTTCCTCACCTCAAGTGACAAGAAGTCTGGGGGGGGGGGGATCGTACAAGGCACAATGACATCATCTGGGACCCACGTGCTTTCCATTTCCTCTCTGTCCGTTTCAAGGGTCACCTTTTGTCCCGAGGCCCGTCCTCTTGCACAAGATGGCCGCCGCAGCCACAGCCCTTACGCACCCACACCCGCCACGAGTGGGAGGGAGGCTTTCTCCGCACCTATCATTTGGCTTTCCCTGAAATGCCCTGTTGGGTCCCACTGGCCAGAATTGGGTCACATGACCATGGATAGGCCAGAAAAGTGAGCCACTGGGAGAAGCGGGTTACCTGTCGAGGGAAGCAGGAAGGGTGGCCCCGGAGAGACTTCCTTTGGCGTCGGCCATGCTCTCCCTCTCTCTCACCTGTTAATCACCACTGCAAGGTAAGAGGAAGATACACACCGGACAAATAATAGTCCTCGTGAGTCATACCTTCATTCAAGGAAAATATGCCGCACAAGAACATGGCTACCTCCACATGCCTAGTGTCTGTGTTTTTGGAACTACACATGAGTGCCTCCGGGGTGAAGCGGGATACCGTCTGCGAACTGTTAACTGAGAGGTTTCTGTTTCTGGTGTTTCTTTCCACCCCTTGACCCTTCCCTGCAGTTGGCTGGACTTTTCTGTTCGTTGCCTCAGGGCAGGGGTGACACAGCAGAAATGCAGAGAGAAAAAGAATGGATCCTTAGCTTTGAATTTCAAAAACTTAGGCTAGAAATGACTCCCAGGGCTGGGAAAAAATTCGAGGTTGGTGGTGAAGGGGGCAAGGGGCAGGCCCTGGAGGGACCATGCGGATGTGAGAGGATTCAGGTCCAGCCTCCACTCCCAGGAGGACTGTCCTCAGCAGGCACCCGGGAGCTGAGCGGAGCTGAGCTCACACCTGCTGGTGGCCCAGTGTCCGGGAGCCCGCGGTGGCTGGAGTGGTGGCCTAGATCTTCCCATGGATGACAGCAGGAGCCTTGCCCACTGACCAGCCGGCTGGCAGGGCGCCCAGCTGTGTCCTTGGGGACTGCCCCTTTTGACATTTGCGGGACATTCAAGCCCCCAGACATAGGGCTTGGTGGGGGCACAGTGGGGTGAAAGGCAAGCCCCATGCCCTGTCCTTGTCCCCAGACTTGACCGGCACTGATAGAACGAGCTTGTGATCAGCTCCCGAACTGGGAGTTTGTTCATTGCTGCTGTGATGACACAGGGGGAGAGTGTTGGTGTTAGTACAGCCGTAGGGCTCCCGTAGGGTGTCACAGTGGCATGGTTCAGCTTAGCACAGACCCAGAGAAGGGTGAGCCTGCTCCCCACCCTTACCAGTTTCCTCACTCACCCTGCCCTGGACCCCGTGACAGGATCCCTGGTGCTGCCTATCAGCCCCCTCTTTGAGGAACACTCTTCTTTTTTTTTTTTTTTTTTAACGTTTATTTATTTTTGAGACAGAGAGAGAGCATGAACGGGAGAGGGCCAGAGAGAGGGAGACCCAGAATCTGAAACAGGCTCCAGGCTTCAGGCTCTGAGCCGTCAGCACAGAGCCCGACGCGGGGCTCGAACTCACGGACCGCGAGATCATGACCTGAGCCGAAGCCGGCCGCTTAACCGACGGAGCCACCCAGGCGCCCCGAGGAACGCTCTTCTGATGGCTTAAGCTTCATGCATCTGTCGGGTTGGTTTTATTTTGAGGAGCTCAGCGTTCTTTTCCTCTGTTACAGCGTTGGAACCCATCTCAGCTCGGCGCGAGGGAAACTGAGACTCCCTGGGCGTCCGAATCGAGTCCTTGCGGTGTGTCAGATCCGTACTAACATCCTTTACCTACGTTACTTGAACGTAGGTGACTTTGCTTAACTCTTAAAAGAGTCTTACGAGTCAGGGCGGCGCCGAATTCCATCCTATGGATGGGGCAGCCGAGACTCAGAGACGTTCAGCGACTTTCCCCGGGCCACAGAGCTGAGGGAGCTGGGATTTCCTACCCAGGCCCTCGGACCCCTGGGGGTTTTGCCATTCTCCCAGGAACATGACTTGTCCAAGGTCACACTGTCTCTTAGGAGCGTGAGTGGAGGAGGAGGAGGAGCGGAGACGTGACTCCCAACCCTCACTCGGTGCTCACAGCATTCCCTGTGGCTCCTGCTGTCACTTGCAAAGAGCCAGTGGGAACCGAGCAGGGAGCAGAGAGGAGGAAACACGGCCGCGCCATATGTAAGCCGCACGCCGGCCCCTCTCCTGCGGACGTCAGCCTAAGTGGCAAGAGGCAGCACGCGCCCTTCCCGCCACCCCCCCTGCTCAGCTGACCCGGGGAAGGGCTCCCACCGCAAACACCCCACTGTTTACTTGCCCCCGTGGAGGGTGAGAGGCGTCAGGGGGCCTGGAGGGGGACACGGCCACACCAGCCATCACCTGGAATACATTACAGCAGCTGTGACTAATTACACTTTGATTTCCTCAAATTTCGATCTTCTTGGAAATTCCTTCAGAGCCCGATGGTATTCAAGGCTGTGGCAGAAAGTAAATACCAGCAGAGCCACAGGGGCCTCTGGACGGCCCATTCTCCATCTCTCTCTCTCTCTCTCTCTCTCTCTCTCTCTCTCTCTCTGTTTCTTTCCGAGGCCTCACAAGCAAATCCCCCTAGATGATCTCCAAACCACAGCCCCAGAAGCTTGAATTGGGGTTTCCACCTAGGTGAAAAAAATGTTCCTTCTGTTCTGACGGGTGGCAAGGATGTGGTGGTGGGGGGGGTGTGTCGCGTCCTCCACCCCACTGGGGGGCCTGTAAGCATCAAAACAGCCATCTGGGTGGCCTGTGTCCTTGGGTTCCCACCCGTGGCTCGCCCTGAGGTCGTCTGAGGCAGCCCAGTGTCCTTGGCCGGCCAGCCACGCAGGGAGACCCAGAGAGGGACGCAGCTGGGGCCAGCAGGCAGGCCTGTGGCAGCCGTGTGACCGGAAGTGACAGGAGGCACAGCTGGGTGACCGGAAGTGGCTGCTCCTGGGTGTGGGCACTTGGGCTTCGTGAGGTCTCCGTGCAGCACCCCCCCGTCTGTCCATGAGGGTTGGGTGAGGGCCGACGGCCGCCATTTATTGAGCAGCTATTACGTGCCAAGCCCCATGCTGAGTCACAGATGTCCGTTGTCTGGCGTCCCTGTGGAGAGTGTGAGGTGGTAATACCCAGTTTCGTGGAGGAGGGCAGAGGTCAGGAGGTCACCGGAAGTCAAAGAGGTTAAGGGACTGGCTCAAAGCCACGCAATAAGAGCAAAGCTTCTGACCCCGGTCTGTCGTGAAGCCAGTGCCTACATTTTTAACTGTCACATCGTGCGGTCTTTCCGTCTTGAAAATGCTTTGTGTCTTCTCCCAGAGTGGGGTTTGGGGTGGAATGGAAGAGACTGGCGTCCCATTTCTCTGGACATCCTGATTTTGGTCCATTCTTTGGAGACAGAGAGGGAGGGAGAATCTCAAGCAGGCTCCAGGCTGTCAGTGCAGAGCCTGGAGAGGGGCTTGAACTCACGAACCATGAGATCATGACCCCCCTCCCCCCGGGATGGCTCAGTCAATGGAACACCCGACTCTCGGTTTTGGCTCAGGGCATGACCCCAGGGTCAAGGGATCGAGCCCCACATCGGGCTCTGTGCCGAGCGTGGACCCTGCTTAAAATTCCCTCTCTCCCTCCCTCTGCCCCTCTCCCCTGCTCGTGTTCTCTCTCTCTCTCTCTCTCAAAATAAAAAAAAAAAAAAAAAAAAAAAGATTAGAGATTTTGAGGTTTTCCGTCTTAATTTAAAGGCATCAACAAATACTTGCTTTATATAGAAAAGTTGGAACCTACAAGTAAGTGAAAGATGAAAATAAACATCAGTAATCCCGCCAACCAGAAGCCACATTTGTCCTCATCCTGGCGTGTGCCCTTCTGGCTTGTGTGCGTGTGTGTGTCTTTCTGTTCATTTGAAAACTATTCGTGGAGTGTGTGCAGAGGAGATGCCAGTGCCACGAAAGAGGCAGGAGATGCGTGTGCGGGGTGAAGCCCGTGGACCCTGGTACGACACCGCCCTCGGTTGGACCCCAGCCCTGCCACTTGCTAAACGTGACCTCGGCGGGTTTCTTGACCTCACGTGCCTCACTTGCTTCGTCTGCAGGCTGGACACCAAGGCCGTGCCTGTCTCACGGGGTTGTCCAGGGCATTCGATGGGACGATGTACAGAAATGCTCAGGGCACCATGTCTGGTATGCCGTTGACGCTCAGTACACGTGAGCTGTTCCTGTTGGTGCCAGACTCCAAACGAAAATAGGTCTCTGACTGCGTGCGCCCTTGGTCTAGCAGGGGGGGAGAAAACGCTAACCAAATGATCACGCGAGCAAACGTGAAGTTGTCTCCGAAGCGCTTCGGCGGGGAGAGGGACCCGGAGCCATGAGAGCCTGCTTCCAAAAGCCTGATCTGGAAGGAAGGGGGAATCCTGAATCCTTCCTGCAGAAGTGACGCTTGATCCGAGGCCTGAAGGAGGTGGAGGAGTGAGTTGGGCCGGGTTAGAGGGGAAGAGCGTTGCGGGCAGAGGGAACAGCCTGTGCCGAGGCCTGTGGGTGAAGCAGCACGGCCAGGGTGGGTCTGAAGGAGGCCAGCATGGCTGGGCTGGAGCATTCGGGGAGCATGATAAGATGCTAGAGTGGAGCCGTTAGCAGGACCTGGACCCTGAGGCCTCATAGAAGGCCCTTGAGAAGTTGCATTTATTCTGAGAGCAGTGGGGAGCCATTGAAAGGTTGAAAGCACGGGTGTGTAAACGTGACCCGATTGATTCTTAAAGGATCCCTTAGGCTGCCTGAGAGAGAAGAGATTGGCAGGAGAGGTCAGAGTAGGGGGCGTGCCCAGGGTCACCCTTGGCTGCTGCTCCGGGCTTCGAAGTTTCCAGAGCCCTGCACTTGCTCTCCCTTGGTCTGTGTGGCTCCCAGTAAGGGGAGGAGTCTGCGGGCCAAGGGCCCTCGCCTCCCAGGGCCTCTACCCCCCCAGCTTGCCCTGCCAAGAGCCCGATTCCAAGGCTGTGGGGGCCTCTTCCTCAGGCCAGCCCTCTAAGGGAAGACCCACAGCTGGTGTGTGCAGTCCCGGACCTTAGGGTGGCAAAAGAGGCGGGGGGGGGGGCGCTGCAGAGTCTGCCCCCTGCCCTTACAGTGGGAGGCAGCAGGGCTGACCAGAGAAGGAGGAGGGGAGGGACCGCCGGCCTCCGTCTGTACTCTTGGCAAGGCCAGGCCTGGACGGGCCACCCACCACTGCCAGCATTCAGGGGAGAAGTAGTCAGACCTGAGGTGTTCGGGACGTGAAATCTCTGGGGGTTCATGACAGGGTTCGCGGCTGAGGGACGGGCTTCTGCCTGCACACCTAGCGGCGTCGAGGGACCCTATGGAGAGGACCTGGCTCGGGCGAAGGGAAGATTCTGAGTTGGATTTGCACGTGTCGAGATGAGGGTCTCCTGGGACATTTAAAAGATGTCGGGCAATTCCTTCTTTCTCTCTCTCCACACATGCAAACACGTGCGTGCACAGACACACACACACACACACACGAAACTAAAATTCATTCCAGCTATGACTGCTTTTCTGTTGGAAGGCTCTGAACCCAGGAAGCTTTGTCCCCACCCGAAGCCTTGTGTTGTTAATCCACCCTTAGTCATTGACACTTTAGTGAGAATTAGTGGCTCAGCGCCCTTCCGGTTCGATTCCTGTCGGAAAGCAGTTTCTATCTGGGGTAATCTAGGAACTTGGTGTCCTACAAGCCCCATGTCACTGGGGAGGCCCTCATGATGGCCAAGGACCAGCCTGGTTCATCTTGCCCTCCCCTCCTTCACGGGCACATGGGTAGAAAGCCTGGCTGTGGCTCTGGCTCCCAGGGCTGATGGTCAAACCCCACCTGAGCTCCCTAGATTCCCCCTCCAGGCTTCTGGCTCTGGCTCTCCTTCCTACTTCTCAGCCTAAGGGAGGATGGGCTCCACATCTGTCCGCAGCTCACTCCTGGCCCACTCATTGACCGGTAGGTACCTTTCCCCAAACTGTTCTAGGCTGCGAAAGGATCCGCCTCCCGTAGCCTACGGCCGCATGCAGCTCCGAGCTGGGGCCTGCGGCCTCTTTTGCCACCCCCAGGCTAGGATGGGGACAGCAGCACCCCGACACCTCACCGCGCCTGGCCCTACTTGTACATCTGGGTCCTCAGATGAGGCCATCCGGCAGGGCTGGCCCCAGCTGGCACCACGGCCCAGCGCTCGGGGCTGCCAGCTTCCTCTCCCCACTCCCTGATCAAACAACCACATGTGGGCAACGGCTAAGCTTCTCCAGCTTCCCAGGGGCAGGGAGCCGGCGGGGGAGCTGCAAGCCAGCTGGCCGCGATTATCCTGGAAGCTGAGCGTGGGCCGCCGGCCTTGGGGAGCGGGGCAGCTGGCTCACCTTGGCTTTACCCCTCTCTTCCCAGAGGGGCTTGGGCCCGGGACCAGGGGCGAGAACCACAGGGAAGGGAGAGAGGAGGGCGCTGCCCTTCCCCCCTCAGTAAACCCAAGGGCCAGAACCGCATTCTGGGTGGGCCCTGAGGTCTTCCTGGTGGGGGGCTCTGGGACTTTCCCAGTAGGAAGGGACCTTCAGAATCGGAACATGCTAGTCTCGGAGAGGTGGTGACTGGCCCGAGGTCACCCGGCAGCTGAGGTGGTCCCAAACTCAGGTTGTCTGAACCCTGACTCTCAGCCCGGGACTCCTCCTATCTCATTTTAAAGTCTCTAACGTATTCATCTGTCAAGAGGTTTGTATGGCATGCCTCCTATATGCTCTTACTAATGCTGGGGCTGTCCCACAGGGGAGGCCCTTGTTTCCAAGCGGCGTACGTCTGGGGAGACAGACAACAAACAAGGAGCAGAAAAACAGACAAGGGAAGCTCTAACACAGTGCCCGGTGCCCAGGAGCTGCTTGATAACGCGTGTCGAATGGTAGCTGTAAGCGTTGAAGGACCAGTGGAACGTTTGTGTGTTCCAAAACTCATGGGTGGGAATCCTAACCTCCCGCGTGGTGGTATTAGGAGGCAGGGAATTTGGGAGGTGATTCCATCTTGAGGGCGGAGCCCTCCCGAGTGGGACCGGTGCCCTTACAAAAAGGGACTCCAGAGAGCTGTCTCGCCCTGCCCACCATGTGAGGACACAACCAGTATTCTGCAGCCTGGAAGAGGGCCTTCACCAAGAACCTGACGCTGCTGGCACCCTGATCTCAGACTTCCAGCCTCCAGAACTGTGGGAAATAAATCTCTCTTGCGTGTAAGCCACCATGGTAATTGGTTACAGCAGCCCAAACTAATACAGGTGACCACATTCAGGTGGTCGAGGAAGTATTCTCAGCAGAGGTGACATCTGACAACAACAGGATGGAATCAGTCATGTGAAGATCTGGGGCGAAAGGGTTCCACAAACGGTCACAGCAAGTGCAAAGGCCCTGAGGTTGGAATGAGGTCACTGTGGCCGGAGCAGAGTGAATGGGAAGCAGGGGTGGGAAGATGAGTTCAGAGAGATCGATGGAGGCCAGATCAGGCAGGTCTTGGTAAGGAGATGGCAGGATGATCTCACCGGGGCTCCGTGGCTTCTTGGTTCCAGGCCGACCCCCCAAGTGGATGAGGCCCTTGGAGGAACCCCGTGCCTCCACAACCCAAGGCGCCTTCTTTCCTGTCTTGTCCTTTGGAGAAGAGGGTGCCAGGGTCTGTGAGTGTGGGGACTGGAGTCATGGTCTGACTGGTTATGTGACCCTGAGTCCGTCCCCGCTCATCTCTTGGCCTCAGTCTTATCAGAAGCGAGAGAATTGGGCTCTCAGTTCTGCAGATGGCACACAGGGGAGAGGGGAGAGGAGGGAAGACCAAACAAAACTCAAGGTGATTAAACAGGCGTCTGGCTGGGCTTGCCCCTGATTGCACCCAAAGCCCCCTGATTCCGTGACGGGGAAGTTTGGGCCTGTTTGCGATAGCACCATTGTCCTCAACCAGCCCAGTCCTTAGGGCTGGGAAGGGAAGGTCCTTGCAGTACAGGCTGGTGGACAGCAGAGGGCACCAACTGAATGGCCAGGGATCTCGGGAAGGAGGAAGTAGTTGGTCTGGGGTTGGTACATAATGGTTGGTGGCTACCAAAGATTTCACTTTCATAATAATCAGTGACAGCTGGTATGTATCCATGTGGATTCATTTAGCAAAGACCCACTATGCTGAGCCCTGTTCTCAGTCTCAGGGAAATAGAGAATGATGTCGGTTAGGAGCGGGAATTAGCTTGTATCTTGAATGTTAGTTTGCTTTGATTGGAGCAGTATGCCTGGCACACAGTGCTAAGAAAAATCGGAGACTGCATCTTGATTAAGGGGGATAGAATGCTACGATTGATTAGCAGTGCCTGTAAAGGTGAGGTTAGAGGGGGTCAGGATGAGTGTCAATGTCTCTTCTCTCGTGCAAACTCATTATCGGACAGCTGAGTAAATCAAGACTCAGAGATGCCGAGTTTATTTGTACCGGGTCATGCAGCTGACAAGTGGCGGAGTTAGGACCGTGTACGTTGTGTAATTAGCTAGCCGTTTCTGGGCCTGAAGAAATTGTATCTCCAGGCCTGCAGGGACTCTCTGGACATTGGTGCCATCACCGACGATCACCGTGGTTAACCAGAATGCTCCCTGATCGGGGAGGGCACCGGAAGTATTGCCCCCTGGGGTGGCGCTACAATATTGGCTGCATAGAGGGCCAAGCCGGTGACCAGCGGGGCAAGAGGAACCATTCCAGAAGCAACCGTAGGTCCAAACAGCAGCCAAGCAGAGCTCAGCCTTGACCCAGGCCACTGGACTGGGGCCCCCATGTTGGTTACACGGCACCCCATGCCTCCTGAGTTTCCACTGACTTCAGATGCATGGAGGGCACTGTACTGGGTCCGTGTACCGGGGGGTGTGGAGGAACCTGAGCCAGTTTTTACATAAGGCATTTATACTGCCTCTTGGTGGGGACAGTGTAACACAAACCCAAGGCGGAACGAGACAGAGCTAAGAGGCAGCAGCGGCACATGGCCAGGGCCGTCTGTTCCCACGAGGGTAGGCCTGGAGGGGGGGGGGGGGCTTGCAAAGGAAGCGCTTAAATGTTAAAATAAGTCACGCTCTTTGAGAAGCCATGTTTATTGCAACTTGGAAGATAAAACATAAAAAAACAAAGTCAGGAAAAGCCTGTAGTCAATCTCCTTATACAAAAATGATCACTATCAATATCTTAACCGTGTATTTACCCATAAATATATGCTGAATATATGCTCGTTTTTTTTTTTTTTATTTACCCATAAATATATGCTGAGTATATGCTCGATCTCTTTTTTAGAGATGCAAATTCTGCCCCTCATCAGAGACGCTGGGGGTGGGCCCCCACAGCCATTTGAATAGGCCTTCCAGGTGATTCTGATGTATCTGGCTCGAGTTTGAGAACCGCTGGCTTTGCGTGTTATGTACAACTTTCCATTGTCATTAAGCATTCTTTGCCAATTTGACGTTCCGTGCCGGGGCGCTCTCTTATTGTCCGAAGTTGATTAATTCTCTGAAGCGGTGCTGTGGTGACCATCCGGTGTGTGCCCATGTGCCCACCAGGGCTTGTGGAGGTTGGTGCCCTTGGAGCCGGGCCAGCGACAGGAGGCGGGGGGGGGGGGTCACTGCTGGCAAGACTGGGGCCCATCTCTGGTCTGCGGCTGTGAACGGACAGGAGTGACCAGAGCTCTCCTCCCCTCCACACCCTCCCTGGAGTGGCCCCAGCAGAGCAGGAAGCGAGCGGTGAACCCGTCAATATCAATTGGAAGGGACTTGGGCAAAAGGAGTGCAGATTTCCTGGGGCCAGTGGTCTGTGCCACAAAACAGAGAAGCCACACTGTCAGGCGCGGCCCGAGGAGAAAGAAGGAGCTAATAAGACGGCTTTGGTGCACGGCCCGGCCAGCCCCGGCTTTGCTTTGTTTTTGTTTTCTCGTGTGTTTGTGTGTTTTTCCGTTGCATATGGAGAAAAGTTGGAGCCCCTGTCTGTCTTAGAATGTCCGACTCTGCATGCTGAACAGCTACTGTTAATCCAGGCTTTGTCCTCTTTCGTGACACAAACTCCCAGCTTCAAAGTCGGGCCTCCGTAGGTCCTCCTTGGACCCCCACCATCATCGGCTCTCCCCCAGAATGCCCCGGCCCCGGTTCCTCAAGGCTTCACCGTCCGCTTTGTCTCTTTGGCTTATTAGCTCTTGGGTTGGGCGGGGGCGGATAGAAGATGCTGGAAACGAAGGGGTAGCTCCCAGCAATGGGATTAATCGAGATGATGCGTGAATGGACGAGGAGTGATCTGTGAGCTGATCACCCCAACTTCCAACAAGCTATCAGTGGCGGGGTGGGGGGGCCATGCTCCTGACAGCTGGGGGAAGTTAGTTCACCTGGAGCCCCAGAGCACTGCGGAGGGGCTGGGCCTTCGGTGGGCGCCTCAGAGAAGACCAAGGCCGAGGCGGGACCTGCCTGCGACTGGGAGGCACTGGTCTGGACCCTGCTCAGGTTGCGGCCCGGGCTGGCCCCCTGATCCTGCCATTTTACTGCTCAGTCAACTCACTGTGGTTCCCGAGACAATGAAAGTCCCAAAGTCCTAGCCCGGGGTGGAGGACACGTCTTCCCAAGGCCCAAGATCTCTCCAGCTCTGTCTCCCAGAAGAGCACCCAATAAATATTGGCGGAATGAACGAGCGAACGGATGAATGAACACCACGCTCTCTAGCCAGGCGGCTCACTCTTTACACTATGCTTGAAACGCGTGTTGTGTTTCTCTGCCACCCTTGCTCTCTACTTGCCCCAAATCTGCTAATGCCTCAGGGCCTGGTCCACAACGCACGCTCCTTAAAGGTTTGAAAATGAAAATGTGAATGCAGGAATGACTAAAGAGACAGAATTATGTTCCAGATGCCTTGTGGTCTATGTGTGCTGACTGCCTCTCAGGGCTCCCGTGACCTCGTTTCCACCTGTCTCCTACAGGTGTGTGTGTTGGGGGCGGGGCAGTTTCTTTGTACCCTCGACGGAGTCCGGGGCTCAGACCAGGGGAGCAGGAGAATGACCATCTTGCTACAGCCCTCTCCTGACGGGGCTGACTCAGTCCATCAGCTGGCAGATCCCTCCCCATTTAAACTGGGAAGAGAAGGCCCCTTTTTGGGCGAATAGGTATCGCCAAACTTTATTCACCCTGATTCCAGAAAAGATGGTCAGAAAAGACACGTGAACAGTAGAAACGTTAATTCAAGGCCAAGAGGACAGAAACGGTGAATGGAACTGAGGAAATGATTGTACCAGGAACTCTGGCTGAAACCCGATTTGTCCCTGAGCTTCCCGGCCATTTCACTGAGACCCCGAGAGAGGGAAGGGACTTGCCCCAAGTCCCAATAACAAGTACCATGCGCCATGCACCTTCTCGTTGGACCCTGATAGGAGCCCTGCCCCACAACTACCACTGTGTCTCCATTCCACAGATGGGGCAACTGAGGCACAAAGAGGCGAAGTAATTTTCCAAGGCCACATGCCTGTGTGTCAAACCCAAGCAGTCTGGCCACAAAGGCTGGGTCCTGAGCCACACTGCCCTATCCTGCGGTGTTCTAAATGAGAAGGAAGAAAGAAAGGGGAAAGGCCAAGGACCCATCATCCATCTCCGAATATTTTCGGAGCCTCTGATGGATTCAGCACATGAGCAGGGCCAGCGGCAGGCTCTCTCCGAGGTTCCAGCCAAGGTGTGGCGGCCTAACAGTGGCTCTCGGTATGTTTCTTCTCTCAGGCAACCCCATGGAGCCACCACAGCCTGGACTCAGAAGAACTGTGACGGTGGCATTTCAGGCGGTAAGCGGGAAGCACACTTCAGCTCCTCCTGCCTCCGGTGACTGCGGGCTTCTTGGCAGAGGCGGCCGTGTCCCAGCCTCGGAAGAGGGTTGGTGTTCCGAGAACTCTGTCCGGGAAGAAGCAAACCCATCTCTTGAAAAGCTGCAGCAATAAAGAGCCCCCCTCTCTGTCGAGAGGATAGAAGAAACCGTCCTCAGGAAGCCTGGAGTCTGCTCTTCTAGGATGCTTTAGCCTCTTTGAAGGAGGCCGTTGGGACCTCCGACCCCGGCCCGGCCACCCCTCACCATCTTCGTGGCTCCCCTGGTGGCAGCCGCTGCTTCCCAGTCCCAGGTTGTTCCGACCAGTCCCCTGGTCCGCCTCCTTTACCAAAAGGCTCATAGGGTCATTGGATCTGGGTCTCGGATGTGACTTTGGCTGTCCCCTGTGGGGCGTGTGGCAGAGGATACAGGCCACTCTTCAAGGCAGCAGAACCTGAATCCAATGCCAGCTCCTCTCTCTCTGGAACCTTGGACACCTATCTTCAAATTTGGGGAAATCTCAGTCTTTATGTCCTAACATTTATTGTTTGCCCCACGCTCCCCATTTTTTCCTCCTTGGACTCCAAGTACACATGCCTTAGGTGGTTTAATACTGTCCCAAAGGTCCCTGAAGCTCTTTTTACTTTTCCGCAATCTTTTTTTTTTGTCTCCCCGGTCCACATATTGAGTAATTTCTATTATTCCGGCGTCAAGGTCACTGATCCTTCCTCCAATCAGCTTTTAAGTCCACCTAGTGAATTCTTCATTTCATTGATGGTACTTTTCAGTTCGAGAACTTCTGTTTGGTCCTGTAAAAGTTAGTTTTAATCTCGCTGCTGAGTTAGGGTTATGTTTTCCCGTTTCTTTGCACATCTGATCATTTTTTTACTGCATACTACGGATGATTCTTTGTAGAGACTCTGCGTTCTTTTCTCTTCCTCCGAAGGTTGCTGGTTTGTGTTTGATTACGTGGTTCAGTAAGTAGCCTATCACCTTGAACTTGTGTGGGCTTGGTTTTACATTTTGCTAGGGTGGACGAGGGGAAGCCAAAGGGTTTTTCCAAGCCCCTGTACCGTGTGGCTCTTGTCCAGGGTTGTTTTAAGTTTTGGCAGAGTGGGTCTAGAGCGGCCCCACCCAAGAGCAAGGTTTCTCATCCTTGGCACTAATGACATTTTGGACTGGCAGTTCGCTGTGGTGAGGGCCGTCTTGTGCATCGTAGGAGATGTTAGCCAGCACCCCTGGCCTCCACCCAATAGATGGCCAATAGCAACTCCCATAGCCTTGACCGTCAAAAATGTCTCCAGATGTCGCCAAATGTCCTCAGGGCAGGGGTGGGGGGAAAGGCAATGTCACTCCTGGTTAAGAACCATTGCTCTAGCTCTTACTTCAAGGTATTTGCAAAGAACCTCCCATTAACAGAGTGCCTCAAATACATTTTGACATTCTCCTCAAATGAGGTTACACACTCGTCACCCGGGGCTGACTGGGCTGAGGGAAGAACTGTGTTCCACTTGTGTGCCTCACTGCTGAAGTCCGCTACGAATTCATACACATGAAGATAAATCTGGGAGCAATCTTGGGAAATTAATCGCAAATTACAGTACAATTTTTAGGACGTTGAATTCGTTATATGTAAATATTTTAAATAGGCCTCCATATTTGGTGCGGGTGCTTTCGTCCGCTTTTAAATATGATTAGCCTCCCACGACGGAAATGACCGGGGCCTCTCTTGTCTGTGAGGCTCAGTGTATATTCTCTCCCTAGTCTCCTTGCTCTGTTTTCCAGCATGTTCCGCTGATGGCTCTTGCTGTCTTTCTAAGGAGATGTCTCTACTCCTCCCATTTCCCTCTCGGTTCCTCTCCTCTTTCCCACAGGAAGAACCTAGGGCCCAGGGTCAGGTGGGGGTCCTGGTGAGAGAGGGCAGTGTGCTCCGGTGAGCCGGTGGGGGCTGGTGCAGCTGGAGGCTGCAGAGAGAACCTTCTTCAGGCCTGCTCTGGGCTGAGATGTCAGCAGGAAATTCGGAGGAAGGAAGAAATAGTTTGGCTGCTGTCTACACCTTGCCGGGGCTTAACCCCAAACCACACTGGTTTTCTCTAAACGGCTTCTTGGCAACTTAGAGACGAAATATGGGTAAAAAGAAATGGCAGCTCAAGATAAGTGAGAACGCCGTAGGACAACGCTAGGGTGCTGTACATGAATCCAGATCTTCCAGCCCCACAAGGACCTCCAAAGTGACCTCCCAACAGCCATTGTCATCCCTGAGAAACGACGATCAGGAGGCATTAGAAGGTGGCAGTAAGGGCATGGGGGCTTTCGTATCATTTGCAAAAAAGAAGAGTGGGTAGATTCTTGGAAATCACTGGCCAACCACGAGGCCCTGCCTGGTGCCGCTGCTGTGATGTTCTAGAACAAACCAGGGAGCAGCAGCTAAAAATGATGACGGCTGAGAACAGAGCCCTGCCAGACTAACTTCATTCTGCATTTGATCTCTTGTTGGAGCTGGCAGGGGGAGCGTGACCCAACAACCTTCCCAAGATGCCCAGCGGGTACGCCCCCCCGGGAGCCCGTTCTTCCGGGGTCCCCAAGCTCTCACCGGGCCCCGCGTTTGCGTTCGTTCCTCCAGCCCTCACGTCCTCAAGCTCCTCCCTCCCTCTCCCTGCTGGTGACTCTGGGCCTTCACCCTTGTCGTTCTCATTCCTTGCTCCCGGCCTGCTGGTCCCCTCAAGTGTTTCCCAGTCAACTCTTCCTCCTTCCTCCCGACACAGTTTAAACATTACTCCTCCAGGGAGGCCTCAGCTCTGCCTGCATGGGTCCTTCCTCCGGTGCGACGACTCAGCACCCCGGCGAGGATTGGTTTCGCGTCCACCCCGACTGTGACCTCGGGTGTCTGTTGTGTACGCGACTGCGTGTGGAGGGCACGCGGCAGGTGCACGAGGAAATCAGTGAGGAAGGAGTAAAGCGAAGTCTTTAGAGTTCATCTTGGCCTGGGTCCTGAGATGTGGTTGAAGGACCTGTGGATAGTTAAGCTGGAAAAAAGAAGGTTCTGAGGAAGGCTGTCATTTAGAAGACAGACTTGACAGTTACAGACGTTGTGAAATAGAGCAGATCACGGGTAGCTCAGTCGTTAAGTATCCGGTTCAGCTCAGGTCGTGATTTCACACGGTTCATGAGTTCGAGTCCCACGTCAGGCTCGAGCCCTGCTTCGGGTGAGCCCTACCTTTCTCTCCCTCTCTCTCTCTGCCCTTGGCTCATTTGCACTCTCTCTCTCTCTCTCTCTCTCTCTCTCTCTCTCAAAAAAGAGAGCAGAACCAGGAGCTGCAGGCAGAAGCCAGAGGGAAGCAGGTTTTTGCCTGCTCTAAGTGAAACCCATTTGTGCTAGAGACTGCTGGTCGCCTATTCCTTCTTTAGTAACAGAACCTCAGTTTTTCTCAAGGTGTCCCTGTGTCATTAAAAGGTCCCATTGCCACTCTATTATGCAGCAAGTATGACCATGTGACTGAATCAGTGGAAGTTGTTGAGTGGGACTTCGAGGAAAGCCCTCTTTAAGGGTTCGGACAGTGGGCATGTGCCATTTTTACCCTCCCCCTCCTTCCTTTTTCGCATCTAGAGTTGTACACCCGATGGCTGGAGCACCAGCAGCTACTTTGGAAACGGGAGAAACCGTGAGAATAGAAGCCACGTGCTAAGGATAGTGGAGGAGAAAGAAGGATCTGGAGGTGGTAAGGACGTTGCAGAACTACCACACCCACTCCACCTCTTACTTCCTGACTCCTAGGAGAGGTAAACCTTTCCTTTATTTATTGGGTTGTATTTCTTTATCTTAATGGATACACCAGGTGTTCCCCTCCACCCTTGATGAGGGTCTCCAGCTTCCGGTGCATTTAGGGGAAGGGCCATCCTGCAAATTTTTGTTCTGTGGCCTCAGACGTCCCTGCTGCCACCTACTCCTCACCCTCACCTGTGGTTTCCTCCTCTCTTGCCACCTCTTTGCCCCACATTGGACACGACTCCCCCGCCTTCGTCCTCATGAAGCTGCTCCAGCACAAGGTTGCTGCCTACGGCAGGCGTTTCCTGAAGGTCGGGGGGGTAACACTGGGTCACTGCAGCACAGAGCAGGGCCCCGTTTCAAAATCAATGCCAGCTATCACGTTTCTAGAAATGTCTTAGCCACACCCCACCAGCAGAGATTTCTTGCTTGTGCTGTTTTTCCTTCGGTTCCCAAAGAAACCGTTTCTCCTGCTTCTCTCGCCCCATCTCCAGCTGCCAGCCAACGGCCCCCAAATTCGGGTCCCCTCCTGCCCCCGTGCAGAACAGGCAGGCCCCCCGCCTCCTCCTTACAGAGCCGCTCATGCCTGATCTTCATCCACATATGGTATTACATGAAATTATACCTTTTCTTTAATCTTGGATCAAGTTCTTAGATAAGGTCCATTCCCTCTGATCAAAGCAAACCCTGGGGCTGGCAAGTTGGGGCTGTTTCTTTGTAGATGTACAGAATCAGCATCTCCCACATGGGGTCCAGGAATCCCTATTTTTAATGAGTTCCCTGGGTGGGGGAGGGCAGTCACTGAGGCCCAGAGAAGGGAAACGACTAGCTGAAGGTCACACAGCTGGTGACCGGCAAAGCCTGAAGTAGATCTCAGATCGGCTGAAGCCTCTTCCAGGACTCTTAAACTACCCTGTGCTACAGCTTGGGCTCCGGGTTTCGAGGCGTCCCGTAAGAACCCAGCGGGTCGGCTCCATCAAGGACCACGGCCTACTGGCCGGCCCCACGGCAGGCCTCCAGCCCGTCCGGGTTTAGCCTAGGAGCATCAGAAAGAAACCCAGGAGCTCCTCTGGGTCCCCTCAGAGCATGGAAGCCGTCGGCCCTGTGGCGAGGCCCAGAGGGGAAACGGAGGCACAGAGAAAGAGACCGACTTTTATCATCAGTTGCAATGTGCTTCATCCTGAAAGGTCAGTGCTGCAGCTGCCTGTAAGCTCCACCGGCCGGAGGGTTTGTTCTGTTACCGTTTCGGTTCACGTTAAGGAACAAAACCTAAAGGAGAGTCGGGGCTTAAATGCACAGAAGAATAATAGAAGTGTATTTCCGTGTGTTACAGCTTCTCTCTGGTAATGGAGTCGTGGTGGGTTTCCTTTTCCTTTCTTTTCCGAGCTTTCCGGACGGACACGCCTCCTTTCGCTGTGCTGGCTTTACCGTGCCTTGCAGATACTGCGTTTTTTGCAAATTGAAGGTTTGTGGCCACGCTGCATGGAGCGTGTCCATCAGCACTGTTTTCTCCAAAAGCATTTGTTCGCGTCTCTGTGCCACATTTTGCTCATTCTCGCTGTATTTCAAACTTCTTTGTTATTATTTTATTCGTTCTAATGATTCGTGGTCAGTAGTTTCTTTCTTTCTTTTTAATTTTTATTTGAGAGAGAGAGAGACAGAGCATGAGTGGGAGAGGGGCAGAGAGAGAGAGAGAGGGAGAGAGGGAGAGAGACTCCCAAGCAGGCTCTGCACGGTCAGCACGGAGCCGGATGTGGGGCTCGAACCCATGAACTGTGAGATCACGACCTGAGCTGAAATCAAGAGTTGGGACGCTTCACCGACTGAGCCACCCAGGCGCCCCTGGGCAGTGGTTTCTCGAGAGGGACTCTCTTCCTGGAGAAGATGCTGTCAAGATTGTTGAAATGACCACAAAGGATCTGGAACATTACACAGACTGAGTTGATAAAGCAGCAACAGGGTTTGAGAGGATTGCCTCCAGTTTTCAACGAAGTCCTACCATGTAAAATGCCATCAACAGCATCACACATTACGGAGAAATCATTCATGAAAAGAAGGGTCCCTGGATGGGGCAAACTTCATTGCTGTCTCACTTTAACGACTTGCCCCAGCCACCCCACCCTTGAGGACCCACCGCCCTGATCGGTCAGCAGTCATTAACAGTGAGGCAAGACCCCTCCACCCCCAAAAAGGTTACAACTCGCTGAAAGCTCAGATGATGGTTAGCATTTTTTTTTAGCAATAAAGTATTTTTAATTGAAGTATGCACGTTTTTTAGACTTGCTGCTATTACACACTTAATAGACTATAGTACGGTGTAAACATAACTTTATACACCCTGGGAATCTAAAAAATTCTTTTGACTTGCTTTATTGTGATATTTGTTTTATTGCCATGGTCTGGAACCGAATCTGCAACATCTCCGAGGTGTGCCTGTATTACTAATAACAAGTTATATTTGTATTTGGGGTCGAAGGGAGAAAGTCATTTCCAGGGCCAACAGGAATATTGGGGGAGTCATGATTCAGATGCGTCCTGCCCCATCTCCGGCTTTGGGGCTGGCATTGGCGACGGTCTCTCTGCCTCCGGGGCAGGTGGGCCAGTCAGGTTCCTGCCTATTGCCTGGAATACCAGAGAGGCCCTGCCCCCTTGGGACCCTGGTACCTCCTGGCGCCTCTGTGCTTACACTGGAGATTGGAGTTGGAAAGGTTTTGCTTATTGGATTTGAGCACGCAGCATCTGGCCATTTGAATCTGAGCGTGCCCAGCTACGGATGGAGACGTTGCTTTTCTTTAAAAAAAAATTTTTTTTAATGTTTTTTTTTTATTTTTGAGAGAGACAGAGACAGAATGCGAGTGGCTTGGGGCAGGGAGAGAGGGAGACACAGAATCGGAAGCAAGCTCCGGGCTCTGAGCTGTCAGCGCAGAGCCCGACCCGGGGCTGGAACCCACAAACTGCAAGCTCATGACCTGAGCTGAAGTCGGATGCTTAACCGACTGAGCCCCCCCAGGCGCCCCTGGACACATTTCTGATGGTGGGCAGATCCACGGGGGGCTGGATCTAGCTCAAGAAGTACCTACAAGTGGTGTGGTATCTGTGGCTGGAGTAGATGATGAGGGCTCCACCACGCAGGTGTTTTCTGCCTTATGGCCGCTCATGCTTCACGTCTTGAGGCTAATTCCCCTCCACCCCCCAACCCCAGAAAGATTCAACACGGAGATCCATAGGCTAAAGGGTCGGAGGGGTTATGTTTCTGTTTGCATCTACCGTGCTGGGCAAGTCCCTTAACCTCTTTGGGCCTCAGTTTCCTTACCAGCAAAGTCATGGGGCAGAGGAAACTGATTGCTGAGTTGCTGCCGTGGCTGACGTTCTGGAATTCTCTTTGGCTTCTGGTGGGCCTTGCTAATCGCAGGCACCCCAGGGAAATGTGGGAGTGTTCCTGGACAGATTACATCTATCCCGGTGGACAGACCCTGATGGGAGTTGGGGGAGGGAGACGAGAGGACCCCATCTGTGCCGGCAGTCAAACCTTTTAATCATGGCTCTTCGGGGTGGTGCAGGCTGGGGATGGGGCAGGGCTCTGTGGATGAACTCGGGCAGTTGTGTTTCCCGGAAGGTTGATTCTCTGATTTTCAAGAATCTGAATTTCAGAGCTCGGGTCTGGACAGCGTTGAATGGCACTCACAAGGGGTGGCTGTCGGCCTGGGGGCGAGTTACCTTCCCTCTCTGGGCCTTGCCCCTTGTCTGTTGGAAGAACGGCTGGACCTCTCCACCTCCTAAGGTCTCCCCAGGCTCTGCTGTCCACAGGCCTCACATGTGACACGGACCAAGCAACTGCAGTAGCCGTCAGGGCGCCACCTTCCAAGAAGGGGCCGTGTGCCAGGCACCCAGCACCCGCCTGGCCTCAGGGCCCAATATCCAGAGGCGGAGACTGAGGCTCAGAGGTCACGCGCAGAAGTCACTCGCTAAGGTTGAGCGGCTAGTTGGAGGCAGAGCTGGGGCTCGGAACCAGGGGTCCTGGGCCTGGAGCCTGCCTTCTTTCCTGCGTTGCCGTTCCAATGTCCTGGGGCTGTCACAACGCTCTCCCGCTACCTGGGCGTCTGTCTCTTCTCTCCCTCCTCCTTCCCCTTCGCCTCCTCCTCCGTCCTGCCTCCCATCTTCCCCTCCAGGCCTGCCCGGCTGCCCGGCCCCAGCTCTGCCAGTGTGTCCCGGGTCCACTGAGCCGGGACGACGCTCTGTCCCACGACGCTCGCTCCACCTGCCCAGCGGCAGCCCCGCCCGCTCCGGGGCCTTTCTGGCTTGCGACCAGTTGCTACAGAGAAACCCTGAGCTCGATTTTTCTGACCACCCGATGGCCACCGTTACCTCCACTTAATAAATTGCACAGAAGCCATGGGTGGTCGACGGCAAGAGGCCTGCACGGGCCGAGTTGGAAATTAAATGCAGTGGCCAGGAGCGGGTTTGAAGGCAGCAACAGGAACCATGAATATTTTACAAGAAACCGGAATTATTAATGTTTCAATAAAAAACAAAACCCCAATGTCCATGTGAAGATTACATGTGACTTAAAGCCTTCAGAAAACCACTGTGGTCCTCCTCCGCTCTCTCTTAAACCACTCAGCGGGGCTTTGCTTAAAGCATCCCCATCTTGCCAACCCTCAACCCACCAGCTCTAAATGGTGGCGGGGAGGGCTGCATCCGCCCGGCCGCCCTGATAATTAGCACGCCCCCCCCCCCCCACCTTCCTTCGGAGCTACGGGCGACCAGAGAAATATTTCTGGAAGACTATTTACGAACTTCCCCATCATCATCAATCATACGGTGAAGAAGGAGCGGGGCAAGATTTCTTACCTCAAGGAGCCTCTAATGCAAAAAAGCTATTTACTGGGCACGGACGGGGGCTGAGATTCTGATGCCATTACTATAGAATACATAATAGCATCAATAATTAAGTATAAATTGGATTTAATATTTTATGCTGGCGACATGTAATTTACACTCTACCCGAGAAATCAAAGGTCATGTCTGAAATAAATGAGCGTGGGGTCGAGCCGCCAGTGGAATTAGCGCTTTTCCCCTCCTGGTATCGGGAGCTGACGACAGAGAACAGGAGAGACGCGCTGGGCCGTGGGGAGTGTGGGAAGAGTTGGGGTCTGGGAACCTTGGGGAGACGCCGGCCTCCGGAGTGCCGAGTGTGGCTCTAAAAGCGGCCCCAGGCCTCCCTGGGGTGGGCGGATGTTTCTGGAGGCTCTGGGGGTGGCGGGGGTGGGGGGAGGCACTGGAGCGCTGGTGTTGGAGAGGTCAAACGCAGAGGCAAGTCCGCCCCTGAGACGGACGGGCACGGCGGGGTGGTAGCACTGGAGAGCTGGCGGGGTCCTGAGGGGAAACTGAGGCCCAGAAAAGGGAAACGGTTTCCCCGGAGCCGTGCAGGGACTCAGTGGCAGGGCCACAATAGGACCCCAGGCTCCCGGCTCCCAGCGTTTGTCAGAACTGCTCTGGCCACCGGGATGGGAGGTCATGGCCCAGACCTCTGGGTGTGTGTCCACTTCTCTGCTGGAGACACTGACCCTGGCCCATGCTGGCGTCTGGCTCTGTCCCGTGTGGTTCTCAGAACTGTTTGGCCACGGCCAGGGAGCGGGGAGGGGAGGCTCGGTCTCCAAGGTGGAGGTTGGGGCCCAGGCTGGAATTGTGAAGCCTTGAGGGATGGTTTGGCAAGGGTGCCCCCTGCGAGGGGGGCTGAAGATCCGGGTCGCTGTTAGGCAATTAACAAGCCGAGCGTGTGTGTTCACTAAACCCCTTCGTAGCTTCCCACTCTGCCCCAGGAGAAAAGCCACGGTCCTCTTCCTGCCTGACAAAGCCCTTCGCCATCTGGCACCTGCTCACCCCTTCTTCTCTGTCTCCTGCCTCCCTCCTGCGCGCACCCTGAGCTCCAGCCACACCAGATCTAGCAGTGCCCCTGTGGGCCACGCTCCCCTGTCTCCAGGCCCTTGTCCCACCCCTTCCCTCTGCCTCAGACACCCTTGCCTAGATACCCACGTGGCCCCCTCTCCGGTCTCTGCCCTGCCCGAGGCTCTCTCCTAAGCAGTCCCTGCCCATCCTGCCCCACCCCCATCCACCTCGCCCCGCTTCACCTTCCTCCCCGCTGCTTGCGGGTGTTTTGAATGTCTCCCCTCTTTGGAACACCAGCCTCAGTCGGTCTGCTCACTCACTGCAATTTCCACAGCGCCTAGGGCAGTGCTTGGCTTATACAACGTGCTCAATTAATATTCGTTGGCTAGAAGAACAAAAGACTCGGGTTCACGCCAAATCATCTTTTAATGTCTTTGCACAGCCATCGCCTCCACCAGGGAAGTCTGACCCGTCCTCCCAGTTAACCCCGAACCCCGCCCCCCTCCAAGGTGAGTCAGGTGCCTCCTCAGCACCCCACAGGACCACATTCTAGCGCTGTTCTTGGAGGTTCTGTCTGTTTTCTTGTCTGTCCCCCTACTCGTGCTCTGGTCTCTGAGGCCCCCTCAGGGCTAGTGCAGGCCTGCCTGCCATAGGCGCTTACTAAGTGAGTGCTGGGTAGATGCATGGACGTCCTGGTCCCCAGGCATGTGGGCGCTCCTGCTGGCAGACCCCAGTGAGAAGCCACGGGGCTCAGGGGGTGGTCGATGTCACCGGCACCTGTCAGCCTCGTGGGCCCAAAGCAGGGTGGGCAAGGCAGAAACTGGACGTGGAAAGGCAACCAGAAGAGCACAGCCTGGTGGTAAATATTTATTGAAGTGAATTAACCAGGAGGCAGGGAAGGGAGTTTCTGCCCCAGGATCCTCTAAGAGGTGTGCTCAGCGGACTGGTGGTTCGTGCGTCTGGGGAGAGGGCTCCGTTCTGAGGGGGTGGGGACAGTCTGGCCAGGGGACACGGAGGTCGAGTTCGCCACCCCAAGGTCTCTGATCTTTTCTGGAGCCCAGACCACTGGCCGGGCCATGAACAACCTGTCAAGCTGGTATTGGTCACTGGACTTCCTCCTTTTAAAGCAGACGCCGTCTGGGGGCGCCTGGGTGGCTGGGAGCGTCCCACTTCGGCTCAGGTCATCATCATCCCGTTCGTGGGTTCAAGCCCCACCTCGGGCTCCGTGCTGACATGGCAGAGCCTGCTTGGGATGCTCTCTTCTGCCCCTCCCCCACTCACGCATGCCCACTCTCTCTCAAAATAAATAAGCTTAAGAAAATAAATAAAGCAGACGCCATCAGATCTCTCTGCTGTGCACAGTGCACCCTTCATAACGACCGGCGTCTGCATCCCGTTGCACGCACGAGGGGTCTGTGGCTCAGAGAGGTCAAGAAAGCTGCCCCAAGAGGCACAGCTGATGAGAGGCAGAGGCAGGATGGGGCCTAGGCCTGGGTGCTCACCCTGGGCCACGCTACTCTCCCTCAGCCCACCCCAGGAAAGAGAGGAGGCTGCCTGGGGAGGGGACACCATTGAGATCTGCCCCAAATCCTGGTCCTCCCCACACTGGCTGTGTCGTTTTGGGTAAGTCACTCAACCTCTCTGAGCTCCTGTTTCCTCATCTGCAAAATGAGGCTCAAGATCTCTAACTGGCAGGAACGTCACAGGGATGCCGGTGAGACGTTGGCACGAGCTAGACACGCTCAGCGGGCCTCGGCTTTGTGATGTCTGAGCTGGTTGGTGTGGATTGTCGTCACGTGTCTGGCTCAACAGAGGAGAGAAGAGAGAGAGGGACACTCTGTGGCAGGCCCTCCTCACCGCTGCAAGGGTGTCTTGAAGGAAGCTATTTGCCACGTGTTGTGGTTGTCTATTTCTGCGTAAAACACGATCCCCAACTCAGCGGCTTAAGGCAATGGCATTTTTTAATAACCTCTCTGTTCTGAGAGGTAACTGGGCTCAGCGAGGTGATCCTCACTCGGGTTTCTCACACGGCTGTGGTCCCAGAGGACCCCAGCTGGTGGGCCTGCTGGCTAGACGACCCCCATATGCTCTCTCTACGTGGCCTGGGCTTCCTCAGAGCATGGCGTCTGGGCTCCAGGAGGGAACATCTCGAGACGGCCGATGGCAGCCCTCTTGCCCTTCATGACCTGGCCTCCAAAGTCACACAGTGTCACTTCTACTGTCGTCTCTGGCCCAGCCAGATCGAGAGAGGGAACACACAGGTCGTTATCGCCACGTTAGAAGAGCATGTGGCATGGAAATTGTCATGGTGGCCATGTCCGGAAAAGTCAGTGCGTCTCACTGCATGAGTTCTGTGGCCCTGGAAGGTTCACATAAAAGGAGCTTTGATCCTCTATTTGCTTTTCCCCTCACATCTGGGAGATCCACGTTTCCCAGATTGCTTTTCCTCATTGGCAACTGTAGCAACGGGTGGGCCAGACTGGACTGCAGTGGGATAATCATAGCTTTGAGGACTGGGGGTAAACTGAGGCTCCGGTGCCTTGCACAGCAGTGACGCAGAGAAAGTGTTTGGCAAGCTTTGGCTGGCGGCGTCTCGGAGCATTTTGTATAAACAGCGCAGAGTTTCTGAGAGTGCAGGAGAAGATGCGTGTCCGTAGGCATAGGGGTCCCGGGCCTGCAGTCACCAGCTTGGAGAGGTCGGGGGGTCACATAGCAGGCCATCTGGGAAACCAGGTCTCCTGTTGTCTGGCGTGGGGCTGCTTCCAGAACACTGGGTAGCTCATGAATCTGTAGAAGCAATTCCCAGGCAGCACAGGTTTAAGTGGCTAAGGAGTTCTGGGCGGAGAAGCAGCTGTGACAATGGGGAGAGACCTTCCTTCCGTGGCGAATCCCCTGCTCCACCAGGTAGGGGTGGGGGTGGGGGGGATGGAGAGGGGTCTACGTTCCCTCCCTTGATTCCGGACCCTTGGCCTCACCTGTAATTGAAGGCCAGAGTCCCTCTGTTAATATCTTTGTGGGCTTTGACCGGCCACATAGTTAGAGCCTCTGACCACAGCTGGGGCTTAGGAAGGAGAGGGACTCAGACCCCTAAAGTGTCATTTCCCAAAGAGTGCTCCCCGGAACGCTGGGCCTTCCGTGATAATGAGGTTCTGCCAAAGTAAAGGGAAGGGTTCTGGAATCAGATAAGTGTGGGAAACGAACTCAATAAAATCAAACTCTGTTACAGAGCTCCTCAGAGCATTTGCTAGCCTTGTAACTCTCCAAGAGGGAACAGGCATTTGCAGGGCTTCCCAAGCATGCTTGACTAGTGGGCCGCCCCCCGCACCCCCCCGCCCCCCGCCGCCCCTACCCCAACCACCTTTTTTTTTCTATGAAGCATCTTGAGAGACCGATGTTTCCTGGACTACATTTTGGGAAATGGTGTTCTAGAGCAACTTAGACGTTCATGAGGGCGATTTTTCAATAGCCAAAGGAAAGCAGCAAAAATTGTGGTGTGTCAGGCGTTATCCAGGATACTGATGGGGGGAACAGGGGTCTCCAGGGGTGCCTCACCGAGCCCGTCTGCCCCCGCAGGAAAGCCCCGGGCAGGTAGTCCTTATGGAGGTCTCAGGCCTCAGAGACACCCAAGGGATTGCTCTGGAGCAGGGCCCTGAGACCAGCAGGGGAAGGTTTACCCAACTAGGCCTCCTTCTCTGCTTCCTGTTGAGTGGCACCATAGATCCCTCGGGCCCTGGGCCTTGGGGAGCAGGAGAGGCAGGCCCGAGGCCTGGGCTCTGGTGGCTCCTCCCCGAGCCTGGCCTGCGGGCTAATGTCGCCTTAATGCTGTGGTCAGGCGGCCACGTGGCTGGGCTCCCTGGGCGGGCAGGGCCGCATAATGGACGGCCCAGACCCGCCCGCTGACGGCTCCATTAAATGTGGTCGATTTTTTTTTTTTCTTCTGGTTCCCGGTGTTTTAAGCTGAGTGTCTCTGGGCAGGCATTCAAAGCCCAGTTCCAGAGCTAATCTCAGAGGCAGGGAAGGAGCAGGCCCGGCTGCATTAAATGGCTAAATCTGGCACAGGGTGGGCGGAGCTCACTTGAGGAAAGAATAGCATCACTGTGGTCTCGGACATCGGTCATCGGGCTGGCTGCTCTCCCTGTCCTTCAGGCTGTCAGAGGGAGTCGCTGGGCAGGGTTAGTGGGCGGGGAGTGGTCCCAGGTGAAGACGATGCATGTGGGGGCTCTGCGTCTTTGCTGTGCGTCCTCCAGGCAATTGCTGACCCTCTCTGTGCATTGGTTTTTATACTAGGATTCAGTCCTTTGTAGGCTTTTCTACAGGATGGGATGGAGGAAATTTGGACAGCTGCACAATCTCCGTAACTGAAAGATCCCAGGGGCGCCTGGGTGACTCCGTCGGTTGAGCGTCCGACTTCGGCTCAGGTCATGATCTCCTGGCTCATGGGTTCGAGCCCCGCGTCGGGCTCTGTGCTGACAGCTGGGAGCCTGGAGCCTGCTTCTGCTTCTGTGTCTCCCTCTCTCTCTCCCTCTCTCTCTCCTTCTCTCTCCTGCTCATGCTTTGTCTCTCTCTGTCTCTCAAAAATAAATGTTAAAAAAAAATTAAAAAGAAAGAAAGAAAGGAAGAAAGATAGATACCGGGATATTGGGGTTGGGGTGGGGGGAGCTTGAAGGCTCCTGAGGCCTGAGAAGAAAGCCCAGGCCAGCCTGTAGGGCACAGAACCAAAGTTGGTGGGGGTCTAGGCAGGCAGTGGTCATATTAAATCAAAGAGGAGGGTCAGGATGGCGGTGACAGGGAGTTGGGGGCAGGAGAGACCGAGGCATTGGGGCCAGATGTTTTTTGGCATCATGTGATCTGAGCTCCCCTCTTTCTGGGGTTAGGACCCCAGAGCGGGGTAGGCTAGAAGCTCAACTGTGCGGTAAGTAAAGGGGAGGGGCAGAGCAAAGGTCAGGGCAGGGTGGGAAACACCTGCTGCTGAGCTCTGGTCTGGGGCTGGGCCACTGCAGTCCCTGAGTCCCAGGCCAGAGCCTGGGAAGTCATTGCACTTGCCGAGAAGCCATGGGACTCTAGCTGGGTGGGGGGCGTGGGGCTGAGAGCAAGGCAAGTCTGATGGCTGATGCCACCACCCAAGAGCCGGAAAAGGCCTCAGAGGTAGAATTCAGTTCCCTGACGGGGAAAGCGGGGCTCAGAGAAGGAGAGGGGCTTGCTGAGGTTTGCGTGGGAGCAGAGCTGGGACTAGAAGCCAGGTCTCTGATGCCGTCGCATCCATTCTCTGCTAGACGTGGAGCTCCCGGGTGAGAGCATGCCTCGCTCATCTCCACACCCCTCCCTGCCCGCCTGCACTTGGCCCCCAGCCTCCAGCCTATCAGAGGATCTATCATTCCAGGTCCCTGGATGAACGACATCTCTATCACCCAAGGTGGGCAGGGCTGGCCAGAGTGTGGGAATAAGACTGACAGGGGACGGGTGATGGAATTTCTTATCCTGTCTTAGCCACCAGCTTGCCCAGTGCCCTCTGTCCTCTCTCTCCGTCTTGGTGTTTGCGTGGCGAAATGGGAGCCATCCGCCGACCTTGGGGGATCCTTCCGGTAGCAGGAGTTGGGTTCTCTAAAGAACGTCAGGGACCAGTGTCCTGCCTGTCCCCCATATCTGTCTGGTCTCACCACATGTCCTCTCCGGGCCCCTCCTCTTGGATTCACTGTGGATCCTTCTTACTCCTGCCAGTGACATCGCTGACCTCCACACCCTCTGAGTGACTACTGGATGCCTATTGTGTGCCCCACTGTCACTAGCTGGGCTTCTGCTATCCGGGACCAGCAATTCAAGTGGGGAGACTGAGGGGGCAGGACATGTGCCAATACAGAGGGGTTGTGTTGCTTTCCCCTTGCTGCTGTGACAATTACCAGTCTCTTAACTGGATTTAAACAACCCAGATCTATTATCTTACAATTCTATAAGTCACCGGGCTAAGATCAAGGTGTCGGCCGGGCTGCTTCCCTCTGGAGGCTGTGGGGGAGAATCTTTTTCCTTGCTTTTTCCGCCTTCTGGAGGCCACCGGTGTTCCTTGGCTCGTGAACTCTTTCCTCTGCATTTGAAGCCACCGGCCTAGCATCTTCTAATCTGTCTCTCTCTCTCTCTCTCTCTCTCTCTCTCTGGCTCTGACACTCCTGCCTCCCTCATCCAGACGGGACCCAAATAATCCAGAACACTCCTGCATGTCAAATCCTGGACTCAACCATCCCTGCAAAGGCCCTTCTCACATCAAAGATTTGGGTGATTACGACATGGGCATCTTTGGGGACCATTATTCTGCCTGCTCCAGATGGCAAGAGAGTCGCCGCTGGTAAAACTATCAAGCAGCACAGACGTCCTGCCCAGGCCTTTCTTGGAGCCAGTCTTGGGTTCAAATCCCAGTTCTTCCATCTGTGAGCTCCACAGCCATGGTAGGCGAACTCGCCAGCTGCTCTGAGCCTCAGTTTCCTCATCTGTTAAGTCGAGGATCATAATGACATTCAAGACCCAGTGGGTAGGGTGCAGCCACAGCTCTGAGTCCAGAGTAGCTACTCAATAAACGATCACATCTGGTTTAATTTTTAGGTGGCGTATGATACGCCTCCTGGTTCTGGGCGGACTGTAGTTCATGGGCGAGGGCAAGGAGTGGCCGAGGCTTGGGTCCTACCCTGTCCACCATGCAGTATCATCTTAGGGATGGGAACGTGGCGGGGGGGAAGGGGGGTGGTTCCTGATGCTTATATGCACTGAGCTGCTGGGCCAGGCTTAGCCCCTCTTGTCTCCATCCGATTCTTTCATTCATGCTGCCCTTACTGGCTGAATTCCTATTGGACAGAGGTACAGTAGGGAGCAGGACAGACGCACGCACTCCGAAGAAGTTTATGTTTCAGTGTGTGGGGAGAGAACACTCAATAAACAGTAAGGCTACTATATACACAATTATAAACAATAAAGCTATTATATACGCAATTATATACACAGAATAATTGCAGTTTGCTAAGTGTTAGGAAGGACACAAATGGGGCAACGTGAGAGAGACTAGTGGGGTGATCACGGAGGTCCCTCTGCTGTGACATTTAAGCTGACCCCTACTTATGGGAAAAGCCAGGCCTGGGAAGAGCTGGGTTACAGCATTGACCTGGGCCAAGGAAATCGCATGTGCAAAGGCCCTGTGGTGGGGAAGAGCTTGCAAATGCAGAAGTCAGTGTGGATGGAACAAGAGGGAAAGCAGGAAATGGATTGAAGAGAAGGTAGGAGGGAGGCCGGGCCAGATCGGGCAGGAATTTAGATTTTATTCTAAGGTAGGGGTGGAGAATTTAAAACAGGAGAATATGATGATTTGGTCTATATTTTTATAGTTCGTTCTATCTGCTTAACTGAAGCACGGATTGGTGCGAGGTGGGGGGTGGGGGTAGATTATATTATTGTTCTCAATTATTCACTTTTCTGCGGAGGGTCATACCTTGCTAACTCATTGACATCAGGTTCAGTCATATGACTTGCTTTGGCCGATAAAATCCGCGTAGAAGTGACACGTGCCACTTTTGGGCAGAAGCTTTAAGGCATCGCGTGACTTGCAATGTCTCATCTCCTTTCTCCAAAACAACTTGTAATATTCTAGAAGGAGGCTGCTTCCGCTGCCCAGGCCACAAAAAGATGATACGGCTCACAGCCGTATCTGACCAGCAGTGAACGGACAGTGTAGCCAAAAATCAATCTCCGTTCCTGTAAGCCACTGAGACACAGAGATTATTTGTTACCGCAGCGCTGCCTACCCTGGCCTGACTAATCCAGGGTTTAAGGGTAGCACTGGGGAAATCCCCGGGAAGATAACGGTCAAGGGGAGAGGTGAGGCGGCTGGCCCAGGGAGGGGGGAGAAAAGTGAGGCCTTTCTTCCCATCAAGTCTGTGGAGCGATTCCACGAGCTGGGGGGTTAGCCCTGGCTGGGAGGCAGGGAGGGACACGCCGACTGAGAGTGACAATCCCTCTCTGTCTTAGGATCCACAGGAACCACAGAGCTTATTTCTTGGGGTGCAAGGGCCTTGGCCATCTGGCTCCCCTGCGCTCTCTCTGTCACCCAGAGGTGCTGGCTGCTCAACTCCGCACCCAGGTGGCCTGTCTCGCTTAAAGACACAGGCGTCTCTCTCTGACATTAGGGATGGCTTGCGGGTGGCATTAGGACTGAAGCTACTTCCCGTGGGTGGATGAGCCTGGATGGAACAACCACATTTTGGTTGTGGCCCTTTTATTCTGGGAGGAGGCAGGCTGAAGGCTCTAGGGAGTAAAGGCTCTACAGGAAAAAGCAGGGGAGAAGGTAGCACAGGTCTGACAGAAAACAGTTCATCAAGTGTCTCCTGATTATTGCCTGGGTTCCAGACCCTATGTCGGGAGCTGGGATACAGACGTCAAAATGCAGACTGGCCTCTGGTGGCCACATTCTTGGGGAGAACAAGAGGACCACACAGTATTGATAAGGTACCATGTGCAATACAAAGAGTTTTTCTGTTTTTGTGTTTAAGGGGAGAGAGGGAGCGCCTGGGTGGCTCAGTCAGTTAAGCATCCGACTCTTGATTTCAGCGCAGGTCATGATTTCACGGTTTGTGAGATTAAGGCCCACATCGGGCTCTGTGCCGACAGCATGGAGTCTGCTTGGGATTCTCTCTCTCCCCCCCTCTCCCTCTCCCTCTGCCTCTCCCAGCACTCATGCGCTCTCTTTCTCAAAGAAAAATCTTTGTGTTTGGGGTGCCTGAGTGGCTCAGCCGGTTAAGCGTGCGACTCTTGATTTTGGCTCGGGTCATGATCTCACGGCTCACAGGATCAAGCCCTGCATTGGGATCTGCGCTGACAGCACGGAGCCTCCTTGGGATTCTCTCTCTCCCTCTCCCTCTGCACCTCTCCAGCTCATGCATGATCTCTCTAAGTGTCAAAATAAATAAATAACCTTTTTTAAAAAAAATAAGGAGAGACAGAAGGCAGGGACTTGAGTAAAGGCTTGGAAGCAGTCAGAAGCCTTGAGACACAAAGTGGACAGAAGAGCCCGGGATAGGGACTCACTGGCCTTGGTTCGCCACCAAGATGCAGCAGTGTCTACTCTTGTAGTAGGGCTCACGGTCGTATGGGAAGCAAGTCCCTGAGCAGGTGTGAGGAAACTTATGAAAGTAGACGTAAGGTCATACTCCTTACCGTGGCCCTGGAGGCCATGCAGACCTCGACTTCTCCAGCCATACCTCCAGTCTTGACCCCTCCTCTCTCTGTACTCTAGCCTCGGGAGTCTACTCTCACCTTCCTTAATGGGCCAGTTTCCTACACCCACAGGGCCTTTGCACATGCTGTCTCTGTTTTTTCTTCAGATATTACGTCTATCATTATTTCTTTAAAATATTTTTTTTAATGTCTATGTATTTTGAGAGAGAGAGAGAGACAGACAGAGCATGAGCAGGGAAGGGGCAGAGAGAGAAGGAGGCACTGAATCCAAACCAGGCTTCAGGTTCTGAGCTGTCAGCACGGAGCCCAATGCGGGGCTCAAACTCACAAACTGTGAGATTATAACCTGAGCTGAAGTCAGACACTTTACTGACTGAGCCACCCAGGTGCCCTGTCATTATTTCCTCAAGGACTCATTCATGACTCTTATGATACAGTTAAGGCCCATCTATTAGATGCCCTTATGGCATTTATGGCTATGCAGTGAGTAAAAACCTCACTCTACAAACTCCCTGTGCAAGAAATGGAATCTTCTTTATTTTTATGTTCTAGGTGTTTTTGCCTTTCTTTCATTAATATCACTTCTTTTAAAAAATTTTTATAAGTTTTTATGTATTTTTGAGAGAGACAGAGACAGAGCGTGAGCAGCGGAGGAGCAGAGAGAGAGGGAGACAGAATCCGAAGCAGGCTCCAGGCTCTGAGCTGTCAGCACAGAGCCCGACATGGGGCTCGAACTCACGGACTGTGAGATCATGACCTGAGCTGAAGTTGGACACCCAACCAACTGAGCCACCCAGGCACCCCAATATCACCTCTTAATTCCTTTAGCTTTTCTCCGATTTTACTCTTTTTCAGGATTGTCTCAGCTATTTTTAACCTTTGCTTTTTCATCACAAACTGTATAATTAAGTTGGCAGTTTCCACCAAAAAAGCCACTGGGGATTTGGATTTGGATTTCAATTTGGATTGCACTGAATCTACAGATCAATATATGGAAAAGAGATAGTTTGACAATATTGAGCCTTCTAATCCATTAACATGGTATATTCTTCCATTGATTTTAAATCTTTAATTTCCTTGGATAATGTTTTATAGTTTTCTGTGTAGAGCTCTTATACATCTCATTTTAGATTCATTTTTATGTGACTTTTTTACCCTATCATAAATTATATATTTTTACATTTTATTTTCTAATTATTCATATGGATATGTAGAAATACACTTGTTTCTAAACTTGCCAAATTATTTTAATTGTTCGTAAATTCATTTAAATTTTCTATTCACCCAACCATGTTGTCTCCAACTTCTTCCTTTATAATCTTTATGCCTTTTATTTATTTTTCTTATCTTAATGCTCTGGCTAGGATCTCTAGTACAATGTTGAATAGAAGTGGTGATTGTAGACACAATTGCCCTTTTAGCAACCTCAGAAGAAGGTTCTCAATATTTTGCCATTAGGTATTATGTTTGCTATGCTTTCATGTAAATACCTTTTATCGGGTTAAGAAAAAATTTTAAATATATACTTGCTAAGAGTTTTAAACATCATGAATGTGTGTTGAGTCTTATCAAATGATTATTTTTACATCTATTGAGATGGTTGTATGATTTTTATCCCTATTTCTTTTTTGTATTAATATGGTCAATTATAATAATTGATTTTTTCTTTTTCAAAAATTTAATGAAATTAAAAAAATTTTAATTTCAATATAGTTAATATACAGTGTTATATTACTTTCAGGTATGCAATATAGTGATTCAACAATTCTATACATTACTCAGTGCTCATCATGGCAAGTGTGTACTCTTTAATCCCCATCACCTATTTCACCCATCTCCCCACTCACTTCCTCTCTGGTAACCATGGATTTGTTCTCTATATTTAAGAATCTGTTTCTTGGTTTGTCTCTCTTTTCCCCCCTTTGTTCATTTTTGTTTCTTAAATTCCACATAGGAGTGAAGTCATATGATATTTGTCTTTCTGTGACTTATTTCACTTAGCATTATACACTTTAGCTCCGCTGATGTTGCAAATGACAAGATTTCATTCTTTTTTTTATGACTGAATGATTTACATTATATATATATATAATTTTCTTTATCCACTCATCTATTGATGGACACTTGGGCTGCATCCACAATTTGGCTAGCTATTATAAATAATGCTGCAATAAACATAGGGGCACATATATCCTTTCAAATAGTGTTTTTGTATTCTTTGGATAAATACCAGGTAGTGTGATTACTGGATTGTAGTTTTTAATTTTTTAAGGAACCTCCATACTGTTCTCCACAATGGCAATATCAATTTGCATTCCCACCAACAGTGCACAAGGGTTCCTTTTTCTCCACATCCTTGCAACACTTGTTCCTTGTGATTAGTAATGGATATCTATCTATCTATCATCTATCTATCTATCTATCTATCTATGTATTTATTTTAATTTTTAAGTAATCTCTACACCCAGGGTAGGGCTCAAACTCGCAAACCTGAGATCAAGAGTCACATGCTCTACCAACTGAGACAGCTAGGTGCCCCAATAATGGATTTTTAAATGGGTGATGGGCTTGAGGAGGGCACTTGTTGGGATGAGCACTGGGTATTGTATGTAAGTGATGAACCATGGGAATCTACCCCCAAAAACCAAGAGCACACTTTACACACTACATGTTAGCCAATTTGACAATAAATTATATTAAAATAAATAAATAAATAAATAAATAAATACATAAAAATGTTAAAACAAACCTCTTATTCTTGGGAAGAAAAATTTCAACTCAGTTGTGAGTATAAAAGTCTCCATACATATGGATTTGGTCTCCCTGTATTTTGGTAAAAATTTTTACATCTATTTCTTTGAATCCTTAAAAGGACTCTCCAGTGAAGGTAACTATTATGATCTCCACTTTACAAATGAATAATTGAGTCTTAGAAAGCTTAATTAATAATGAGAGAGACTGGCCTATAATTTTCCTTTTCTGCAATTTTTGGTATCCAGGTTATGCTGGCCTTAAAAATGTGTTAGAAAATGTTATTTAAGAATACATTCTTTGAAACAGTTTACGTAAAATTGGTATCATTTCTTCCTTATATGTCTTGAAAAATTCATTAGTGAAACCATCAGGGCCTAAATTTTCCTGGTGAGTTTTTTTAATGGACATGTGTTCTTTAAAATACATAGGACTATGCAAAGTTTCTACTTATTCTTCTGTCAGTTTATGTTAGTTGCGTTGTTTGAGGAATTTGTCCAGTTCATCTATATTATCAGATTTATCCTTATAAAACTTTACACAATATCTTCTCATTCATTTTTAAATCTTTTTAATATCTGTAAGCTCTGTAGTGTTGTCTCCTTTTTTTTTAATTTCATATTTTGGTTATTTATATGTTCCATACAAAACTAGCTTCAGGAAGCTTAATTAAGGTATCCAAGGTCCTTCCAGCCTATACAACACCCAGATAGTTTTACTCTGAGGTCTTGCTGCCTCCCCAGATTCTCCCTGGAAGTGAGATTTATAGATTTTTCAGAAACTATGAAGCTATCTGGTTTTCTGTTTTCCTCTGACAATACTTGGCCCAGGGGAAATACAGTATAGGGTCCACCTTTCTCAGGAAGCTATAGTCTCTACAGCACTGTTCACTACTTCCACTCTCCCCAGATCCCATATGCCACTTTGCACATCTACATGCTTACAGTTATAGCTCAGGAATCATTTATATAATCTGAGGGATGGGAGAGTTTGCTTACATAACCTCTAAAATTACTCCATGACCTGAAGTTTTGACTCCCTTTTTTGAAACTCAAAAGCCAGGAAAAGACTCATATTTTCTCCTCCTGTAGTCTCATTGCTTCCTTGAACTCAGGCCAGAGCACAGGAGATGGGGTGAGTGGATACAGCTGAAGCTTGGGAAGTAGGCAAGTGAGCTTGAGTAAGTCACTTAATCCTCAGAGCCTGTTTCCCCAGTTATAGAATGAAGGTAATGACCCTTATACTGCCTTGCTCATAGTGTAGTGACAAAGGACCAAATGAATGCTCAAAAGCAAGGACTTAAAGAATATTTATTTTATTGTAAACTCTACTATCCACTCAAAAGGGTATATAAACATATACATACAATTAAAATAATTATAATATTTAATATAACACAATTAATATAATATAATATAATATAATATAATATAATATAATAATATAATATAATAGGTGCCTGTGTCCACACCACCCAGCTCAAGAAGTTGCTGTACCTTTGAGACTTCTTGTGGGTCTTTCTTATCTTTCTTAAAGGTAACTTATCTTTCCCCAAAGTTGGAGAATGGGTGACATATGTGATGGGGATTGAGGAGTGCACCTGTCATGATGAGCACTAGGTGATGTATAGAATAGTTGCATTACTATATTATACACTTGAAACTAATATAACACTGTATATTAACTCTACTAGAATTAAAAAGACAGCCCTTAGCTATGTATTTTTCTGGCATTGTCTATGTTTGAGCTTTGTATAAACGAATGCTGCTGTATGTCTTTCTCTGTGACTTGTTTCTTTCCTTTATCATTGCATTGTGGAATTCCTGCATGTGTTTGTGTGTAACTATAATGCATTCATTCTCACAGTTGTATAATATTCCATTGTAGGAACATACCACACTGGATTTATCCACTTCCTCTCGATGGACATTTGGATCATTTCTAGTTAGGTTATTTTGAACAATGACCATTCTTGCGGATAACTCTGCACCACATCTACAATCTAATGCAGACCAAAGATTTTCTTTCAGGAGTGGAATTGCTGAATCTTAGGGTATATGCACGTTGAGTTCAAAGATTTTGAGTTCAAAAAACAATTTGAATTACTGGGTGTATTAGTTTCCTATTGCTGCTGTAACAAATTACCACAAACTTAGTAGCTGAAACATATTTATTTTATAGTTCTGAAGACGGAAGTCCAAAATGGGTCTCGCCAGGCTAACGTCAAGGTGTGGTCAGAGCTGAGCCCTTTTTGGAGGCTCTAGGGAAAAAAAAATCTATCACCTTTTCAAACTTCCAGAGGTTGTCCCCATTCCTTACTTCATGACTATTTCCTCCACCTTCGAGCCAGGAGGGTAGCATCTTCAAATCTCTCTCTGACTCTGAGGCCTCCCTCTGTCACTTAAAAGGCTCTTGTGAGGGGGCACCTGGGTGGCTCAGTCGGTTAAACTTTCGGCTCTTGATCGGCTCAGGCCATGATCTTATGGTTGAGTCGTGCGTCGGGCTCTGCACTGAGAGCATAGACCCTGCTTAGGATTCTCTCTCTGCACTGCACCCCCACACCCCTTAAGCTATTTTTAAGTTTAAATAAATAAACTTAAAAAAAAAGAGAGGATCTTGTGAGTATACTGGGCCCACCTGGATAATCCAGGATAATCTTCCCATCTTGGGATCAACTGAGTAGCAAACTTAATTCCATCTGTAACCTTAATTCCCCTTTGCTATGTAACCTAATGTCTTCATAGGTTCTGGGTATTTGGCAGGGAAGCATTATTCTGATTACCATCCCAGATAACACAAAATTATTTCCTGAAGCTGCCATGCCCATTTATGGAGGGCCCTGATGGAGGCCCATTTCCTTTTTTCCTGCAAGAATCACTTTTTGCATTTTTAACTTATTTTTTTATGTTCTGATTGCTATTTCTTATTGCAAAATAGTTTAAAACTCATAGGTAGTTACAGAAATAGGACAAAATTATACTCTTCCCTCAGCTTTTACATGCACTTTCCTCTGTGTGTGTGTGTGTGTGTGTGTGTGTGTGTGTTGTTCTATGAAATTGTATCACATGTGTAGATTTGAGCAACCATCATCACAATCAGGATAAAGACCAAGACCTTAGCAGTGTACAAATTTAGAGATCCCTATGAGAAGGCCAGCCCCGGAGGCCTCACGTGGGTAAGAAGAATGGCTCAGGGCCAGGGAGTGCTCTGGGGCCAGGGCATGAGGGAGAAGGGGAGAGAGGGCAAGGCGCTTGAGCCGCTGAACCACGGGGAGGCAGCCCCGCCTCCGGGGTCCCGGCAAGGTTCATCGCCTTGGCCAAGTCCTTCCCAGCGCACCTGAGCGCACAGGCATCGGGGAGAAGCAACGGCTTTAACTCTCCCAGATTAATCCTGCTAAGTTGCAACAATATTGATACACTATTATTTTCCACCTTTATTCATCCCCTGGCGAAGAAAGAACGACTCCCCCCAGACCATTCATAATTGAAAAATGCTTTTAAGGCCTTTACGAGTTGAATACTAAATTTCGCGAGGTGCCTGCTTTATTGGGCCTCCAGTCACCAATGATACGTTTGCTCCCTAATGCTCTTTAAGGAAGGGAACTTCAGCGGCATGATGGATGGGACCGATCAGAATCAATGCTCATTAGTGACTCCAGTGACCAGGTGGACCCGGACTGCTCGCTCTAGTAGATGGGCTGGGTAGGAGACTGGCTCTTGGCGAGAGACGGGGGCGAGGGCTGTTGGCTGCCATTTGTCTTAGACTGTGACTTTCCTTCCTTCCTTCCTTCATCCATCATTCAATAGATTCTTACTCTGCTCACTGTGTACCAGGCCTGATGGTGGACACAGAGCTAGATCAGACCCAGCCCTGCCCTCAAGGAGCTTCCCAGACACACGCACATAGATAAGGACAATAGGGTGGTAGGTGTCCAACGTTGTGACTGTGTTCAAGGCCAAGGAAGTATGATGGGAAAGATGAGCTTTACGCACAAGGAACTGGCAGTCAGGAAAAGCTTCATATCAGAGGCGGTGTTTTAGGGGTGTGCGGTAAGTGCTTATAGGGTGAATGAAGGAATGTGCCGGGGTGAGAAGGGTGTTCCTGGGAGAGACAGCAACACGGGCAAAAGCATGGAGATGTGGCCCAGCCCGGAGCAAGGAGATCGAGCCATTTGATTTCTTAGATGAGTCACCCTGGTGGCTTCAGAGGTGGCCAGCGTTGCGATTGTACTGATCTGACTCCTGGAATCCCAGAACTGGCAGAAACAAAATGCGAAGGATCCTCAGAAATCATCTGGCCCAACCCCTTATGATTCCGATGGGCCACTGAGGACCAGAGAGGAAAAGGGACTGGGACCAGCAGGGTCTCACTGCCAGGTAATGGGAAGAGCCAGCACCCAGGGATGAGCCTCTGGCTGGGATTCTGACAACACAGCTGTGGCCTCCTAGGGACTCGCAGTTCAACTTTGACATTGACCGTAAGCCTTAGTTTATCTTTACATGCCAACAAGGGTGCATTACCTAAAACTCGAAGTCCCTTCGGCTCTCAAACTCTATGCAGTCCAAGGAGGTAAGTCTTACGTTGGGTAACACACAGCTGCCCGGTGACACGGGTAGACGGAGGCTGGGGAGGAAAACATAAATTTAAAGGAGGAAAAGTGGGTGAAGGGGGAGACCGCTGCCTGAAAGGCACCCGGGGCAATGTGCTCTCCATCTTCTCCTTTAATCTCTAAGTGACCTTTAGAGGTTTTGCAAATGCGGAAACTAAGGACTTAGAGTTGACGTGACTTGCCCAAGGTCACACCAGAGGGACCCAAGATGTGAACCCAGATTTTTTTTTTTTTAAATTCCAAAGCTCGTGCATCTCTCATTGTCCTGTGCCGTCCCCTCGGGGGCCTCAGAGGGGACTTTAGACATACACAAGACACCTGTCCCTTCTGTGGTCCCTGTGGGGGCTCCAGGGGGTCTGCCCACCACCCACGAGTGGTAAAGCCTGTGGTCAAGTCACACAGTGGCCCTGTCCTTTGCTGTCCCCTGAGAACATTGCTCGGTCTTTGTTCAAAGATCCAAGGCTGGTGGGGGTATGGCCAGGGAGGGGCAGCCAAGATGAGTAGAAGGAGAGGGCCCAGGGCCTCAGCTCTGGATCCCTACTTCCTCCCTGAGCAGCCCTTTCTCCTGGACCCGAGATGCCGTGGTCTGGCCCCGGCCTGACACGGGGAACAGTAACAGAAAGGCCCCAGACCCCTGTCACCGATCCCAGGCCTCATACCTGAGCCCTGGCCTCGGGAACAAGTCCTTTCTCCCTGGATGACACCACCCAAGGGGCAGCAGAGGTACGTGCCTGCCAGGTGGACAGTCAGCCATCAGCGGCCCAGGTGCCTGGCACAGTCACAGAACCCAGCTTGGTCTCGCTGACAGGCCACCTTCTCACTCCAGGGACGTCGCCCTGGAGGCCTCAACTGAAGCAGCTGCCCAGTGCAACCCTTCTCTTCCTGGCTCCTGGATCCATCCGTCGCCCGGGGTCGAGACCCCTCGAGTCTGAAGATGTGTCCCCTCCCCCATCACTGTCCGTCACATCATCCTGCTTCATTCACTGTAAGGCACTCACCTTCAGGCTCTGAAATCACCTCGTTTATGTATGTGTCTGTTCGCATCTTATCTGTGTCCCTGGTGTTTATTATTGATGCAACGAGTGAATGAATGAGTGAATGAATGGTGCCTTGACTCCCGCTCAGCACTCCGAAGCGGCTCTGTGACTCAGTGGATAAAAGGGGTTAAATGCCTTCTCTGCTACTTACTGGCGGAGTGAGAGTAAATAAGGGAGCTCACGGCTCTGGGCCTGGGTTTTCTCACCTGGAAAGCGGGCGAGACGGATAGCAGCTTTCTCCCCCCGTGTTTGGGCACAGTCAACGAGGGCACCCGGGTGGGGGGCTCAGCGCGGCACACAGCAGGGGCTCCCTGCAAGGGATCTGATGTATCACTGGGTCAAAGCAGCTTCCCTCCAAGCCAGCGGGGCTGGGGTCGGGGCAGGCCAGATGTGGGTGAGCTCTGGGCCTCCGTTCCTCCGTTTGAGATGAGAACAGAGCGATTCAGATTACAGGAGTGAGTGTTTGAGGAAAGACCTCAGAGCATGTATGCGCGGAACAAAGAGAGGCCAGGAGCACACACGTGACAGCCAGACGGGTCTGGGTTCATGCCACAGCTTGGAAAATCACCAGCTGTGTGACCTTGGTAAGGAATTTAATCAGGCTGAAGCTGGGTCCCCCCCGTCGTGAGGATTTGAGCTTGGGGTCCCGCCCTCAGGGTGCTCATGGGAGGTGCTAAGTGCATATCGCAAAGGATGATTTACAGCTCAGCGTGGAGAATGCAGGGGGCTGTGGGAACCAGCGGAGGGCCCTAACGCAGCCTCTGGGTTAAAGAAGTCTTCCGGGTGGAGCTGGCATTGAAGCCGAGACCAAAGGGCGAGGAGGAGCTGGCCAGTGATAGGAATGGGGAATAAGGGAAAAAGAGCTCCAGGCAGGTGGCATAGCATGTGCAAAGGCCCGGAGGTGAGCATAAGCTTGTTCTCCATAGTCTCCTCATACTGGCTTTAAAGATACTCCTCCCTCCAGTGGCCATCCACCCTCTCCCAGGAGAATCTGGGCTTTTAAATACCCCAGCCCAATCTCTAGACTCAGATACTCAGCCATAAGCATCTGTATTAGTTGGCTTGGGCTGCTATGGGACAACACCGTAGACTGGGGGGCTTATGTGACAGATATTTACTTCTCACAGTTCTAGAGGCTGGGAAGTCTAAGATCAAGGTGCCAGCCTATTAGACCTCTATTGAGAGCCCTCTTCCTGGCTTGCAGACTGCTACCTCTGTGTCCTCACATGGCAGGGAGAGAGAATCATCACTCTCTGTTCCTGTTCTCACAAAGTTACTTAGCCCGTCACGAGGGCCCCACCCTCCGGATCTCCTCTCACCCTAATTACCTCTCAAAGGCCCTATCGCGTTAAGGTTATTAGGGTTTTAACATATGAACTTGTGGGGACATAATTCAGGCCACAGAAGCATCTGCCAGAGGACAGAGGGCAGAACAGGAGCACAGGAAGGCCAGAAGGACCCTCAGCGGTTTTATTCTAGAAGCTCAGCCCCGTGAAGGCAGGTGCCGTGTTGGTGCGGCGCCCAGGACACCGGGCGGCTCCTGGTAGGTGCTCGGGCCATACCCGCTAAGTGGAAGAAGGAATCCAGCGCGCTCCCATCAGACGGAGAAACCGAGGCTCAGCTGGGGCCAAGGACACCTCTGGAGGCACACCGAAGGCTGGTGGCGCAGCCGGGACCGGTACTGACCTTCAGACCAGGCTGTCCCCTGTCTGGCACAGGATGAGGTTCCGGGTCCCACGGGGCCCAACTGGGGTTGGATTCCAGAGGGAGGGAAGACCCAGGCAGGGTCGGCATTGTTCTCTCCTCCTTATCTTCACCTCAGCTATGTATCAGCTGGTCTGGGTACTAGGTGCCAAGTACTACCCTAGTGCTGGGGGTACAGCCGTGACCCAAACTGACACAGCGTCTGAGTTCACGGAGCCTGGCCTGGGGAGGAAAGGGGCGGACAGTAAACAAGATTAATAGCTAAAAGAAAAGGATGCCCGGTGAGGGCAGAGGCCACGGAGGAAACAAAGGCAGAGCAGGAGGGGCGAGACTGTGAGGAGAGGTGGGGGGTTCTTCCAGACAGGTGTGCCAGGGGGGGCATCTGTGATAGGTGGCGTCTCAGTGAGACCTGAAGAAAGACACAGCTCTTTTGTTTTTTAAACATTCTTTAAAGTTTATTTATTAATTTATTTATTTTGAGAGAGAGAGAGTGTGAGTGGGGGAGGGGCAGAGGGGGGGGGGAGAGAGAGAGAGAGAGGGAGAGAGAGAGAATCACAGGCAGGCTCTGTCCTGTCAGCACAGAGCTCGACGTGGGGCTCAAACTCACAAACCATGAGATCATGACCTGAGCAAAAATCAAGCGTTGGATGCTTGGCCGACTGAGCCACCCAGGCTCCCCAGAAAGATGCGAAGTAGGTTCGCAAATTCTTTGACATCCCTCCTTTCAAGAGATGGAGCTTACTTCCCTCCCTTTGAGTGTGAGCTGGACTTGGAGATTTACTTTTAGCAAGTAGAATGTGCCAGAAGTGATGGCATATGACTTCTGGCTAGCTTATAAATACATTGTAGCTTCTGGCTCGCTTGCTGTCTCTCAGCTCACCTGTGGCCACGTCAGAAGGATGCACAAGCAGCTCCGTGGAGAGGCCCGTCTAATAAGCCTAACCGCCGTCCTACCGCCAACAGCCAAATGACTGCCCCTTCGCAGAAGTGGTCCTTCAGCCCCAGTCGAGCCTTCAGATGACTGCAGCCCCTGCTGTCATTCTGATTTCAACCTCCTCAGAGAGCCCGAGCCAAAACCAGCCACTCCTGGATTCTTGACCCACAGAAACTGCGTGATGAGAAATGTCGGCTGTTTTAAGCCACTAAATTTTGGGGTGATTTGTTATACAGCAACAGATAACAAATACAGAAGGGGAGGAGCCAACCATATGGCTATATGGATGGCAGAGTGGCCCCAACAGAGGGCACGGCAAGTGCAAGGCCCTGCCTCCATGCAGGGAAGGCAGAGACTGTACCTGTGGCTCAGCCGTTGTCTGTTTGGTCCTCAGGGTTTCCATTTGCCAAAGTGAGTGCACAGACATTATCAGATGAGAAATGTGGTCATAGACCTAAGAAGGTTTGGAAAGGGCTGGACTGGCTCAGCCGCACAACCAGCACGGTCAGCCTCTCCGCTCAGCAGGCACCTTTTGTGCTGTGGCCACTGACTCTGACTTCTGACTTTCCACCCAGACCTCCTGGGTCAGACTCCCCAGAGGAGGGTCCTGGGAACTCCTAATAAAAAAATTCCTAGGGATTTGAATCCATACACACAACTGAGAGTCCCTTCCCGGCAGTCCTCAGTTTCCTCGGGCTCTCTGAAGTTCCTTATCTCTCTAAGGCCACTTGGCCAAGGGTGCCTGAATGGTTCAGTCAGTGGCACGTGCAACTCTTAATCTCAGGGTCGTGGGTTCGAGATTCACGTTAGGGTAGAGATTACTTAAAAAAATAAAATCTTAAAAAAAAAAGTTCCAAGCCCACCTGGTCAAAACCTTCTCATTCTTCAAAACCTACCCCAGGCTATACCTCCTCTAGAGAGCCTTCCCTCACCCTTCCCCAATCCCCAGAGTCAGACCTTCCTGCCACTGGCTCATTTCTGAGTCCTGCTCTGGTTTCTTTGGCAAAAGGGTTATTGATTGCTCATGCTGTGGCTCTTGAACAATGTGTTATAATTATTTGTTTAGATGTCTGGGTCTCTGAGGTTGGAGAACGTGTATGATATATACCTATATAAGCCCTACCAGTGCCTAGAAGGCCCTCCTCAAAATGTTCTGGATGGATAGAAAATGAAACGATGAAAGAAAATTGGAAGGAAGAGAAAAGATAGAAGGAAGGATGGGAAGAAGGATGGGAGGAGGGATGGGAGGAAGGATGGAAAGAAGATGGGGAGGG